>NC_089583.1:92856636-93218335 GCF_019320115.1 Miscanthus floridulus
TGGGACAAAGATAAATCAAGAGAGGGTTCCACTAACAATTGCTCTATGATCGCATGGTTTGTGGAAAAATTTAGTACATTAAAACAATTCTCACCTTCCGTGAGTGTAGCACCATGGGCATTACCTATGTTCTCAGCAGGAGTAATAGGAGCATTGTGAAGTGATGGTTCTAAATTTGCATATGAGGTTGTGAGCTTCTCATTTTCTTCCATGTCATCCTCTTGCTTATGAATATTATCCTGCAGAAGGTTAGTCATAGCAAGAGGAATAACAACAGACTCTTCCTCTAAATGGCGCACCTCATTATATGAAATCAAAATAGGAGGTGGATTAACAAAGGTTTCTCGCATAAGAAGTTTCATATCATTCTAAGTTTGAGGTTTATCAGAAGGATCTAAAGACTCCCACCAAGATAAAGGAGAATGTCACAAAACACTAGCTGCATTTTTTACCTTCCTCCTTGGACACATAAAGCGAGTAGCAAATATGTTGTCGATGGCAATTTCCCACTCCATGTACTCATCAGCACCAATGCCATCATAAGTCGGTGGATACAAACAACCTGTCATTGTTAGAAGACAGCAAAAGACAACACAAAAGTATTATTCCTATCAAATGACTACGTGGTTGCAGCGGTGTCAGTTTTCACAGCAAGTGGAAGCATCTTACCAAGCTCTTACAAAGTTCTTACCAACGTAAGCAGTGGGCGGTACAACCGGCGGCTGGTTCGTGATACCTGTGAGGCAGTGGTACCAAGATTGCAAGGCCCTTTGTCTGTACTGATCTGAAGAGTTTGTAGAGCTTGGAAGGCACACAAAGAGTAATATGTATATCTGGCACACAAGTCAGTAACAGAAAGTAATGCTGAATTATAGTCCAAAGTACTTGTTCTCATTGCTGGTCTAAAATGTTCCAAGTACCAGGTGTGTGACAAAAGTATGGTGGATAGCAAGGTGACAGGTGTATGAAAAATAAGTATGGTGGATGGAAATAGCAACACAAACAAGGAACCAGACAACACATGCAAACACAGCTCACTTTGGTCTTCTCTATGTGCTCCTCTAGATAGTGTTCCTCTTTTGCCCCTCTCTTTTTTTCTATTTTTTTTGGGCTGTCGTTGTTTTTTTGGGAAATTTTGACTTTTTTATTTTATTTTATTTTGATATTTTTCCTTTACTTAGGAGCATAAAAGAAGTAACCACAAAAAATATGAGCATAAACAAGTGAAAGACGTGGCCTGTGGAAATTTCAGAAAACTTGCTCAAAATCGACAAAAACCTTGTGACCACGAAAAGAGGATCTTGTGGCCACTTTTTAACCAATTTAAATTTTTTGGCTGGGGATGGACGGATCCAAAATTCTTTTCTGATCGATTTTGATACATGGAACATCGAAATCGGAGTTCGTATGCGAAAACTAGACCAGTTTCAAGAATTGGCTCCGAATTAGAGGACAAAACGGGAACAATGTGCACAAAACTGGTCACAACAGCAAAGATTTGATGGAAACGATGGGGGAAAACACACAAACTGGACTCTAACACGACCTAACCAGCAACAAGACCTCGACCAGGACACAAACTCAACATGACGGACTCTAAAACTAAAATATGCAAAGGCTATGGCGCGGAAGGTTCTAGGACAGGAAAAACGAGTATGGCACTGGACTATGGGACGAATGCAAAACACTCAAAACTAGGGAATAAAAGTGAACCTGATGGTATATCTTAGCTCTGATTACCACTTGATGGAGACGGGGATCCCGATCTTCCGTCAGGTGATGGTAACTATCGTTGTGGCGAAGAATGACACATCGATCCGGCTTCAGATCGAAAGATCGAACCCTACAATCTTAGCACCATAGCTCCTCTAGTTATCAATCGAGTCACGGACCAGGTTGACCTCACCAAGAAGGCTAATCCCTGCCTGCGCAACGAAGAACACAAGCAAGAACAAGAAAGAACGCAACCAAATTGCAGATAAATGATTAAACTCACGAAGTTGGGGTCTCACAAACCGATGAACAGCGAAACTGTTCTTGACAGATTAATCTAAGCAAAAGCTAAACCATAATGACAGTGGCGGCATATGATTATAAAGGTCTTAGGGTCATCGTCTACCCTAGACGCGCCTCCTAATGGGCCCAAACACGATACACGGTCCAACGGACCAAAAGAAGGTGTCACAGCACCCTAGTAGATTCTAGACGCTGACTTATTTCGACGATTCCCGTTGATTCCGAAGAGCTTTTGATGTGAAACCACTTGTATTGGCTTCCTTATCAAATTATCTTTCCATCCATATATGGATCATCGAAAACAAAGTCCAGATGCGTCTTGGGTGACCAGTTTAAGGTAGATTGGTCCTGGATTCCGAGGCAGACTCGAACTTGTGTTGCTTTGGGCCTCCACCTCGGGGACTCGAACCGAATTAGCCTCGGGCCTCCTTCTTGACTTGGACACCCTTGCTGGCTTCCTTCCCCTCTATCCCATGCGCCAAACATGGTTATATGCATGAGTGTCATGTCCTCATCATCCTCCCCTTCTTGATGAAAAGCCGTCCACGGTGTCGATTGTGCTTGAAACTGATCCTGCACAACATAAAGGAGAACAGGGTTGCGAGGATAAAGAAAACTGAAATAATTGTGAAAAGGAACGTGACCATGTTTCCAAGTTTCTAGCATGTCATCTCGCATAAAAATTTCAGCAAGCATGTAGACTCCATGATCCGAATGCACACGATGTATGTCAACACTATCCGCAAAAGATTAGAACTAACCAAAGATAATGTAGGAATAGATGGTCGAGCAGACATAGGTAGCAACCAACAATGCTCCCTTCTTGGAAGTGAACTTGTTTCTTTAAGGAACATGAGAAAATGTTTGTATTATTATGGCTGCCCTCTAAACGATCATAATCTTGTACAACAAAAGGAGAATTCATATTATTACGAATGTATACTCGATGTATCATATATTGTCCCTTATTGTTATATCTACCAATAACATTATATGTGTGTTTAGAAAACCAAGGCAAATCAGCATATTTAAAAAGGCTCCCCTCCAAATAATCTAGGTTACACAAAACATCAAATTCAATGTAACCCAAAGTATGTAAAGAAGACAACAGTTTGAACTCATCAGTTTTAGTAGCAATATGAATAACATGTTTATTTTCAGCACAAGTGACTGGTTCCAAAACATGTAAAACTGAAGCATCATTAACCAATTCATCTTTATCACAAGGAACTTCAAGCAAATTATCATGGGACAAAGATAAATCAAGAGAGGGTAACAATTGCTCTATGATCACATGGTTTGTGGAAAAATTTAGTACATTAAAACAATTCTCACCTTCCGTGAGTGTAGCACCATGGGCATTACCTATGTTCTCAGCAGGAGTAATAGGAGCATTGTGAAGTGATGGTTTTGAATTTGCATATGAGGTTGTGAGCTTCTCATTTTCTTCCATGTCATCCTCTTGCTTATGGATATTATCCTGTAGAAGGTTAGTCATAGCAAGAGGAATAACAACAGACTCTTCCTTTAAATGGCGCACCTCATCATATGAAATCAAAACAGGAGTTGGATTAACAAAGGTTTCTCGCATAAGAAGTTTCATATCATTCTAAGTTTGAGGTTTATCAGAAGGATCTAAAAACTCCCACCAAGATAAAGGAGAATGTCGCAAAACACTAGCTGCATTTTTACCTTCCTCCTTGGACACATAAAGCAAGTAGCAAATATGTTGTTGATGGCAATTTCCCACTCCATGTACTCATCAGCACCAATGCCATCATAAGTCGGTGGATACGAACAACCTGTCATTGTTAGAAGACAGCAAAAGACAACACAAAAGTATTATCCCTATCAAATGACTATGTGGTTGCAGTGGTGTCAGTTTTCACAGCAAGTGGAAGTGTCTTACCAAGCTCTTATAAAGTTTTTACCAACGCAAGCAGTGGGCGGTACAACCGGCAGCTGGTTCACGATACCTGTGAGGCAGTGGTACCGAGATTGCAAGGCCCTTTGTCTGTACTGATCTGAAGAGTTTGTAGAGCTTGGAAGGCACACAAAGAGTAATATGTATATCTAGCACACAAGCCAGTAACAGAAAGTAATTCTGAATTATAGTCTAAAGTACTTGTTCTCATTGCTGGTCTAAAATGTTCCAAGTACTAGGTGTGTGACAAAAGTATGGTGGATAGCAAGGTGACAGGTGTATGAAAAATAAGTATGGTGGATGGAAATAGCAACACAAACAAGGAATCAGACAGCACACGCAAACACAGCTCACTTTGGTCTTCTCTATGTGCTCCTCTAGATATTGTTCCTCTTTTGCTCCTCTCTTTTTTTTCTATTTTTTGGGCTATCGTTGTTTTTTTGGGAAATTTTTACTTTTTTATTTTATTTTTTTGATATTTTTCCTTTACTTAGGAGCACAAAAGAAGTAACCACAAAAAATATGAGCGTAAACAAGTGAAAGACGTGGACTGTGGAAATTTCAGAAAACTTGCTCAAAATCGATAAAAACCTTGTGACCACGAAAAGAGGATCTTGTGACCACTTTTTGACCAATTTAAAATTTTCGGCTAGGGATGGACGGATCCAAAATTCTTTTCTGATTGATTTTGATATATGGAACTTCAAAATCGGAGTTCGTATGCGAAAACTAGACCAGTTTCAAGAATTGGCTCTGAATTAGAGGACAAAACGGGAACAATGTGCACAAAACTGGTCACAACAGCAAAGATTTGATGGAAACGATGGGGGAAAACACACGAACTGGACTCTAACATGACCTAACCAGCAACAAGACCTCGATCAGGACACAAACTCAACACGACGGACTCTGAAACTGAAATATGCAAAGGCTGTGGCGCGGAAGGTTCTAGGACAGGAAAAATGAGTATGGCACTGGACTATGGGACGAATGCGAAACACTCAAAACTAGGGAATAAAAGTGAACTTGATAGTATACCTTAGGTCTGATTACCACTTGATGGAGACGGGGATCCCGATCTTCCATCAGGTGATGGTAGCTATCGTTGTGGCGGAGAATGACACACCGATCCGGCTTCAGATCGAAAGATCGAACCCTGCAATCTTAGCACCACAGCTCCTCTGGTTATCAACCGAGTCACGGACCAGGTTGACCTCACCAAGAAGGCTAATCCCTACCTACGCAACGAAGAACACAAGCAAGAACAAGAAAGAACGCAACCAAATTGCAGATGAATGATTAAACTCACAAAGTTGGGGTCTCACAAACCGATGAACGGTGAAACTATTCTTGATAGATTAATCTAAGCAAAACCCAAACCGTAATGATAGTGGTGGCATATGATTATAAAGGTCTTAGGGTCGTCGTCTACCCTGGACGCGCCCCCTAATGGGCCCAAACACGATACACGGTCCAACGGACCAAAAGAAGGTGTCGTAGCACCCTGGTAGATTCTAGATGCTGATTTGTTTCGACGATTCCTGTTGATTCCGAAGAGCTTTTGACGTGAAACCACTTGTATTGGCTTCCTTATCAAATTATCTTTCCATCCATATGTGGATCATAAAAAACGGAGTCCGGATGCGTCCTAGGTGACCAGTTTAAAGCAGACTGGTCCTGGATTCCGAGGCAGACTCGAACTTGAGTTGCTTTGGGCCTCCACCTCGGGGATTCGAACCGAATTAGCCTCGGGCCTCCTTCTTGACTTGGACACCCTTTCTAGCCTCCTTCCCCTCTATCCCATGTGCCAAACATGGTCATATGCATGGGTGTAATGTCCTCATCATCGGGCTCCCTTCCTTACTGGGCGGAGGGTCACACGGCTCACCCTCCCGGTCAGAGTCAGAGGTGTCGGAGGGCGGGGGACGCGGCCAGGCCAGAGGCGGAACATCCACCAGTGGGCCATGAAATCAAGGTAGTGGAGGTCTCCTCCAACGGCAAAGCAGGTGACAGGGTGGAGCTGTTGGTGCCGTCACCGGAGCTGGTGGTGGTCCAATCGTCGGCTAGGCCTTTCGGTAGGCTAGGGGCAACCGACCTAGTGTGGCCCTACCCCAAGAACCTGAGGAAGGTTTGGTTCATCCATCGGGATGAGCAAGAGGATTAGCTCTGGGATGTGCTTGGGGGAGAGGACTTGCGATTGAGTCTGATCTCGCCCAAACCAGGGTGAAGCTGGAGAAGGCCCTAGAGCGGGTCAAGTCCATCTAGCAGGCGGTCATGGTCAACCTACCTCATGTCATAGAGGTGAGTTTTCTGCATTCATCCTTGACTCCTTGGTCTTTCGTCGGTTGCCTCAACATGCATGCTTCTCGTTTTGCAGGGTCTAGAGGAGGTGTCGAGCCGCAAGTCACGTTTCATCCGGATGGAGCACGCTCGGATGGAGCGGGAAGCCACAACATTGCAGTGGGTCATCAAGCTTGAGTGCCAGCTAGAGTCCACCCGCTACAAGTCCTAAGAGGCCCTAGAGCGGGTGACTACCGCCGAGCGAGGGCTTGACATGGCAAAGATCCGCCAGGCAGCGACTAAGGTGGTGCTGCAGAAGTCCCTAGCGGACACCGAGGTGGTGCTCCAGAGTTCCCTAGATGCCTTGGAGTCAGAGCAGAAGGCCCATTCAGAGGTCGACCAGGAAGTGCTCACGCTCTGGGGCCAGGTGCTTAGGACAAAGGAGTGAAAGGACCTTGATGTCGCCTAGGAGTCCTAGAGGGGGGGGGGGTGAATAGGCCTGTAAAAATTCAACTCAAAACTCTGTTAGAACAGAGGGCGGCACTGTCGCTCTTCAAAAATAAAGCAGACAGCGTTGATATTTCATAGATAGTAACCTGACCCTCTCAGCTGCTCAATCCTGCAAATTCAACTCGAAACTCTGTTAGAACAGAGGGTGGCACTGCGGCCTTATAGGGCGGCACTGCCGCTCTTCAAAAATAAAGCAGATAGTGTTGAGATTTCACAGATAGTAACCTGACCCTCTCAACTGCTCAATCCTACAACAGAAAGACAAAATCCAGTTCGAAGACTGGATACCACAGAAATCTCACACAAGAGAGGATCGAGCTACGAAACCCTAACAACAGCTAGCAAAGAGTTGAACCAGCAAGAACACAAAGTGAAGCACGCGAGACACAAAATTTATCCCGTGGTTCAGCTCGCCACCAAGGCTTGCCTAAGTCCACGTTGTTGAGGCATCCACAAAAGGATTGGCTCGCCACCAAGGCTTGCCTTGCCCTCGTTCTCAAATCAAGAGAATGAACTCTTGAAGTGAGGGGTAATTTCTTAGCTGTAGGATGAGGTTACAAACCTCCCAAGGCTGCCACACGAGTTGGCAAGCACAAGGGCGACGCCTAGCCGGCTAGGAGCAAGCTCCAAGAGTAACAAACCCTAGAACCACAAGCCAAACATGAACCAAATGCTCTTAGACTTTGGGAATCAGTGGATCTACTCTCCAATCAAGTTTTGCTGTCTTTTCTCTCAAGTTTTGATGGTTGGAATCAAGGATTTGCTTAAGGGATGGAAGGAGCAACAATGGAGGAGAGAGAGGTGAGCTTTGGTCTGTTCAGTTTCGAACTGAATCGTTGGAGAAGATGGCTCTCTGTTGTGGGCCGGCCCAAATAGGTATTTATACCTCTTGGGTCCCAACGATCGTTTATGGACGGCACTGACGCCCTAGCCAAAATAGGTAGAATTAGGAGATTTTTGGCTGGCTGCTTTGGCTGGGTAAGAGGATATAGATCTGTAGTTTTGAGCATCTAGGTTGCACAGTTGACCAACTGTACTAGAATCCCTCTTTATAGTATGGCTTTTCCTAAACTCAAATTCAAAGCATAAAAGAATGTAAATGCCTTTGAGCTGGTTGCCACTTCATTTGGTAATTGAAAACTTCTATTATCGAATATGTTTTCCTCATTCTCATTATACCTTGATTATGTGACTTGAACCATTTCCATACATATGAGTTCACCTTCATGGCTTCAAGTCACTTCCACTAATGATTTGATCCTCAACACAATATGACTCCTCATAGCTTGATTAGTACCTCGACTCAATGCAAGTACTCTCTTCTTCACCTTAGCCATGGTACCTCGGTCGCCAAGCCATCGCTTGCCCTTCACCTTCGCTTAGTACCTCGAAGCCCTTTCCTTGCTATCTTCACCCTATCAAGCCATACTTAAGTCACATTATATTAAGCATCCATTGAAAACCATTTCTTCAATATTTTGATCCTTGCTTGAATATTTTCTAGATATGAATGTTGAGATCAATCAAGCTTCAGTTTGTCTCACATAGAGACATACATGGATCAACATCAATATGGTCAAGCTAATTCATGATTCCTTATTCCCTTCTCATTTTGGCTTGACATTCCAATTGATCTTTCATATATTCATCCATGTAAGCAAACCAATGTAGAGACCGACTTATATCCACTATACATTGTCATTTACCAAGTATGTTTGCTTTCACATGATGCTATGATATCCCACAACATAAAGCCATTTCATTGATTCCATTTGCATTGTTGTCTTTTGCTTGAACTAGATTGCTTCCAAAAACTTCCAATACAACAATACACAGTTTGGCATTCACTTTAACATAATGTGGCATATCATCAAGTTTGCCTACTAGTTGAACCTTGTATATACTTGTTAATACACAACCCACAAGTATATGCAATAGACTCAATTTCCTGTTCAACACTTAGCAAACTTATTAGACCTTTAATTGTGTTGTCATTCAATTTACCAAAACCCACTAAAGGGCTAGATGCACTTACAATCTCCCCCTTTTTGGTGATTGATGACAACACAACTAAAGCTTACAAGAGATTGATAAACATTAAGATTTTGAATCCTATTATATAGTGAGCTCCCCCTAAATGTGTGCATTGAAGGAATTCAAATTTTGGTCCTCAAATGCCAAATGCACATATTTAAGATGAAGTGTGGGAACTCCCCTATATCTTAGCATCCATGGGGTGCAAGGTGTAACATGATAACAGTGATGCTCATGACAGTTCATGCACTCAAAGATTGCTGACCAGCAGAGGGTGGCACTGTCGCACCAGAGAGCGGCACTGCCGCACCTGCCTGATCAGCACAGGAGAAAACAAGCATCACTCAAGGCATGAATGCCACACACTAGCATAAATGGTCCTTATCAAGAGCATCAATTTAAACTATCCTTGCACACACCACATGATATTTTTTTAAAACCTTATATGTATGCCTCTCCTTTACCCCTTTCCATCCTCATATCAATCTCTCTCCCCTTACATTCTCCCCCAATATTTCTTCCCCTTTGGTATTAATCTCCAAAAAGGATCTCTCCACCAAAAGGAAGAAATGATGGTCGACAAGTGAGGGCAAGAGTAGGTAAAAGTTTAGCATATGGGATTTCTCACCTATTTTCTACCAAACAAAGTATGCAACTTTTAGGTCAAGATTCTTGAGAGGTTAGCATATTTGGCTCATACCTCACTTAGATGACAGTATAATATGAGACAAACTCATGCCATCACCACAAGAGGTATCAACCAAATATCTAAAGAATTCTCTAATCGCCACCACAAGAACAAACTTATGGTGTGACTCAAAAATTGCATACACATGCACACACTAGCATGTAAAGGCCTAGATGCACAAAGGTAATACATGAGTTCATGGAGCGATATACCTTTGTTCTAAGCCTCATAATCTCCACCATGAAGATGATTTCAATACTTGGATTTAGTGCTTTGATGGGACTAGTACTTCTTTATGCAAGATAATTTCATTTGTGCCCATCTCTCATCATCATCATCTTCAAGGAGATATCATAAACTTGTGCTTGATATCAATTGAAAGTCCATTGCTAGCTCTTGTTGTCATATTGAGATATCAGCTGAAGACAATTTCTTGATATACCAAGTTAAAGATTATCAATCAATACCAATTGAAATATGATCTTCATAATTTTGACACCAATTGAGAGAGTCTTCACAAGGCTTTGTAATGTTTTGGTCGTCAGCAGCTAGCCCAGGGGCCATGGGATGAGTATATATACACCCAAAACCAAAACTAGCCATTGGAGTTCAAAAACTAGCCATCAAGACCTGTACAGGTGCGGCACTGCCGCCCTTATGCGCGGCACTGCCGCAGCTCTCAGAATCAGCATAGGTCACCTCACGGAAAACGTCATATCTCTTTACTCCGAACTCCGTTTTTAGTGATCTTGGACTTTCTGGAAAGCTTGTTTCGAGAGCTATCCAGCCCAACCAAGAGAAATCCCAAAGATCAACAAGTGCGAGTGTTGTTCTATTGAAAGGATCTTCACCAGTTGATGCCAATTGGAATGAATGCCCGTATCTCATAATGTCACCTAGGAAATGCTCATAAAGACAAGAGATAGCATTAAATTGCACAAGAGAATTTCACAACTAGTGATCATTTTGGATGTGGAAGGCATGTAGATCACTAATTGCAAAACCTTAAAACATAGACTAAATTCCCCCTTTTTTGATAGTGCATACATATACATGTGGAAGGCAAGAACATAGGCACTTTTGGTCAATTAAGTCCAAACAAGGGAATTTAAGCTATATTATGGAGAGTAGCTACTTAAGAGATAAAAATACAATCCAAATGAATATGAGAGATAACCAATTTGGATTGAGTCAATGTAGCATACTCATGAGAGACTCATTCTCAGCAAGAGACTACACAAATTCACTAGAAGAAAAGGTTAGTCTTAAAAGACACAAGGCATAGGATGGGCTCCCCCTTAATATGTGCATCAAGTGCTTGAATTACTTGTGAAATGCACTAGAATCGGTTTAAGAGTCGAGGGAAGTTCATCCTATATCTTGGTAAAGGCATGATAAATTTGCAACAATTGAAATTATGCCAAGGAAACATACCACCACCAAGGTAGATAGATCACCACATAAATTTTCATCGATATGACCATCATAGGTGAGACTTCAATGATTTGGATGGCTATAGTTCTCACTTGATGAAATGTGGTAAAACTGAGCTCTTGTGATCATCCAAGATCCATATTAGTTTCCTAGTTCTTTCTTTACCTAGAGCAACTCACACAGAGAGCAAAGGTAAAATTCATGAAATTTGCAAGTTATGAACTAGGAGTTACCACTCTTTGTTGATAAGATCCTGGGAGATCAATGGGATGGATCATAGGTACTTGATGAGCACTTAGAGAGGAGAAATAGCAATGAAAGCCCACTCTTCAATTATTTTCTCCATCTCATCCAAATCTAGGTCCATTTAAAGGATTGGGACATTCAACATTTAAACCAGGAGCACTTGGTTTATAAAGACCGAGACCTCCTAGAATAATTGTGAAACACCTAGAGAATCCAAAGGAACTACCCATCCTCCTTTTTCCATGTGTGTGACTGCACATCAAACACTTGAAAGAAACCAATAATCCCACAAGATATAGGCTAAGCTCCCCCTAAATTTGTGCATACAAGAGTACACAAAGTTCACTTAAGCACATTAACAATATGAGGTCAAGGGAGTGACTTGCACTATACTTCAACTGATTTGAACTCCTTGAAACTGCTTGCAATTCAATAGTCTCAGCTGATTACTTCTTGTTCCAACTAGTTGCAATCACTTGCTGCTGCTTGTACTCTGATTGCAACTTATTTGGACCCTTGATGTGAGTTCTTTTCTTTCATTGAAACTCCTTTAGACCAAATTTATATTTCTCATATTTACTGATTCTTCATGACCAACTTGAGAGCTAACTCAATCTTGTTGCCACAATGCAATCCAATTCCATTCAGTCAGTTTTCAGATTCTGTCATCCTCAGAAAGGAAAAAGAAATCCATATCTCTCAGACCACTAGCCCAATATGCATGAAATTTGGTAGAGATCTTCATCTATGAGTCCTCTAACTTCTCTAAAAAATTTAGCTCATTTGAACTCCATTTGGTCTAGTGAAAATAATTTTCTACCAGAACTGCTCAAATCTGAAACTGCACTGTTGAAGCTGACAGAAACCAACTCAAAACTGATTTTCTTCAAAACCAATCTTCATACCAATTGTACAGCAACAAGTACTAGATGTGTATAGCATGCTCACAAAGTTTTAGGTCAATTTATCAGTATTTGAATCTCCAAATCCATGCTTGAAGGCAGTCAACTCAGATTTGCAATTTTCTGGACAGATTTGATGATCGATGATTCTTCTTCTTTTCCTGTCCAATCTTTGAGGTGATTTCAGTTGAGAATACATACAAGATGTTATATCCATTCAGTCCTCTCATCAACACTCGTAATCTTGTGAATTCTTCTTGTATAGCTTATTCAAATCAACCTCAAACTTGATTCAAGCGAAACTGAAACTTTTGATCTAAATGGCCTTTAGCAGCAACATCTTTCTTTAGGTGAAGAATAACCTTTAAGCTTGTGAATTAAATTAGCACAACATCTTCTTATTGATTTTCTATGAATAAGCTCAATCACAAGAAGACATTAGTAACACAAGCACTAGTTTTCCATTTAGTAACCATTTATATGTGGATGACAAGTGGGTTACCAAAATGGAGAAACCTCATAACATGGACTAAATCTCCCTTGATGTCTCATGCACATTCTTTTGAGTGGAATGGAAATGTAAATGTGCATGGTTGGTCATTTAAGTCCAAAGGGCAGATTTAACCCATATTATGGTGAGTGGCTAACATAGACAAATCTAATCCAAATTAGCTAGAGAGAAAATACATCACATGGTTTTGGATTGATAGCCTTCATATAATAGCACACTCTATTTGAGAAACACATTCTCATTTAGTGAGACTACATAAATCACTTAGAGAGAAAGATTAGTCTCACAACTCTAGCCATAGATTAAAGTCTCCTTTTATAAGTGCTCTAAGTATTTGAATTTCTCACATAGCACTTTATTCATTTAAGAACTTGAGATTTTCACTCTATGTCTAGGTCATGGCAACAATAGTGTAATCAATTTGAACTATGCCAAGAGATACTCACAACCATTATAGCATGTAGATGCCCATAAGATGAGAATGAGAATTTGGCAATCTAACATATGACAAGATTCCATCAAGTAGGAAGTTCTTGACTTGTGAGTAATAAGTCCCTTTACTTGACTTGAGCTTGATTCTTTATTCTTGGCCATTTTGAAATCTACTTGTATCCTCCAATGTGTACCAAGATTCCAAATCCATCAAACCAACTCATAATGTGCACGAACATAAACTTGCTTCATCTTGTTTTTCTTGGTTTGAAGTCCACAAAGGAAAGTCAAGTCACCTATGTTGCTTGATGTGGATGATCAATTCAATTTTGATCATATTTCTATTCTATGACCAGCAACCAATGAATATCCTCAAGTGCTTCTATTATCCTAAGTGGCTACACAAGACACAAAGGAGTTTAGTTTCAAATAAATTGCACTTGAGATTTAGATGTTACCACCCTTCTTGATTGTAATGGATGAGGTGGTCTTTTCATCTTCATCTTGCACATATGAAGGTTGTAGATTTGTCCACAAACTAGAGTGGAGTCAGCTGCTACTATGTAGGAGGGACGGCACTACCGCCCTTGGGTGCGGCACTGCCGCCCTGCTGATTTGCAGCAGGGGTGTGCTGCACCTCTGCATCAGAGTTGTCAGCGGAATTTGGTACAACAACAACTTGAGGAGCTTCCACTTTTGTAGCATGTACTTCTTGTGGTCTTATATCATCAATGGCCATTTTCTTGATTGCTCCACAAGGTGGTTCCTCATTACCTACAACATGAATAAGATCTTGCTCTACTAGAGAGCCATTAAAAGCATCATATGGCAAATGATTCACTTAGACTTGAAGTACTCTAGCCACTCTTAATAATTCACAAACACACATATATTTGTGAACTATTAGAGACTACACATGTCAAGTGGCTAGCTAGCAAGGGTTAGGTACTAGTTACCGAGGTGAATATGAAGTTTGAAGTATTTCCATTGATTCATCTTCGGGTCAACCATATAAGAATATGCAATGTGAATTGATTGATAGCTTGAGTGAATATTTTCAATCAACTTGCTCAAGCACCCCGAAGCTTCATATCACCTTCAAGTACCTACAACACTTACTAAGCACAATTTGGTACCCAAACTATGTTGGGTCCATTATGGTTAGTCACAAGAGACTTAGGCACCCAAATGGCCTGTGTGCTAGCACATGGTGAACCAATCACCTTTCTAGCACAAGTGTCATTTTTGGGCCTCCTAAGCATATTTAAATCAATTGACAAGTTGAGCTTAGAAGTGTTACCCATGGGACAATCCTTACTTAAATGTCCCTTTCCTTTGCAAGTGTAGCATAGGCGGTTCTTGTTCTTTCTAGCCTTCTCTTCTTGCACTTTGCTTGCTACCTTGCTAATGAACCTCTTTGTTGATGATGACAAGCCTTCACTTTTCTTATTAGGACATGAGCCAATTTCATGTCCCTTCTCATGACAACCATAACACTTCCTCTTGCTTCTTCTTGTCTTGTTCTTTGGAAGTGTGGCTTGATCATCGACCTTGTTGGAACACATAGAAGCATTGTGTCCCATGTTGGAGAACTTGACATGAGCCATCTTCTTCTTCTCTTGGATCTTGCTCACGCCCTTCTCTTCTTTCTTCAAGGGGCAATCTCTGACATGGTGACCGTCTTTCTTGCACTTGAAGCAAGTGATGAGAGTCTTCTTTGATTGACGTTGCACCTTGATGGCCTTGGGAACTTTCCTGTTCTGTCCAGGTGCGGCACTGCCGCCCTTGGGGTGCGGCACTACCGTAGTCTGTGCAGCTGGCTGAACTACTGCATTCTGGACAGATTGCACTTCTTTAAGTATCCCCTTCACTTTGCCATTGTTGGACTTGTAACCCTTTTGATAAGGCTTGATGCATGCATCGGTTGATCCCTTCTCAAGCTTCTTCACCATGTCTTCATGGTTATCTTGAGAAGGTTGAGCATTGCACTTGCCCTTCCATTGAATCAAGTCCCTTTTTAGCATTTCAACTTTTTCCTTGAGCTGTTCGTTTTCTTTTGCAATGAAATCATCACAAGTTTCTACAATTACATGCTCAACGGAAGGTTGGCTTGCTTGAGAGCAACACTTGTTAGCACATGATAAAATAGATGAAACTTGTGTATATGTGCATTTGTGAGTGTGAGGTTGGTATGATTTTACCAGTTGTTACCACAACCTCATGAGCCACTTCTAGCATGAGATGAGACTCCATAAGCTTCTCATGAGAGCACAAAAGCCCATCATGACTTTCTTGCAAAGTCTCATTTTTGCTAGTAAGCCTTTCCAACTTGTCTTTGAGCATATAATTCTGATCTTCTAATTGAGCAACACAAGATAGAGAGTTAATAGTATGAGTTTGCTCAATTAACAAGTTTTCATACCTTTGGACCAAGCTAGCATGAGAGCACTTAAGCTTTTCATGCTTTTTGGTCAACTTCTCCAAGCATTTGATCTTTTCAATGAGAAGCTCTTCTTGCTTGTAGAGATCTTCTTCTTGCTCTTGAATCTTCTCTATGAACTTGATCACTATCAACTTGTCTTTCTTGCTTAGACGTGCAAGGTGTTGATTGATCTCATCATCATCACTACCACTGTCACTGTCACTGTCACTCTCACTCTCACTTGCCACTTTCTTCTCTTTCTTTGCCATGAGACCGATATGTGAAGTGGTATAGAGAGTTGAGCTTCTTGGTAAGGTGGATTCATCATTTGGCTTCCACCGATCACAAGCTTCTTCTTCCTTCAAAATGTTAGTCTCACAAGAACTAAAGAAAGTAGAAGTACCACATGTAAAAATATTGTTCTCACCAACTATTTCATTACCATCCAATAAGTCATATGTTGGCGAGGAAGTGGATGTGGCATGATCAAATAGGCCTTTTGAGAGAATCACTTGAGGCTCATCATTTGTCGATGAAGTTGAGCATTCCTCAAGTGGTTTTTCCAATGAGAGGTTGCTCTCTTCACATTTGGAGTTGCCATACATTTCCTTGAGCGTGGTCCAAATGATATGAGCATCACCAAGTGGTTTACCATCTCCAAATATGACAGCATCAAGTACATCTTCACTCAAAGCACTAAATAAGACATTAGCAGCTTGAGCATTGAGTTGTAAGCATTTCACTTCCTCTCTAGATAGGTAGATCAAATCATCATGAGGAGGTGAAATGCTCACATCTACAATCTGCTCTATTTGAGGACCCATGGTCCTAAAAACATCAAGCACACTAGCAGACCAAGATGTATAATTTGAGCTATCTAAAAGTAAAAGTTCTAGAGATACCTCCTCACTTGTCGACATCGTTCTCTCAAGGCGGTTAAGCCCGAAATTGAGAGCCAGGCTCTGATACCAATTGAAAGGACCTTGATGTCGCCTAGGAGGCCTAGAGGGGGGGTGAATAGGCCTGTAAAAATTCAACTCGAAACTCTGTTAGAACAGAGGGTGGCACTGCCGGCCTTATAGGGCGGCACTGCCGCTCTTCAAAAATAAAGCAGACAGCGTTGATATTTCACAGATAGTAACCTAACCCTCTCAGCTGCTCAATCCTGCAAATTCAACTCGAAACTCTGTTAGAACAGAGGGCGGCACTGCCGGCCTTATAGGGCGGCACTGCCGCTCTTCAAAAATAAAGCAGATAGTGTTGAGATTTCACATATAGTAACCTGACCCTCTCAACTGCTCAATCCTACAACAGAAAGACAAAATCTAGTTCGAAGACTGGATACCACAGAAATCTCACACAAGAGAGGATCGAGCTACGAAACCCTAACAACAGCTAGCAAAGAGTTGAACCAGCAAGAACACAAAGTGAAGCACGCGAGACACAAAATTTATCCCGTGGTTCAGCTCGCCACCAAGGCTTGCCTAAGTCCACGTTGTTGAGGCATCCACAAAAGGATTGGCTCGCCACCAAGGCTTGCCTTGCCCTCGTTCTCAAATCAAGAGAATGAACTCTTGAAGTGAGGGGTAATTTCTTAGCTGCAGGATGAGGTTACAAACCTCCCAAGGCTGCCACACAAGTTGGCAAGCACAAGGGCGACTGCCTAGCCGGCTAGGAGCAAGCTCCAAGAGTAACAAACCCTAGAACCACTGGCCAAATATGAACCAAATGCTCTTAGACTTTGGGAATCAGTGGATCTTCTCTCCAATCGAGTTTTGCTGCCTTTTCTCTCAAGTTTTGATGGTTGGAATCAAGGATTTGCTTGAGGGATGAAGGAGCAACAATGGAGGAGAGAGAGGTGAGCTTTGGTCTGTTCAGTTTCAAACTGAACCGTTGGAGAAGATGGCTCTCTATTGTGGGCCGGCCCAAATGGTATTTATACCTCTTGGGTCCCAACGGTCGTTTATGGGCGGCACTGCCGCCCTAGCCAAAACAGGTAGAATCTAGGAGATTTTTGGCTGGCTGCTTTGGCTGGGTAAGAGGATATAGATCTGTAGTTTTGAGCATCTGGTTGCATAGTTGACCAACTGTACTAGAATCCCTCTTTATAGTACGGCTTTTCCTAAACTCAAATTCAAAGCATAAAAGAATGTAAATGCCTTTGAGCTGGTTGCCACTTCATTTGGCAATTGAAAACTTCTATTATCGAATATGTTTTCCTCATTCTCATTATACCTTGATTATGTGACTTGAACCATTTCCATACATATGAGTTCACCTTCATGGCTTCAAGTCACTTCCACTAATGATTTGATCCTCAACACAATATGACTCCTCATAGCTTGATTAGTACCTCGACTCAATGCAAGTACTCTCTTCTTCACCTTAGCCATGGTACCTCGGTCGCCAAGCCGTCGCTTGCCCTTCACCTTCGCTTAGTACCTCGAAGCCCTTTCCTTGCTATCTTCACCCTATCAAGCCATACTTAAGTCACATTATATTAAGCATCCATTGAAAACCATTTCTTCAATATTTTGATCCTTGCTTGAATATTTTCTAGATATGAATGTTGAGATCAATCAAGCTTTAGTTTGTCTCACATAGAGACATACATGGATCAACATCAATATGGTCAAGCTAATTCACGATTCCTTATTCCCTTCTCATTTTGGCTTGACATTCCAATTGATCTTTCATATATTCATCCATGTAAGCAAACCAATGTAGAGACCGACTTATATCCACTATACATTGTCATTTACCAAGTATGTTTGCTTTCACATGATGCTATGATATCCCACAACATAAAAGCCATTTCATTGATTCCATTTGCATTGTTGTCTTTTGCTTGAACTAGATTGCTTCCAAAAACTTCCAATACAACAATACACAGTTTGGCATTCACTTTAACATAATGTGGCATATCATCAAGTTTGCCTACTAGTTGAACCTTGTATATACTTGTTAATACACAACCCACAAGTATATGCAATAGACTCAATTTCCTGTTCAACACTTAGCAAACTTATTAGACCTTTAATTGTGTTGTCATTCAATTTACCAAAACCCACTAAAGGGCTAGATGCACTTACAAGGAGGCAAACGCTCGGCTGTGCGAGCAGGTGACTTGGTACGAGGAGATACTTTCCATCCTCGAGAATACCCGCCTTGATATGTACCTGTTCCACTTTTGATGTCTTGGTTTCTTCCTTTAGCTTGCTTCTGAGCTTGTCATCCTTCTTCCAGAGCTGGGTGGAAAGGTTGGGTCGCTGGAGCAGGACCTGGAGACGGCTAAGGCGATGATTGGCTAGAATGCGGAGGCGCTGGCCAAGTCCCTCGAAGTGCGACGTGCTCTCAAGGAGGAACTCAACCAGATGCGCAATGTTGCCTAGCTCGTCATCTCAGTGGTCTTTGGGTCAGCACCAAGTACCAGCACGCCCGCCATCCGGCTTGTGGAGGTTTCGGACGAGGTTTAGGCCCTCGTCTATGATGGGATGTTCTATGGGACATCAGGGGTGCTGACCTCGGTGGTGACACACCACCTGAGCTTGGACTTCGCCGCCATCTACAGCGGGTATGCCGACGGCTAGAGCGCGAAGGACATCCATGCGCTCAAGGAGAGCTTGCTGCCACATGCACAGTTGGTGGCCGAGCAAGTCTCCACGTAGTGGGTGATGGATGCTCATCGTGCGAGCATGGCCGAAGGCACGCTGGGAGAACGTTGCCTAGCCTACGGATGGAGTGGGGCCTGGGTCAGAAGTGAACGTCGCCCCACCTCTGACCGAGCCGAGTGTCATCCAGCCGAAGAGCGAGCAACCCCTACCTTCGCCGGTCGCGCTGTCAACCAATGCCGCCGGGCAGCCACAGTAGGAATTAGAGTAAAAGTAGTTTAGCAGATGTAAAAGTTAAGTTCATGGGGGAGCCCCCGTGTAAATGTTTTTGTGTATTAATGAATACAATCAATTTTGTTTTTGTGATGGAATCACTTCATTCGGGGAAGCTTGTCCCATTCGTTACTTATTTTTACCTTAGCATAATTTTGTTTTTTATTCTTTCTTTTTTGCACCTGCCCGTTCATCCCATAGGCTACAAGCTTAATAGCCTAGGCATGGCCCACAAGGCTCAGCTGCTCATAACCATAGGTAGAGGCGGGGTGCGATAGGTCAGAATATTTAAAGCAAAGTTACGTAAGGTAATTAAAGGAACGAACTACCCTTTCGTTCAGGTAGAAAGGTATTTTACCATATGATAGTAAACAAAAAGAGAGGTGGTACTGCACCTCTGTGGAGCCCCCGAGCGACCCGGGCCAAAAGTGTTCAGGCCGGGGTGCTCTGTAAGAGCGAATGTTGAATGAAAAAATGGTAAGCTCGATTTTTTAGGGAAGAAATGACATAATTGTTCAATATTCTAAGTGTTGATGAGAATGTCGTCGTTGTCGTCCTTCAGTCGGTAGGGTCAGTGGGGTCGGTCCCCACCGCTTTAGTTTCCTCGAGTGGGTGGAAGGCCATCAAGGAGGTTGGTTTATTGCAATCCAGGATTGCTGGGGTCGATGACTCCCCGAGCCACGGGAGCTCAAATGAGTTGATGACGGTAGTGGCGAGCTTGAAATGCTCGTGGTTGCATGTGAAGGCATGCTTGAAGGTGCTACCCATGGTGATGACGCCATTCGGTCCTGACATCTTCAAATCTAGGTAGGTGTAGTTGGGGACCACCATCAACTTTGCATAGCATGGGCGCCCCAAGATAGTGTGGTAAGACCCTAGGAAGTCCACCACCTCAAAGGTAAGCACTTCCGAGCGGAAGTTGGCTCGATTACCAAACATGATGGGTAGGTCGATCTGCCATAGCAGGTATGCGTGCGCTCCTAGGATCACGTCGTGGAAGGGCGAGCTTGTCGGTCGGAGCTTCAACCGAGGGATGTGCATGGCGTCGAGGGTGTCGACGTAGAGGATGTTGAGGCCGCTGCCTTCGTCCATCAGCACCTTAGTGAGTCGCTTCTTGCGGATGATGGGGTCGATGATGAGCGGGTAGCATTCTGGTCTGGCAACGTGGGATGGATGGTCCCTCTGGTCAAAAGTGATCAGAGATTCCGACCAGCAAATGAAGGAGGGGACGACCATTTTGGAGACGCACGCCTCTCGGTAGCACACTTTGTGCTGGCGCTTGGAGTAGACGGCATCAGACCCCCAAAGATCATGATGCATTCCTTGGGGTTGGGGAAGCCGTTCCCATCCTTTCTCGCCATGCCTCCTTTCTTGGCTACTGCCTCCTTGCCCTTTCCTTCTTTTGGCCCGTTGGCCTATCGTAGGAAACGCTTGAGGAGCTCATAGTCCTTGTAGAGGTGTTTGATGGGGTAAGCATGGTTGGTGCATGGGCTATCCATGAGCTTGTCAAAGTGGTCAGGCAGGCCCTACTAGGGCTGCTTGCCCACACGATCAGCTACGGCGACCAACGTGGAGTTGGCCTATCGGCGCCAATCCATCTTGTTCTTCTTGCCCCTCTGTGTGGAGGGGCCCTCATCTTGGTCCTCACGCTTGGCCTTACCCTTATCCTGGCCTCCATTTAAGACTGCTCTGACCGCCTCCTCACCAGAGGTGTAGTTTGTTGCGACGTCGAGCAGGTCGCGGGTGGTATGGGGCTTCAGGCAGCCAAGCTTATGGATCAGGGACTTATAGGTTGTCCCAGGGAGGAATGTGTTGATGACGTCCATGTCGATGACATCAGGAAGGGAGTTGCACCACTTTGAAAACCTAAGGATGTAATCCCATAGGGACTCACTGGGCTCCTACTAGTAGCTCTTGAGGTCCCAAGAGTTTCTAGGGTGGACATACGTCGCTTGGAAGTTCCCGACAAAGACCCTCTTGAGGTCTGTCCAGTCATGGATGCTGTCGTGTGGGTGGAATTCGAGCCATGCTCGAACATGTTCCCCCACGGAGATGGGGAGGTACTGAATGATGAAGTGATCATCATCCTCTCCCCTGGCTCAGTAGGCGAGCCAGAAGTCTTTGAGCCATATACCCGGATTCATCTCCTTGGTATATTTGGCGATGTTGGTCGACAGTTGGAAGCGCGGTGGGAACGGTGCTCTCTAGATGCGCTGGCCAAAGGCCCGTGGTCCCGGGCCATCTGGGCTGGGACTCTGGTTGTTGGGTCGGTGACCACGCTTGGGGTGCATTTCACCGGTCCCCTCAATGGTCCGGCTGGAGCCTATGTCGTCTACTCTCACCACCGCCCGATGGACATCATCATCATGCCGAGCCTGACGTTGGCTACTGATGTTGCTGTGAGCGTCTTGGTTCGGCCTGAGGCATTCACGAATAGGCGGTTGGTGTGGAGCAGGTACTGGGTTAGGCTATGGCGTAGCTGTGCCCTCCTGTTCCACGCCTGGTGGCTGCAGCGGCGAGCGGATGGAGCGATTCGTCTAGTGCATCCCCACTCCCTTGGTGGGGAGAGAGGCCATGAGTCAGTGTCATGACGCGGAGCTCTCCGCCTGTTGAACGGTGGCGGTCTCGACCAGCGCCTAGAGGTTCCGGTGGACCGCTTGCTCCTGTGGGTCGACAAGCTCGGGAAGGCCGCGTAGAAGCATCGCCACCATGATGATGTTCTGGCCGGCCTAAGTGAACTATGGGGGATCGTTCCCCCCATCCATGATGTTGTGCTGGACCTGGCGGGTGTGACCCTAGGCGTCACTCACTGGGTTACGTGCACAGGGCATGTCGTGGTGCGCCAAGCACGCCAGCGTAGGTGGTGGCTGGTTCTGTCGCCTTTGTCGTAGCTCCTCGCCGCGCTCCAAGGCACACGTGAGGGCATCCATGTGAGGGTCTGGAGGGGTGTGGGTCTATAGAGAGTCCGCCACCACCGATGGCTGTCCCGGAGCATCTACCATAGCGCACTCCTGAGATAGAGGGTGGCTAGGTGCCACGACGTCGTCGATGCTAGAGCCATCACTCTCAACATCTTTATCCATGAGGTCATGAAAAGAGGCAGGAGCGTAGCTCACCATCCCCACGAATTCGGATGTGAGAGGGGGCGGTGCTAGCATCCTTCGGAGCCCTCGGGTTTATGCATCCATGGGGGACGTGAGGCCGTAGGGGAATCGGTCGCATGGTGGTCGTGGTAGGGACAACGGGGTCCCTCTAGAGAATGGGCAGAAAACAGTAAAAAACAAGTAAAGAATAAAGCGTACATTACTCATAGCCAGGTTTGAGCCTAGTGTGGGCTCGAAGCGAAGCGTAGGGGCCTCATTGTTGAAGTCGCCGGGAGTCCCAGAGCCGGTCGAGGGTGCCCCTCCGATAGGCGCCAAAACAAGTGCCTCCTCACGGAGGTGTAGTACGCCGAGCCGGTTGGCGACAAAGTCCTGGCTTCCAAAGAGGAAGGCCTAGGATGGCTCGAGGCTAGGAGGAAACCACATCCCAACAGGTGGGAGCACAGGAAACTATAGCAAGCCAAAGCGAGTCGTATCGCTTGAGCCCGCCATGGCAAAGATGGTAGAAAAGTGGGCCATCCGATGACCAAAAAGCGTGAACGTACGACGTCTTCCCCACGGACGGCGCCAACTATCGGTGCAGAAAGTGACCAACACGTAAATATTTGTAGTTTTCCCATACGTTGTGATCGGATGTGGCCTAGCACTCAATGACACAGGGTTTATACTAGTTCAGGCAACGTGCCCTACGTCCAGTTTGAGTCGGTCGATGACTTTATTCCCAGTGTTTTCCTAAACGCTAAACGGTAAACAGTCGGTCACCTACCGTTTAGCTATTATTCGGGCAAAATGTCCCATAAAACGGGCTAAATGGCCAATTAAACGGGGTAAACGGGTAATTAAACGGAAACGGCACACCACCGTGTAGCGTTTACATGGTGTTTAAATGGGTTAAACGACCGTTTAGGCGAACATTGTTTATTCCTGAGCCTAGGTACTCGAAGTTTGCTATGGGTTTACAAATGAGAGGGAGAAAGATGGGGGGTGCAAGAGGTCTGGTCGGACTCTGGACTGAAGGGCCGTGAGTGACGGGAGCTCCTATGTGTACTAAGTATTTGAGCATGTGCTCTGTGTAACTTTAGAGTGTCTAAAGTTAGCAGAGGGTGAATCGATCATTCGTTGTTCGAATCGTCCGAGAGTCCTTTGAGTTCTCTCGATCTATCCTCCTTGTTGGGAGAGAGCGCATCCCCTTTTATAGATGAAGGGGACGGCCTTACAAGCGAGAGAGAAAGAGTATGTATGCTACTAAGTCTTATTGTCCACGCCATCGGGTACAAGATGATGGTAGGCGCCCACAATACTATTTATGTTAGACGCATGTGGGATGTTTTACCGCATTCACCATGTATGGCAAATGATGGTGCCCCACAACACTGTTGATGCCTAGAGGCATGTGGGGAATTTTACCATGTTCGCCTGGTATGGGAACTGATGGCGCCCATAACACTATAGGGCAAAACGTCGGTGCCCACAACACTGCTTAGGTTCTAACATGCTTGAAAGGTTGCAGGGTACCCTTCTGACATGTCCTGTCGGTACTGTCCTACAGGTGTACAGGGTATGGTCCTTGGTTTTGTGGTTGACTTGTGTGTCCTGCTTTACTTGCTTCGTCCATTTCCTAGGTCCTCACCGAGTAGGCGTCACCGGTCGGTTGGTCCTAGTCAGCTCCGACTGCGCTAGTCAGAGAAGAGCTGTAAGTAGTGTTCGGTGCATCCCCGGTCGGAGACGTGGGTCAGAGTCAGAAGTAGCGTTGGCCAGGCCTTCCTGTCGGAGAGGTGGGCCAGAGTCAGAAGCGAGCGCTGTTCCTTCGCAGCCAGGCCTTCTGGTCGGAGAGGCGGGCTAGAGTCGGAAGCGAGCATTGTTCCTTCTCGGCCAGGCCTTCCGGTCGGAGACTAGATCGCCCTTCTGGCTTGTCATTAGGTATTTTGGACCGGCCCAGGAGTTGCTTGTCATTCGCAACATCATGTGTTGGGCCAAGCTTTTGCTGGGAAGCAGGTCCATGAGAGACCCCGGGTTTATGAACGCGACAACCACCTTGTTCATTGCCAAACTCGGGATCCATTCATGCATCAAGCTCTACTGAATATTGGGACAGGGATTCTAGGGTTTCGTTGTCGTATTCCTCCTCATCCTCGTCGTTAACAATAACTATTTCACCATGATGAATCCACACTGTGTAGTCCTCAACAAATCCTCGCATAATCAAATGTGATCTGATGATAGTCACATCTGTCCATGCCATACGGTTCTTGCAATCTTTACAGGGACAAATAATTATATCCTTATTCTCTATCAACGTCGTTGCATGCTTCTCTACGGCTTCAATAAATTTATCCACCTCTTCATGAAAACCTGCCTTGAACCTTAACGAACCTTAACAAACATTAAAGGACTACTTAGTCATATATATATATATATAAATGAATCAAATTAATAATTACTTGAGAATAATTGTATATACTTTAGATATATATGAATATAAATCAAATATAATTACACGAAGCATACAAACACACCATGGTAGAGAAAAATTAATTAATGGCCCATTTATGTATAAATAATTAAAATACATATTTGTTGATTACAATAAACAATTTCAAAGACAACAATTAGCAACAATTATATTTTACCCAATATCTTTCATGCAAACCCTAGTCCAATTTCATCAAACATAAATTTACAAAAACAAAATTAATAAAAAAACCAAACCCTAGATCTAGATCTACATGCACATGAAACATCCATAAAACTAACTAATTGTTCACTAAAATCAAGAAACATGGACCAAATAAGGGTATGATCTTGTTCCCCTACCTAATTTACCCTAGTACATTCAAAACTTGCATCTAATTTGCTTCATAAGTAGCTCAAGCACCATAGAAGAGAGAGAAAAGCAAAACTCTAATTACTCACTAACCAACCATTAAAACTTAAAAAAAAATGTGAAATAACATTTTTTTACCTTCTACAACCTCTCCACCAAAGGATTTGAGACCAAAACCTTTCCCCCTTAGTAGAGCAATTTTTGGAGGTGTCCAAGGCCTCCCATTTTTTTCATGGGTTGGAGTGAGTGATCCGAGGAGGAAGAAGGGGCTGTAGTTTTTTATACGTGGGTCATTTGTAGGGGCAGCTGGTGATTGAGCCGCCCCTACAAATTGCAGTTATTTATACGTGGGGCATTTGTAGGGGCGGCTCAATAACCAGCCGCCGCTACAAATAGCAACCACCGGGGGTGGCTAGTGAGTGAGCCGCCCCTACAAATCGACCCATTTGTAGGGGTGTCTCGTATCACCAGCTGCCCCTACTGTTCTATTTGTAGGGGCGGCTGGTCTCATGGGTCTCGAGCACGCCCACTGTAGGGGTGGCTATATCACCAGCCGCCCCCTACAAAAAAATTATCCCGTTGCGACAAACATTTTTTGTAGTAGTGTGCCATGACACCTTCCATCTACTGGCTGCCGGAATCAATGGAATCCATTCGGTGGGGGTCTCTCCCCTCCGGTGACGTCTTCAAAAAAAACACCACGATGCACTACAACATAAATGGCATCTACACAACAAGTTTGTAACACCATTTACCAGCTGGAAACTGAATCGGGTTGTTGTATTTGTAGGTCTATGGTTATGAAACTGGAAGCTTCACAACTGGTTCAATATACAACCTGGCATTCCATATGCATTTCATATGGCATTATCTCATAGAAACATAGTTTAGTCGAAAGATCAACACTACTACAATTTTTTTTTGCTCACCATCAAAAATGATCTTCAGGGCCAGTTCATAAAACCACCGCTTATACCATCGATTGTAAAAAGGTATTATGGCCTTTGAATTGCGTCGAGCATTTAAACTGTCCATGAAAACATTTCCAGAGATGGTTTCATTAGTAAATCATGAACCCATTCTTGAAAATACATTTTTTCGGGGCGGTTGGTGTTGGTTTACGACAACCGTCCTTGAAATTGTTATTTCTCAATGGTGCTTGCTCTATGACAACCACCCTAGTAAAAGATTTTCGGTGGTGGTTGCTCTAATGACAACCGTCCCCTAAACCACGTTTTCAGAGGCGGGTAGATCTTAACAAACCATCTTGAAACTACTTTTTCTACGATGGTTGTGGCCGAGGCAACGCGCAACTAAAAACATATTTTGTAAGGGGGTTATTTGTCTAACAAAATTGTTTCCAAAAAATCTATTTATAAGGCTGGTTCTGCTAAACTGAACCACCACTGAAATCTTGTTTTAGACTTTTGAAATTTTCCACCATATTTGAAATCTCGGTTTCCTAGACTTGATTTACAAAGTTTTATTTGGGATACTAACATTGTGCTTCATTTGAACAATGAAGAGAAGGTCCTTTGATCGAACCACAAAGAGCCTCCCAACTTAGGATTTTTCGCATAGGCCGAAGGCCGAAGTGTTATCATAGAACGCATTGGGTATCAGCACAATAGCAAAACCAAATAAGAAAAAAAAAGCGCGCCGGGTTTTTGGATCTTATGTATTAGGCAAGAGTAAGTTTATGACAATTCCTCGTGTCATTCCAGTCCCCGAACTCAGAAAACTATGTTAATCCTATCCTCAAACTCTGTTTGGGTCTTATTTTTCATCCAAACAGGTACAGATTCATGACTTGCGTGCAAAGATACGACTTGATTGCTTAAAAAGGAAAAGATTAAGGGTGGTTATAAACAAAATCATCCAGACACTTAAATTACACCAATATTTACAAACTTCACAAGGGACTATTTTGAAAATAATCATTTTCTTCCTCATCGCCGCTCTCGCTGCCAGCGCACAGGCATGGGCGCGGGGGAGCCACCGCCCTCGCCGTCGCACAGGAGCGCTTGGGAGCAGCCGCCGTCGCTGCTGCATAGGGGCATGGGCGAGCCGCCGCTGCTGCGTACAGAGACGTGCGCGAGCCGCCGCTGCCGCACAGGCGAGCAGCAGCTACCACCGCGAATAGGCGCCCTGGCCGCGTAGGCGAAAAGTTGCCGCTGCCGCCGCACAAGGGCGTGCGCAAGCCATGGCCACGCAGGCGAGCAGCAGTCGTTGCCGCGAATAAGCACGCACGCGAGCCACCGCCGTGCATAGGCCCGTGGGCGAGCCGTCACCACGGCCTCGCAGGTGAACAGCCATCGCCGCTGGCGAACAGGCGCGCGAGAGAGCAGCCGCCGCCGCTGCATAGGTGCGGGCCTCAAATGCATAATTTATCACTTGAAAGATGTAGATCGTTTTGAGATGATTGGTTTCGACTAAAAAATCACCACCCCATTTGGATTATGAATGGAGGAGATATATAAGGCTTCTGCAAGATTTAACGTGTGGTCGGCTTCCACCTCCCTAATGTATGCATTATTATTATGGATCCATAAACATAGGTAGCATTGTCAGAAGAGGGAAAAAAATCAAGTGGAGACCAAAGGGTTGACCTTAATGCCTTGTTTGGTTAATCCCCTTCCAATCAGGCCTTGTTTGGTTAATCCTCTTCTCAAGTGGATTGAAGGGAAACGATAGGGATTTTAACTTGTAGGGGATTTAATCCTCTTCAAGCCCTTCCAATCTCCTCCAATCCCTACTACACCCAACAAGGCCCAAGTTAGAGAGCATTGTCCCACATGCAGTGGTTTAGTGAAGATGAAGGATAATAATGGGGAAAATGGTTGGATCCACCTCCCCGAGCCAATTGGTTCATGATGTTTGTTTCTTTGCCCTAGGTGCGTGTGCGTCATCTTCCACCAGCAGGTTATAGAGGTATAAACCATATGTAGGGGATGTTTAGATTTCGACTGCACGCTGCCACACCGCGGTTGTGGCGGTGCCAAAGAGTGGCATGGAAAATCACTGCCACAACTGTGACGAGAAAACACGCTGAAATGAACTGAAACATTTGTGGTGTGCCTAACATTAAATACCAACCAAACAGCTCCCTCCTTTTTCTGCGGTCACTAAAGCTGAGGCGTGGCGAGTTAAGGCTGGAAACCAAAGAGCCTCATAGCCCATATTATATTCATGCTCAAAGATGGCCTAAACCTCTGAATTTCCCTTGGGCCATCGGGCACCTTCCACCAGCAGGTTATAGTAGAGGTATAAACACAAACAGAACCAGCTTGAGCTTTCGTTAGCAAGATTAGTAGAGTTAGAACTTCTTTGCCGTGGAGCATATACGGAAACAAAGAAAGTCCCATTTGGAATATAAGAACAATCTCCATGCGGGACACTATAACGACCTATACGACTACACATCAAAATGCATGATATTTCTCATTTCGCTATCCAACAAGCTAATAACATCCCATACAGAACCTGAATGATCAAGATCTTGTGCACCTGATACAAAAACCTTAACAGCACCTTGGACCTCTATCCAGCTACAGCCAGGTGATTTCTTGATGCCATACTCAGCCATTGCTATTCGCACCCGCTCAGCCTGGTTCCACTGCCCAGTGGCGCAGAATAAGTTGGACAGCATGACATAACCCACGTCTCCCGCAGACTTGGTCGCCACCATGTCTTTCACTGCCTTCCTTGCAACACTGAAATTCAGGTGTTCCAAAGAGCATGTGCTAAGCAGAGCTTCACGTATGTCGCTGTTATGTGTCTGAATCATTTCTGAATAACGATCCAGCATCTCCATAGCCTTTGTAATGTTCCCTGATCTCGCATACATGTCAAGAATGCAAGACATATGCTCTGGCTTTGGCTGAATTCCATGAACAGACACCATCGACTCGAAGAAGGTTTCCCCATGCTCCAGAAGACCAGAGTGGCTACAGGCTGTGAGTAAGCCTGTAAATGTCACCTCATCGGGGCAGACCTCATGGGATTTCAAGCTGTCGTACACCACCAGTGCTTCGTTGGCCCATCCATTTATAGCAAATCCGAACAACATTGTGTTCCATGAGACCAGGTCCTTGTTGACAATGGCACTGAACACATTAGTACTACCCTCCAAATCCCCGCACTTGGCATACATGTCCATCAAGCTGTTGGACACGTACAAGTAGGATGCAAACCCACTTTGGAACACCCTACAGTGGACCATCCTTCCACTTGCTAGAGATGCCACAGTAGCACAAGCATGCAGCACAGCCCCAAATGTGAAGTCATCCGGATGGATGTGTTGGTGTGCCAACATCTCAACAAATAGCATGAGTGCTTCATCAGCACAGCCATTCCTTGCAAGTCCTCCGATCATTGCAGTCCATGAGATGACATTGGTCTCAGGTACACTTCTGAAGAGAGAAGTGGCTTTTTCTACACAGCCAAGCTTCATGTAAGCATCAATCAGTGAATTCCACGATACAATGGTCTGCACCTCCATGGACTCAAAAATCCGCACGGCATCATCAAGCAAACTGAATTTAGTATACAGGGAAATCAGGGAGTTACTGACCTCGGCCATTGCATTCCATCCACTCTGCACTACAATCTTGTGAATTGCAGAGCCAGCAGATGGGTTGGGCAGCTCGGTGCAAGCATCAACAAGAATGCAGACTGTTGCATCATCACAAGTCAGTCCAGCCATACGCATCTTGTTGAAGATAAGCAAGCACTGGTTAGCATTGCCGCTGCGTGAATATCCCATAAGCAATGTGTTCCAGGCGACATTATTTCTGTTGGGCATTTCATCAAACAGTTCCTGTGCGAGCCTCAAGTGGTCTGAGGCGACACAGGCATGCAGGAGCGAGCACCAGGACAGCGCATTGCGCTCGCGCATCTCCCGGAAGGCGCGCGCGGCGTCTTCGGCGCTGGCGCACTTGGCGTACATGGCGATGAGCGCGTTGCCCACTGGGAGCAGCGCCCGCAGGCCGACTCGGAGGAGGCGGGCGTGCAGCTGCGCTCCGGCGGTGGGGCTTCGGAGTGCCGCGGCCGCGGAGAGCGCAGCGGTGAGCGAGAATGCGTCGGGCGCGGGCGCGCGGGAGAAGAGCGCGAGCGCGTCGCGCGGCTGCCCGGCGCGCGCGTAGGCGGTGAGCATGGCGTTCCAGGCCACGGCGTCGCGCCGCGGCATGGCGTCGAACACGGCGAACGCGGAGGCCGCGTCGCCCGCGCGGCCGAGGGAAGCAATCCGGGAGGTGGCGGCGACGAGGCCGGCGAAGGGCCCGCCCCCCGCCGCCATGCTCTGCTACCCGTGCAGCCGCGCGACCAGCAGCATGTGGGCTTAGTAGGCTCATCAAAGTTTGAGTAGGCGAGAGAGAGAGAGTCTGGGGAGAAAGGTTAGCTGGTTTGCGTTGTGTGAGCTGCCGTTCAAAGTTTACGAAGTACTTCGCACAACAATTTCTTGAAACTTTATAGAAAACCATTTGACAGGAATATAGAATTTTAAAAGACCAACTTTTTAAACAGGATCAAACTGACCCTCACCAAGTGATGTTACCTCGCAAGTATCAAACTGTCTGAAGGAATGGAGAGGTGCTTTCTGCGTTACTAGCAAGCACACTGAATCACTGCAAGAAAATGGTTCTTGCGTATTCAATTCGAAAATCAAATAAAGAATCATACATACATTACATAATGTTAATACATCATGTTTCTTACAGTCATCACAGAATATATACACGGCATAATCCGTATACAAACAAATTGGTGGAAGAAGGCACAACTATTTCCAAATTGGTTATATCTTTGCTCCATATAAGCTATTGTTGGGCACGACAAGATTGTTGAACATGCCACTTCACGCAGATATTAGGCCATCAGGAAATGTGAAGCCCTCCTCCCCATTTGGAGGTAAAAGATTACGGCACCCGTAGAAGACAGCCGAGTGGAACCCTGAAGGGTTGTCTATAAACACAAAATGTCCACCCTGCAGCACGTGACCACTGAAGTTTAGTCCTTGAACCAGTATTGTAAAATTGTAATTCGTGACTACGCAACATTGCCAGCATGAAAAGTTTACCTGTGGCACCCTGATTATTTCACAAGGAACTTTCATGTCCTTCCGTGCTTGCTGAGCCCCTTGGTAGTTCATCCAATCTTCCTGCCCATATATGAAAGTAGTCGGCACTTTCCAATCGGATGCGCTGTTGCAAGTTAAAGGACAATAAAACATCATGATACATCAAGAGACTCCATTTATTCCAAATGAGATGATGATTTAACATTCAGAATGTTTGTTTGGACAACTTGTTGCGTCTAGAATTAACTGCCCCTTGAAGTGATAATTTAGTTTCCACATGAAAAATATTTTACAGATATCATGCAGGCCTCCTGGATATTATTTCCAAAATGATGGAATTCCATGACTTCAAGAGACTAATTGTTGTATTGTGAACGATCATATCAGAGAACAGTTAACCAAGTAGATAAGTATAAGAAGCTAACCACTGCAGAAGAGGTTTCCTTGCAAATGCCCCGAAGGAAAATATATATTTCAAGCACAACTCTCCACTAGCTTTGGCAGCTAAGGTATGGTAAATATAATCTTCACACATGACAAAACAACAATAAGGTTCAGTTGCAAGTATAATAAGAAATAACACATTTACTGCGTTAGTTATTAACCAAAAAAAAAATACCTGTCAACAATGTCGATTCTTGATCTGTTAGTATATCACCAGTTGAACGTGTACCAAACCTGGCACTGGTATATCTTTGTACTAGACCTGGACCCCAAGGACCCAATCCTCTGTTCGAGAAAAACAGATAAATATAAGGACAAAAAGTAGGAGCACCTACCAAAAAAAAATGAAAAGAACATTGTTCTTTGTTTTTGCAACAAACGGCCTGTTCGCTGGTTGGTTTCTGGACTGGTTTGGGCTGGCTGGTGCTGGTTTATTGTGAGAGGAAAACACTGTTGGCTGGCTGGTTTGGACTGGCTGAAACCAACCAGCGAACAGGCTGAAAGCCTCACATATTTTTCCCATTGGAGCAATCGGGTGTGCTATCAAAATATATTTCAAAAATAAATGGCTATCACATATCAAATAAATGGGCTACCAACTCTTTCAAAAATAAGCGTGCTATCAAAATACATTTCATAGTGTACCTAACGAATCTTATTTGATATTGTATATGTTTATGCATTTTTCTACTTGGCCAAAGCTATAAAACTATAAAAGTTTAACTTAGGACAAAGCTAAAACGACTTACAATTTGGAATGGCGGGAAAAACAACAAATAGAGTCACATGAAATTTTAGTTTGTAATACGTAATGCTTCAAAAAAAAAGTGCAATAAGCTTAGATTACCTAATAACTCTTTGGGGAGTAAAATTGGACTCCCAAAGATGATTCACTAGCATGCCTTTCCATGTTGCTCGAAACTTGGTTAACCACTCAGAGCTATGCTCTGTTTCTGACGAGAAGCCAGCAGGACCAACCAAAATTAAGTGCTGAATGTGTTCAGGGTGCTGAAATATGACTGAGTTGTTAGTGATGATTGGCATAAATGTAGACACTGGATGTGGTAAATGTTTTAGGAACATACCTTTAGGGCATACTTTGCCGCAACATATCCTCCAAAGGAGTGACCAAGCAATATAAAATTACTGAGGTTCTTGGCCTTGCGCCATTCCTCAAAAGAATCTATGAACCATGCCTCAGTTTCTGTTTACAAACACACCCATAAGAGAGGCAAAAGATTTTAACTTGTTACTACACCACTCATAAGCATATGAGAAGAACTGAATTGATATATGAATTTGGTGGAACAAAACTATTTAGGCTTCATAAAATGGTTAAAACCACTAAGATTTCATAGAAAATAACGTATCAAAATACCATCAGAAAATTAGAGAACATGGCATGATAAATGATGCAGAAAGTTAAAAGCTAACGACAGTTGTGGGTTATCATTAACATGATAAAAGAACTAACATCATATCTAAACTTGTGCAGGTAAAGAATGAAGTATCAACCTTCGGTACTTTTACATGTGAAGTCAGGTCTGCTTGAACCACCCCAGCTGCAAAAGGAATGAGAAACGTCAATGCTATAGTGCCATCAAATGCATCAGAGGAAGATAAAATGAGAATGGATGACGCTAAACCATATGCCATGACATTTTAAAATTTAAGGAACAGATCATTTATAATTGAAATAAAGTCATTTTTTTTCTTGATTGCGATAAATCCACTATTAATTGAAGACCTATAGCGATCAGCCGATCAACAACAAAAATTATTCTGTGCCATTTTTGTCAAAACTTACCCAAGCTGATCAATGGCAATCACCCTAAAACGGCTTGCAAGGGCATCAAAGTTTCGAAAGAAGAACCCCTGTGAAGCTCCATAGCCATGGATCATAACCAGGGTGGGAGCGTTCTCCTTGGCATCAAATGTTACAGTATTAATGAACCTTGGTTCATCACTTGCTGACCTAAACCATCTTACTTTTGACCCAGGTGGAGCAGAGCCAATGTTGACATGTTCCTGGACATAACCAGTTCTGTAAAGACAAAATCAAAGGTGTGTCATGTACAACAGAATACAAAAGAGAGACATAATATCTAGAATGAAATGATAAAGGCCCATTCATCAACAAAGATAGAAGCCACAAATAAATACAACATTAAACATCCATGCAATGCAACAATAATTAGCAGACAACAAAACATATCGACTAGCAGTGCCATAGGGGTAGTATGGTATTTTATAACTTCTTACACAAGTTGAAAATGAACCAATATATTATACTAAGACATGCTATGTGGTTCCTACCTCACTCTTTCAGGCAGCTTGCAACATTTCAGTATAATCAGAAGCAACCGTGTGCTTACAATCAAACACTAGGTTCAGATGAATGACAGTACTTAAGCAACAATGTTATGTTTTTTTAAGAAAACTTACAGGTATGATTTCGAGTCCCCAACATTTCAGTTAGTACAACTCATAAACTGTTTGCTCGATAACCTTTGCAGCTTTGCATTTAGCTAGCAGTTAATTGCAGCACTAATAGCAGATTGCAGTGAAACTGCAGCAATAGCCCAGCCAGACTTCATGACAGGGCAAAGGCACGCGATTTTCCTACAGTCCCAAAATCTTAGCTTCGTGATCAACATTCAAAGGGACCTTAATCTTAGCCGAGCTAGATCACAGATGAACCAACAACCAATCGCCAAATTAGCACCAGCGCAAATGCAGTGTATTTCCAAGCTAAGCGACCGTGCAGCTGTTCTGGTCAAGAGCCTGAAATTTGTACCAATTGACACGCAATTTGACAAAGAATACTCTTTGATAAATTGGAAGGCGAAAGTGACTAGCTGTTCCGGCAAATCGAACAAGAAAACTAGCTGTACGACACCAGTGAAATGAAAATCCTGAAGTATCAATCAATCCACATAGCATACTACTGATACTCGCTAAAAATGGAGAAGGGCGAGGTCGTACTTGACTATCGAGAGGAGTCGCTTCTCCGCGGCGATGATGCGGTCCGTGGAGGTGGGGATCCACCGGAGCGCGCTCGGCCACACCCGCGCCCACCTCGACCCCGCTTGCGCCGGCGCCGCCGGCGCCTCCGCCGAGGCCCGTCTCATCTCCTCGGCTGCCATCCTGGTCGTCCTGGCGACGGCAGCGAGGCGCGTACGCGGCCAGACGTCACGCGCGTTTCCCCCACACTTCCTCCTCGACTGATGCTCTGCAGTCTGGAGACGTCGGGTCTGCTCGTGCTGGGTGCGACCCCGCCCGTGTCGTGCCGAGCGCCCGAGCCGTTCGGTAGCGTAATCGGGTAGTTTTTGCCGTGTTTTTAAAGGGAAGAAAGGAAACAGAAACACGGGCGCTGGTTCGGCGTTCGCCTCCGCGAGCCGCCGACCGCGCCGCGCATCTGCAGCGGCAAGCCTAATAGTCTACTGCTCCCTCCGTCAACGTAATTCTCGCTTTTCGAGAACTCAAGCTATTCAAACATTAATTGAATTTATATAAAAATACTAATATTTATAAAATAAATATAGCTAGATGAGTTATAGAATATATTTTTATAATATATTTATTTAGAGCCATAATTATTAATATTATTTACTATAAGCTAAAGTTTGACCTATATGCTTACCCGGAGGGAGTACTACGTCAGGGCGTGCGTGGTACGCCACATGCCGCGTGGGGTCCGGGATTGGAGTGCAAGCCAGGGGACGGGAGCAGCGACTCCGCGAGGCCGGTCGTCCCGTCGGGCCTTTGACCTGCTCCGGCTTCTGGAAAGTCAGGTGGGTTTTGAGGTCAGAATCGGCGCCGATGCCGATATCGGTAGAAACGTGCGAGTCACCTATGGTGGTGCCTCGGGTACGGGATGGCTTGCGCGAGAGATCACGGCAGGTATGCCCGAGCGGCCGGTCGCGCTTTCAGATCCACTAGAATATTATTTAGCGTGCATCATATCTTCTATAATCATGCTTAAAACTATAGCCCTCACCTCTGCTATCTCTGATTTCCAGCTATATTAAACCATGCAATGTAATTGTATTATAAAGCTTCAGCCAAGAGACGACAAAGGTCATTTTGAGATGTTTACCAGACAACATTCGTTGGCTTGATTCATGTAGAGGTGCAGTGTAAAAAAATGTAAAACTGTATCAGCACTCGTGTTGATTCAGCAGCACTTAGATTCAAGGATGCAAATAGTAGTATGTTGAAATGTCAACTGACCCATTTAACTTGTAACTTGCAGATAGCATGTTGAAATATGAAATGATATTTTTCATGGTTGGTTAAATAAAGTGATTGTGTGAGCTATTAATTTGTTCCTTTAGTTCTTGTGTAAGTTGTCTGTGTTATTTGTACGAGTTCGAAGGACCGAACTATGAATCCACCATGTACTGTGGTTTGTGAGCTATCGGCTTGTTCGGGAGGCCGTAAACGATCGTGGATGCTGGCTGGTTTGGTGTGAGAGAAAAACACTGTTCCCGGCTGGAAATTTACGATCGTTTACGAGCAAGCAAACGATCGTGGATTATTGTCCTAGTGCACTGTATGTAAGTGAGAGCGACAGATTTGATATTTAAGTGTAAATTTATTATTTCAAATTACTATGATTTATTATTTGATCTCTTAAATATACGTTATGGGCATCTGAATCTATTAGTATCTCCAAGAGACTTTCTAAATCTCATTATCTAAATCATTATTTAGAGAGTCATTTACATAAAAATCATTTTTATATTTTTTCACTCTCCAACAGTTTTTCTATATCTCATGTGCACTCTAAAGAGCTATTCTCGTCTTCTATTTTTGCTAGCGAAAAATCCGAAAGAGAAGATGGCTATATTTGGATAACCATTAAGAGCATCTCCAAAAGTATCCTAAATTTTTTTCCTAAAAACTCCATGTTTTCCAACTCCAAAAATATATTAGGAGAAAAAAAAGGTCGTCTTCAATCGTACCTAATATTTCACTTCTAAAAAATTAAAATTTCATCATCTTCTTTCCTGAGAATAAGCCCTTTGTCGATCGTCACCTTGCTACTACTTAATCGGGTGATGGATCAACATCGCCATGACCACTGAGCATCTCTTCGAACTTGGATCATCCATTGATGGCCATCGTCATTGATCAGTTGGTGACAGGAGCTGCCTTGACGAGGACAGAGGCAGAAGAAGACAAGGACGGGTGGTGATGGTGCTTCAGCACCCTCTCGACGAGCATGTTGAGGAAGTTCATGTGCTGCACACAGTGGCCAAGCGCTGTGAGCAAGTTCCGTGTGCCCATCCTGTTGGCCTTCTCCTCCTATGCCCCGTCCGCCATGAGGTTCACCGCCCAGTCTAGCAGTGCCGCCTTGGGCGTCGTCAGCCGCCGTAGAGCCGTGCGCAGTCATCCTCCGTCTCGCACCGTGTCACCTCCTTCGCCAGCAGCGCGTCCAGCAGCCCGCCCGGGAGCTCCTTGACAAGGACATCACTGTTTTGGATGTATCCGCTGATCCTTCAACCATCATGCAAGGTCCAATGATCCGGGCTTGAATGCGTCAACTCAATTTAGAGGTGAGCTCGTTCTTAAGCGATCCTTTTCATACTTTTGAGAATAGACTATTACCTAATGATGTTATCTTGCTTAGGAACATTAGATAGGGTTATGAGGAACTTAGAGAAAGAGGTGGAGGCATTGATGACCAGCAAGGACGTTCAACAGAAACTGGAGGCCCGGTCCAACATGATTTCGAGTCTGTCTCGGCCTCCAAGACCAGTTTGCCTTAAACTGGTCACCCAGGACGCATCCGAACTCCGTTTTCGACGATCCACATATGGTTAGAAAGCTAATTTGATAAGGAAGCCAATCCAAGTGGTCTCACATCAAAATACCTTTAGAATCAATGGGAATCATCGAAATAAGTTAGCATCCAGAATCTGCTGGGGTGTTGCGACACCGTCTTTTGGTCCGTTGGACCGTGTATCGTGTTTGGGCCACTAGGGGGTGCATCCAGAGTAGACGACGACCCTAAGACCTTTATAATCATATGCCACCGCCGTTATTAGGTTTTGGGTTTTGCTTAAATTAATCTATCAAGAACAGTTTCGCCGTTCATCGGTTTGTGAGACCCCAACTTTATGAGATTAATCAATCATTTGTAATTTGGTTGCTTTCTTTCTTGTTCTTGCTTGTGTTCTTCGTTGCGTAGGCAGGGATTAGCCTTCTTGGCGAGGTCAACCGGATCAGTGTCTCAGTTGATAACCAGAGGAGTTGTGGTGCTAAGATTGCAGGGTTCGATCTAAAGCCGGATCGGTGTGTTATTCTCCGCCACAACGATAGTTATCACTACCTGACGGAAGATCGGGATCCCCGTTTCCATTAAGTGATAATTAGAGCTAAGGTATACCGTCAGGTTCATATTTATCCCCTAGTTTTGAGTGTTTCACATTCGTCCCATAGTCCAGTGCTATATATTTTTTCTGTTCTAGAATCTTCCGCGCCATAGCCTTTGTATATTTCAGTTTCAGAGTTCGTCGTGTTGAGTTTGTATTCTGGTCAAGGTCTTGTTGCTGTTTAGGTCGTGTTAGAGTCCAGTTCATGTGTTTTCCCCCATTGTTTCCATCAAATTCTTGCTGCCGTGACCAATTTTGTGCGCGTTGTTCTCGTTTTGTTCTCTAATTCGGAGTCCGTTCTTAAAACTGATTTAGTTTTTGCATACGAACTCGGATTTCAACGTTCCATATATCAAAATCGATCAGAAAAAAATTTCGGATCCGTCCATCCCCCAACTAGTCGAGGTCAGAAAATTTTAATTTGGTCAAAAACTGGTCATAAGATCCTCTTTTCGTGGTCACAAGCTTTTTGTCAATTTCGAGCATGTTTTCTAAAATTTCCACGGGCCACGTCTTTCACTTGTTTAAGCTCATATTTTCTGTGATTACTTCTTTTGTGCTCCTAAGTGAAGAAAAAATATCAAAAAAATAAAAAGAAAAAGTCAAAATTTCTCAAAAAACAACGACAACAAAAAAATAGAAAAAAAGAGGGACAAAAGAGGAGCAATATCTAGAGGAGCACATAGAGAAGGCCAAGGTGAGATGTGTTAGCGTGTGCTGTCTGGTTTTTTGTTTGTGTTGCTCTTGCTATCTGCCATACTTGTTTTTCACACCCCTATCACCTTGCTATCCATCATATTTATTTGTCACACACCTGGCACTTAGAACATTTTAGACCAACAACAAAAATAAGTACTTTGGACTATAATTCAGCATTACTTTTTATTACTGACTTGTGTGCCAAATATATATATTATTCTTTGTGTGCCTTCCAAGCTTCACAAACTCTTCAGATCAGTATAGAAAAAGGGCCTTGCAATCTCGGTACCACTGCCTCACAGGTATCACGATCCAGCCGCCGGTTGTGTCGCCCACTGCTTGTGTTAATAAGAACTTTGTAAGAGCTTGGTAAGACACTTCCACTTGCTGTGAAAAGTGACACCACTGCAACCACGTAGTCATTTGGTAGGGATAACTTTCACTGTTTGTTTCTGTTTTTGTGTTTACAATGGCAGGAGACAATCAGACTTGAGATAACAGTTTCAAGGATTTTAACGAGTGTATCAGCCAAGAGCAACTGCAAGCTGCTATAGATAATTCCCAAAAAAGGATGAATGAGGCCATTAGTAAGGCCATCACTGACGCACTCATTGAACTCAACATTGGCAACAACATGAAGAGATTAGACAAACGAATTTCCACGTTATCTGACAAGGTTACTGAGTTGAAAACCTTGGTGGCGATCAACAATGATGTCTTCAGTAGCAACATCGATGGTCTCTTGCTAGAAGACACGGTGCATGATGCCACTGGAAACATAAATCGAGCAGCCTTCCGACAAGCAAGATTACGACGATGTCTTCACCGTAACACGACAGGTATGGGTGGTGTCGACCACCATCAAGGTAATAATCACCTTATGCCCGATGATCCTTATGCTAAGATTAAGTTCACAATACCATCTTTTTCGGGTCATTATGATGCTGAGGGATATCTTGATTGGGAGATGATGGTAGAACAAAAGTTTAGTGCCCACCTTGTGCCTGAGCATCATAGAGTTCGACAAGCTACTAGTGAGTTTAAGGACTTTGCCATTATTTGGTGAAATGGGATAGCTGCACATGATGCTTTACTTGGTACGTGGGAAGAACTCAACATAGCTATGCATGATCGTTTTGTTCCTCCTTATCATAGAGACTTGTGTAAGAAATTGATGCGTTTAGAAAAAGGAGAGAAATATGTACAGGATTACTATGGTGAGCTCCAAAAGGGATTGATGCATTGTAGTGTTGTGGAGGAGAACGAAGATTCCATTTGTCATTTTTATTTGGGTTTGAGGCGCGAGATTCAGGACATTGTTGATTATAAAGAATTTAACATTGTCAACCAGTTGTTTCAGTTTGCTATGCTTGTAGAAAAGGAATTGCAGGGGTGTGAACAATAGAGCAAGGGCAAGGTCAGCACCACATACACGCCACGCTCGACACCATCTTCGGGGCTAACCAAGCCAACCACTTTTCGGGCACCTCCACCAGCGAGCAAGCGACCAGCAGCCTCTGGAGTTACCGCTACACCAAAGGCACCTCCCGCACGACCTTTAGATTCAGGTAAAAATTCTTTGTAGATGCCTACCAAGAGTGCCTCATCCGTTGCATCGACGGGACGCACTTCGGACATTTAGTGCCACCGCTGCCATGGCATTGGCCACGTGTAGAAGGACTGCCCAAGTTAGCGGGCATACATTGCTATAGAAGATGGTTACATCAGCACCTCTGACATTGAGGATGGAGAAGACCAAGATATAGATCAGGAGGATGGCAAAGTCCTTGGTGACGAGGCCACGACATCCTATAGGAGCATCATTGTACAGCGGGTGCTTAGCTCACAAGTACAGAACCTGAGAAGCTACAACGCCATAACTTATTCCAGATTTTTTTCGTCATTAGCAACCGTCGAGGACGTGTCATTATTGATAGAGGTAGCTACAATAATTTGGTGAGTTCTGATTTGATCAAGAAGCTTGGCTTGACCACACGCCCGCACCCACGTCCATACCATATTCAGTGGCTAAATGATTCTGGACAAGCAAAGGTAACACAAACTTGTAGAGTTTTATTTTTCATTGGTTCTTATGCTGATTCTGTTGATTATGATGTGGTACCTATGCAAGTATGTTCACTCTTATTGGGTCATCCTTGGGAACATGATAATGATGCTACACACCGTGGTAGAAGTAATAAATACACATTTGTGCATAAAGGAAAGAAAATTACTTTGGTACCTTTGACCCCTGCTCAAATTGTACAAGCTGATAGAGAACGCGCTACTAGTTTGAATGATGTTCAATCTAAAAATCATCAAGTTACTAATTCTATTCTCCCACCTAAAAAGGATAAGTCTATATCTATTTCTAAGGCTGAGAGGATTAAATTGAAGGGTGGTGTTATGCTTACAATAAAATATGACTTTGCTGAAATTTCTGATGATGATATTTGATATGTTTTGGTATGCAAACAAGCTATGTTTTCGCTTGATGATATTGTTAGCTCGGCGCCTCCTGCTGTCACTAACCTTTTGTAGAAGTATGAAGATATTTTTCCAGCTGAGATATCCTCGGGGCTGCCACCTATGAGAGGGATAGAGCATCAAATCGATTTGATTCTGGGAGCAACCTTGCTCAACTGTGCTGCCTATCGAACCAATCTCGAGGAGACTAAGGAAATTCAGCGGCAAATCCAAGACCTTTTGGACAACGGGTATATACATGAAAGCCTTAGTCCTTGTACCATTCCTATACTTTTGGTTCCTAAGAAAGATGGAACTTGGTGTATGTGTGTTGATTGTAGAGCCATCAATAATATTACTATTCGGTATCGTCATCCTATTTCTAGGCTAGACGACATGCTTGATGAGTTGTGTTGTTCTATAATTTTCACCAAGATTGACTTGCGAAGTGGCTACCATCAAATTAGAATGAAACTTAGAGATGAATGGAAAACTATGTTTAAAACCAAATTTAGGTTGTATGAGTGGTTAGTAATACCTTTTGGTTTGACTAATGTTTTGAGAGCTTTTATTGATCATTTTGTGGTAGTTTACTTTGATGATATATTGATTTACAACAAGTCTTTTGATGAACATATGGATCACTTACGTGCTATTTTTAATGCTTTACGTGATGCACATTTATTTGGTAACCTTGAGAAGTGCATCTTTTGCACGGATCGAGTTTCTTTTTCTTGGCTATGTTGTAACTCCATAGAGAATTGAGGTGGATGAGATGAAAATTGAAGCCATAAAAAGCTGACCGGTTTCCCAAACCGTCACACAGGTGAGGAGTTTTTTTTGGTCTTGTAGGATTCTATCACCGCTTCGTTAAAGATTTCAGCACTATTGCTATTCCATTGCATAAGTTGACGAAGAAAGGGGTGGTGTTTCATTGGGGAAAGGCACATGAGGAGTCCTTTGACACTTTGAAGAACAAGCTCACACATGCACCATTGCTGCAACCTCCAAATTTTGGTAAGACTTTTGGGCTAGAATATGATGCTAGTGGAGTTGGTATTGGGGGTGTTTTGATGTAAGATGGTAAACCCATTGCTTACTTTAGTGAAAAATTGCATGGTCCTATTCTGAATTACTCCACGTATGATAAGGAATTGTATGTACTTGTCCGTTCTTTAGAGATGTGCCATCATTATTTGTGGCCTAAAGAATTTGTTATTCGTTCTGATCATAAATCACTTAAGTATCTTCGCTATCAATATAATCTAAATCATAGGCATGCTAAATGGGTTGAATTTATTGAATCTTTTCCTTACGTTATCAAACAGAAGAAAGGGAATGATAATGTGATTGCTGATGCTTTGTCTAGACGATATACATTACTGTCCCAACTTGATTGTCGGATTTTTGGGTTTGAATCAGTAAAACAACAATATGCGTTTAATTCTGATTTTAAGGACGTGTTTCTAAATTATAGAGAAGGACGTACGTAGAATAAGTTTATGATCAATGATGAGTTTTTGTTTAGAGCTAACCGCCTATGCATTCCAGTTAGCTCTGTTCGTCTTTTGTTGTTGCAGGAGGCATATGGAGGCGGATTGATAGAATATTTTAGAGCCAAGAAGACAGAGGAGGTGCTGTCCACACATTTCTTTTGGCCTAGGATGAGGCGAGATGTAGAACGGTACGTGGCTTGGTGCACCACATGTCAAAAAGCTAAGTCACGGTTGAACCCACATAGTTTGTATGTGCCTCTTCCTATTCCTTCTGCTCCTTGAGCTGATATATCTATGATTTTTGTGTTGGGTTTGCCAAGGACTAAAAGAGGGAGGGATAGTATTTTTATGGTGGTTGATCGTTTTTCTAAGATGGCACATTTTATTCCTTGTCATAAGAGAGACGATGTTATTCATATTGCTGACCTTTTCTTTCTAGAAATCATTCGCTTGCATGGTATGCCTTCTACTATTATTTTAGATCGTGACGCAAAATTCTCGAGTCATTTTTAGTGCACTTTGTGGAATAAATTAGGGACCAAGCTGCTGTTTTCTACAATATGACATCCCCAAACTGATGGGCAAACTGAGGTTGTGAATCGAACATTGTCCACCATATTGAGAGCAATTTTGAAGCACAATTTGAAGATGTGAGAAGAATGTTTACCGCATGTGGAGTTTACATATAACAAGGCGGAATATTTCACCACCAAGGTAAGTCCTTTTTAGATAGTGTATGGTTTTAACCCTCGTGCTCCTATTGACCTTTTGCCTTTACCTACCACTGAAAGAACACATAGTGATGCTAGAGAGCGTGTTGATTTCATTCGTAAGTTGTATAAGACAATTAAAGCAAATATTGAAAGAATAAATGAGAAGTACAGAATTGCTGGTAGTAAAGATAGAAAAGAAATTAAACTTGAACTGGGTGATTTGGTTTGGTTACATTTGAGAAAAGATAGATTTCCTGAGCTGTGTAAGTCTAAATTAATGCCAAAAATAGCTGGTCCTTATAAGATAATTAAGAAAATAAATGATAATGCCTATAAACTTGAGTTGCCACATGAGTTCGGGGTTAGTCCCATCTTTAAGATTGTAGATTTGAAGCCTTATTTGGGAGAGGAAGATGAGCTTGAGTCGAGGACGACTCAGTTTCAAGAGGGGGAGGATGATGAGGACATCACTCCTTCAGATGTACCCGCTGATCTTTCAACCGTCATGCAAGGTCTAATGTCCCAGGCTCGAATGCGTCAACTCAATTTAGAGGTAAGCTCATTCTTAAGCGATCATTTTCATACTTTTGAGAATAGACTTCCTAATGATGTTATCTTGCTTAGGAACATTGGAGAGGGTCATGAGGAACTTAGAGGAAGAGGTGGAGGCATTGATGACCAGCAAGGACGTTCAATAGAAACTAGAGGCCCGGTCCAACATGATTTCGAGTCTGCCTCGGCCTCTAGAACCAGTTTGCCTTAAACTGATCATCCAGGACGCATCCAGACTCCATTTTCGACGATCCACATATGGTTTGAAAGCTAATTTGATAAGGAAGCCAATCCAAGTGATCTTACATCAAAATACCTTTAGAATCAACAGGAATCGTCAAAACAAGTCAGCGTCTAGAATCTGCCAGGGTGCTACGACACCGTCTTTTGGTCTGTTGGACCGTGTATCGTGTTTGGGCCCATTAGAGGCCATGTCCAGGGTAGGCGATGACCCTAAGACCTTTATAATCATATGTCACCACCATCATTAGGTTTTAGGTTTTGCTTAGATTAATCTGTCAAGAACAGTTTCGCCGTTAATCGGTTTGTGAGACCATAACTTCGTGAGATTAATCAATCATCTGCAATTTGGTTGCTTTCTTTCTTGTTCTTGCTTGTGTTCTTCGTTGCGTAGGCAGGGATTAGCCTTCTTGGTGAGGTCAACTAGATCCGTGTCTCGGTTGATAACTAGAGGAGTTGTGGTGCTAAGATTGCAGGGTTCGATCTTTCGATCTGAAGTCGGATCGGTGCGTCATTCTCCGCCACAACGATAGTTATCACTACCTGACGGAAGATCAGGATCCCTGTTTCCATTACTCCTAGAACCACGCCTGCTCCCAGAACTATGGTATGGTACCACAAACCTTGATTAGGCATGCGATGCAGTGCACATCAATGCCGTGAGGCACAACATCGGAATTGTCGCGGGGACTAGCATGAGGAGGATACCGCGTAACTTTACACGTCGGCGGCTTATTTTCCCCAAGTCCTAAAAGATTAGGAGGTGGTATTAGGAGTTGTTGGAGATGATGTTTTTTCCAATCTTACTAAAAATCCTAGATTAGGAATATGTTTTGGGAACTCTTGGAGATACTCTAAGAGAAGTTGTTGGAGGACAGTTTTCACCAAAATCTCTATTCGTAGTATTTAGGAAGGACTTGGAGAGTCTCTTGGAGATGCTCTAACCTGTCAGGCAGGTGCTTGGTGAAAGGATCAAGATGTCCAAGAGAGGAGGTAAATTGAGCTAATTCTAAATTTCTTTCAATAATTAAGCTCTACACTTAGCCTATTTCACCTCCTTGTGCCTAGAAGTGTTTCTATTATTCTATCGCACAAAAGTTTTATACCCTAAGTTCTAATCCTACTCTAGCATGACAATTCTAAGAATATAAAGACATAAATTAAATTGCTCAAATATAAATGCTCAAAATAAATAGAAGGAGAGGAACACGACAATATTTTTTGAGGTATCAGAGAGTCGCCACTCCCCACTAGTCCTTGTTAGAGCACCCGCGCAAGGGTGTAGCTTCTCCTTGATCCACGTAAGGATCAAGTGCTCTCTATGGGCTAATTCTTTGACACTCTGTCACGGTGAATCACCTACAACCGCTCGCACCATGACTTGGGTCATCCACAAGCTCCGTCAGATGATCACTAAGTTTCTAATCGCCATCGAGCCATCTAGGTGATGGCGATCACCAAGAGTAACAAGCACAAACTCTCACTTGCCCAAGACAAGCTTAATGAGAAAGGTGGATGCACACTTGCTACTCCTTATGCACTAATGAGGTCCTTAATCTTAGATTATCAAATCTCAATCACCCCACTAGCCTCTTGCTCTCCCTTGCACTCCAAAGACGTTTCTCAACTGAACAAATAGGAAAGAGAGCTAAGTTGGACAAGTAGGAGAAGTATATATACTCCCTACTTTAAAATATAATCATTATTGTCCAACTCAGCAGTTTTCGGGGTGACCGGATGCACCGGTCGAAGTGACCGGACGTGTCCGGTCAGTAGCCAACGGTTACGTGGCGTCAGCCTATTAGGGAAGGCCATTGGAGTGACCTGACGCTGGCCAGCGTCCGATCAACATCCACCCTGACAGCGAGGCCCTACTGCTATAGATACGACTAGAGGCGCGTCCGGTTCAAATCACTATGCATCGTTTGGTCACTCCTCAACTTTTGTTGTGTGCGCTGATCGCTGACCAAGCGCAGCACCTGTGAGTCTGGTCATCACTAAAACAACGTCCGGTCAATATTTAACCCTCTATTCTGTTAACACTAGATTTTGGTCGATTCTGGAAGATGACAGGTAGACCCACATGCGGGAAGAAGGGTGTTCGGCAAACAACGCAAGCGGTCGGCTAAATGCTTGTGTGGTCGGTTATTCTGGAAGGCGGTAACTCCATTCGGGAAAACAGAAGATGGTAGGCAAGACCGATCGGAAAGATGAGAGTTGTATTAATAAAGGAATCTATAAGTTTAGAGTAAGGAATCGTAAGTTTCCAAGTTTGTTTAGAAGTTCCTTTGTAAATCGTAGTCCTTTAGGACTCACATTTTGTCTAGGGTATAAATATTGACCCTCGACCATTGTAATAAGGGTACACAACCAAATCAATACAACCGGCCCCGTGCCAACTTTCGAGTCCTCTTGTCGTGTCGTCGAGTTCTTCGAGAGGAATCATCGATCCGTCGACCTCCGTAAGTTCCGACAACCTTGTTATCATGTTTAGTATCATGCGGTGGATTTAGACATGGTGCAAGTAGTCTTGTTTGTTTTCAATGGTCGTGCGGCGGATCTTTGTTTGACAATCAAGAAGTCTTTGCTTATGCTTCGTTTATGAGTAGATACCATGCGGCAGGCGTTTACTCATATGCTTAGTGAAAGCGAGATAGTTATCGGCTCTATATTAGATATGGCAAATCTAAATAGATTCATTAAGTTATCCAGTGTTGCATGTTTTAAACCTCTTATATATTTGTAATACACTTCTGCCCAATCTAGATTGATATTGTTCGGCCTTCTTTCTCTTGTGGTTTTATTCATGCTTCAACGATCATTGTTTATTTTTATATTACCCTTGCAAAATAGATAACATGCTCATAGTGGCTGAATTGTCTTAATCTAGATTGTCACATGTTGCGGGTTCATGCATGTTAATCACGTTTAAACTTTAACAAAACTAGGTGTCGTGCGGCAGATGCAGGTTTTAGTTTAGTTTAATCGCTTTTATTTGTACGTTCCTTCTTCATGGATCCCAATTCGGCTGGATTGCCGAGCTTGGTTATGCATTAACTCATAATTAATTTCACTTGTTCAAACATGTCTTCCCATGCACATGCATTCGGCAATTAGGTCTTTATGTGCATTTACCCTACGATTAGCTGAATGGTTTATGAACTTGTTGGCAGACAGCTCTCTATAGCCGTATGTCGTTGTAAGTGGCTTCAGGGCCGTATATGTGGAACTGTCCGGTATTACCCGGCATGTTCCGGTTTGACATTTAATTGTTTTATCCCTTGTTAGTTTTTTCAGGTCAAACTGACTGGCACGCTTCCGGATCACGAAACACCCGGGAACCCGATTGAAGCCACGCTTTTCGGCTTGCTGTGTGTGAGGCACAGTACGTCACATTTTGTGTCAACACACTTTTTGGCACGCCCGGTGGGACAATCTGTTAGTTCAAGATGGCATCTGAGATCAACAATGATCATGTTCTAGATGTAAGCATGGCAGAATTGCCAGATAATTACAAGGATTTAGTGCTTCAAGCATGTGAGCAATACCAACGGAAGTGTTTGATGTCTTTTTCCAAAAACAAGAGCAATAAAGTGTTTCAAAAGTAGTCAATGCCAAGGGTTCTTCTTCCGCATCAAACTGATTACACTGAAGAGGAAGATGCTCAGAAGATGGCAGCCCTGGTCTATAAAGCCATGGGAGAAACCATGACAAACCATCACACAGCTTTTCTGAATACCTTTCGGGCGATCATGATCAGTACTTTTGGTCCAATGGTTGATAAATACTTCGAAGAAAATGTTGGACCACTCAGTGGGCCGACGCTTTTCAATGTTCCAAAGCATCAAGAGAAGCCTGTTGGGAAAGAAGTAGCGTCACCTTCAAATATAGGTGGATTGACTCATACTGAAAAGCAATCACATCCCACCTATGGCCAGATGACATTTGGTACCATAGGGGAAGTGCCACCTTCAGCTTATAGAGTTTCTCTAATATCAAACAGATTGCAAAAGAATATGTATGGTGATGGGTATCAAGAATTTACTGATTACAGTGCTATCAATGCTGTGCCAAATCCAGGGTATAGAAGTGTTTCAGGATTGCCTTCTGGAGTGCAAGTACAAGGAAATCAGGATCCAAGCATTGATGTTTTGATGCACAGGATGACTGATATGATGCAAAATCAGTTCGGCTTGAAGCCAAAGAATCAATCCTATTCATACAAGTCTCCTTATCCAGAATGGTACAACAGAGTGGCGTTACCTCTAAGGGTGAAGCCTCCAACAGATTTAACTAAGTTTTCTGGTCAAGATGATACTAGTACCATAGAGCACGTCAGTCGATACTTAATGCAGCTTGGAGAAGCTGCTTCAGATGAAGCTTGGAGGATTCGATATTTTCCTTTGTCTCTTACAGGACCAGCTTTCACATGGTTCACGTCTCTACCAGCTCATTCCATTGGTACGTGGGCAGAACTAGAGCAGAAGTTTTATTCATATTTCTATACGGGTACTAATGAGAAGAAGTTGGTAGATCTCATGAGTCTGAGGATGAGAACAAATGAGACACCATTGGAGTATCTTCGCAGGTTTAGGGAGACCAAGAATATGTGTTATTCTCTAAATTTACCAGATGATCAACTACCTGGAATAGCTATAGCAGGAATGTTGCCGAATATCAGGGAGAAGTTGTTCGGTTTAGAGTTTGATGATCTTGGTCAACTTGCACAGCGTTTAGCAGCTATGAGTAATCAAGCCCAAGGATTCAGGAGAGATAATCGCTTTCAGAAGAACAGTGCCACTAATGAGGTGTATCAAGGCTTTCTGGATGAAGCGACTGAATATATTGATGAAGATGAGATAGCTGCAGCTGAGTTGAATTGGGCAAAGGAACCCACTCAAGTTAGTCAACGCTGGTTGAAACAACAAAAGGGAACCTATGATTTTGATGTTACTAAGGCAGACAGACTTTTTGCATTGTTGATAAAGGAAGGACGCATCAAGCTACCAGAAGGACATCCTATGCTACGTCCTGAAGGAGTGAAGGACAAAAAGTATTGTGGTTTTCATAACACTAATTCTCATTCTATTAATGATTGCCGAGTGTTCAGAATACGAATCCAGAAAGCTATCCAAGAGGGACATTTGAGGTTTGATGGTAAGATGAAAATTGATGATCAACCTTTTCCACAAAATATGATTTCTTTCTCTGTGAATATGGTCTCTGCCAATGATCTCAAGGGTAAGGGCAAGGTGAAGGTGTTGACTTCTAATAGAGCAAAGGAGAGTGGTGCTGTTGACCCGGATCGGCAAGTCACCAGTAGAGAGCTGCAACAACGAGTTCGGTTTCAGAATAGCCGAACCGAGAAAGGTCAAACTTCCAAACCCAGAGTTACATCATGTATTTTGCTAAACAAGTGGCAGAGGGAACAAGAGAAGGAATACTGTAAGAAGCAATGGTTTATGCAAGAATGCCGGAGGTATGAGGAAGAAGTATACCGAAGGGAGCAAGAAGAATACATGACAGAACAGGAGCAGTCTCATTGGGGTTGTTCATTCTTTAGGCATTGTTGGAATGAAGGTTTGAGGTTGCCTGCAAGAAATAATTGTCCGGAGTGTAGTGTTCAGTACTCCGAGTATAGGCAATCTCGAGTCAACCGCCGTCCCGTCTATGAAAGACTTGGAACGAAGGTTCCTGAAGATGATCGGCGCTTAAAGATAAGTGGCTTTGAGAATCAGCAAAGGAAAAGAGTTGCAGGTTCGGGTTGGATTCATAATAGAGTGCATGATGAGGAAGCTGACTTCTATAAATACGTATGGCAAAAAGGACAGTGGTGTCCTCCAGGCCTGAGGAAAAGTCAGAAAAGAAGAGTGCAACGGTTGAGGAATAGGGAGCTGGAATTGGAAGTTGCCGAAACAAAGCAAATATGGCGTCCTAAAAAGAAGCCTGATGGATGTGGTCCTTCGGCTAGTGCTTGCATGGCTTTCTTCCTCCCATCAGAGTTTATAGCTCCCGAAAGCCAAGATGTCCAAGAAGAGGTGTACTCTGATTTTGATGAAAGTGAATGTCAGGATTTGATGGCTCAGCTTGTATTAACACAGCAGGCTGTTTTTGATAAACCAATCAAGAATTGTCACTTGAGACCACTCTATTTAAAGGGATATGTCAATGGCAAGCCTTTAACTAAGATGTTTGTCGATGGAGGGGCTGCTATCAATATCATGCCTTATACTACCTTCAGGAAACTTGGGATGACTAATGAAGAATTGTTGAAAACTGACATGGTGCTCAGAGACTTTGCTGGCAATCCTTCCGATACCCAAGGTGCTATTCATGTCGAGTTGACCATTGGATCGAAAACTCTGATTACTACCTTTTTTGTCATTGATGGCAAGGGGGCATATAGTCTACTCTTGGGCAGAGATTGGATCCATGCTAATTGCTGCATTCCTTCAACCATGCATCAAATTCTCATTCAATGGATTGGAGATGATGTTGAAATTGTACATGCTGATGATTCAGTAAGTGTTGCTGCCACAGAGTCTACCTATTGGGAATATGAAGGCGTTGATTGTTTCTCTGGAAAAGTGTGGAAAGAAGGTCCTGTGAATGTTTTCAGCGAGGACCAACAGCCGATCCAAGCAGTCGGCTCTCATAGTAATTTTTAATGGGAAATCCTATCGATGGCAACAAAGGAAAGTTGGGACGTGGTTTTATGTCGGCTGATAAATTGGAAGAAATTGATGTTGGTGATGATTCTAAGCCAAGGCCGATGTATATTAGTGCGAAGTTAGACCCAGAATATAAATCAAAGTTGATAAACCTGTTGAAAGAGTTTAAAGATTGTTTTGCTTGGGATTATACGGAAATGCCTGGATTGGATCGTTCCATTGTTGAGCATCGATTACCCATTAAACCTGGATTTCGTCCATACAAACAACCTCCACGGAAGATATACAAAGAGGAGGTATTGGCCGATGTAAAGAAGGAAGTTGAAAGATTAATAGAAGCAAACTTCATTCGGCCATGCAAGTATGCAGAGTGGATTTCGAATATAGTACCGGTGTACAAGAAAAATGGAAAATGAGAGTTTGTATAGATTTCAGAAATCTTAATAAGGCAACTCCCATGGATGGTTACCCAATGCCAGTTGCCGATTTGCTGGTAGATGCAGCAGCAGGTTATGAGGTCATTAGTTTTATGGATGGTAATGCTGGCTATAACCAAATTTTTATGGCAATAGAAGATATTTCGAAAACAGCTTTCAGATGTCCTGGTCATATTGGTTTGTTCGAGTGGATAGTCATGACGTTTGGGTTAAAGAATGCCGGTGCAACTTATCAAAGAGCTATGAATTATATTTTTCACGAGCTGATCGGCAAGATTGTAGAAATCTACATCGATGATGTAGTAGTCAAGTCTAGAAATCATGAAAGACATTTAGCCGATTTAAGAAAGACTCTGGAGTACACAAGAAAGCATGGCTTGAAGATGAATCCAAACAAATGTGCCTTTGGAGTTTTGGCTGGTGAGTTTTTAGGATTTTTAGTTCATAAAGGAGGAATTGAAGTTGGTAATAAGAGCATGGAAGCAATAGACAAAGTTGTGCCGCCAACTAATCTCACAGAATTGCAATCATTGTTAGGCAAAATCAACTTTGTAAGAAGATTCATATCCAATCTATCAGAAAGAGTTTTACCCTTTTCCCCTTTATTGAAGCTCAAGAAAGATCAAAAATTTGTATGGGGTGACATACAACAAAAGGCTTTTGATGAGATCAAACAATATATGAAAGCACCACCTGTGCTGGTACCTCCACAACTTGACAAGCCTTTTAAGTTGTATGTGGCGGCCGATAGCCTAACGATAGGATCGGCCCTTATGCAAGAGTTTGAAGGAAAAGAAAGAGTCATAGCTTATCTTAGCCGAAAGTTGTTAGACCCGGAAACAAGGTATTCGGCTGCAGAAAAACTTTGCTTATGTGTATATTACTCATGTACCAAATCTCGGCACTATTTGTTGAATTCCGAATGCGTGGTGGTTTCTAGTTTTGATGTAATCAAACATATGTTATCAATGCCGATTTTGAATGGAAGAATTGGCAAATGGATTTTAGCGTTGTCGGAATTTAATTTAAGATATGAATCGGCAAAGGCGGTGAAGGGTCAAATTATTGCCGATTTTATTACCCAACATCGGGATCTTTCTGTTGAGGTGGTAAGCATTGTGCCTTGGGCTTTGTTCTTCGATGGATCATCTTGTAACAAAGGTGGTGGTGCTGGTATTCTCTTGATTTCCCCACAAGGAAAAACTTTTGAATACGCGGTTCCTATTGAATTTCATGTTACTAATAATCAGGCAGAGTATGAAGCATTGATTAGAGGGCTTCGGCTTCTTATAGAAGTAAAGGCCGCTGCTGTCGAAATCTTTGGGGATTCTGAGTTGGTGATTAATCAATTGAATGGTCAGTATGAATGCAAGAACAATGTGTTAAGAGAATATTATGAGGAGTGTAGAGAACTTTTGAAGAATTTTCTGGTAGTAACCTTGCATCATGTCCCTAGAGAGTGCAATGAAGAAGCAAATAAGTTAGCTCAAGCTGCTTCTGGATATCGAGAGAGTCGGGAAGTTTTTGCTATAGAAGAAGGTGTTTTAAATACTGATCAAGTAAATGGTGATTGGAGATACGAAGTTACCAATTATTTGAAAGATCCATCTCAAAAGGTTTCCTGAAAACTCAGGTATAAAGCTATCAGATTTGTATTTCTTGATGATCAGTTATATTACAAGTCCATCGATGGAGTATTGCTCAAATGTTTAAGTCAAGAAGAGGCCAAGAAAGTGATGTATGAGGTTCACGAAGGATTGTGTGGTGCACATCAGTCAGCTTATCGGATGAAGTGGATAATTAGGAGAACTGGTTATTTTTGGCCAACTATGTTGGAAGATTGTTTTGAATATTATAAAGGGTGTCACAATTATAAGAAATTCGGCAATATTCAAAAAGTTCCAGCGTCTGCTATGAATCCTATAATCAAGCCTTGGCCGTTCAGAGGATGGGGTATAGATTTAATTGGTCAGATCAATCCTCCTTCTAGTAAGGGACACAAATTTGTACTCTTGGCCAAGGATTATTTCACCAAGTGGGTGGAAGCTATCCCTTTGAAAAAGGTAACGTCAGAGAATATGATCAGTTTTGTTAAGGAGCATATAGTTCACAGATTCGGGATTCCTCAGACTATAACAACTGATCAAGGAACTCAGTTTACTTCTTCAGAATTCTGTGACTTTGCCAAAAGTATGGGGATTAAGTTGTATAATTCTTCTCCTTATTATGCACAAGCTAATGGTCAGGCAGAAGCATCAAATAAGATTATGATTAAAATCATTCAGAAGAAGATTGATGAAAAACCAAGGAGATGGCACTTGGTTCTTACTGAAGCAGTGTGGGCTTACCGAATGGCTTGTCATGGATCCACTCAGACGTCTCCCTATGAACTGGTTTATGGGCATCATGCCGTACTACCATGGGAATTACGGTCAGATTCAAGGCGAGTTGTGTTACAGAAAGAATTGGCAGAAGAGGACTATAAGAATCTGATGATGGATGAATTGGAAGATTTACATTTGATTCGTCTCAAGGCATTAGAAAATATTGAGAAAAATAAAATGCACGTTGCCAAATATTATAACAAAAGGGTTAGGCTGAAGCAATTCGCAGAAGGAGATTTGGTTTGGAAAACTATATTGCCAGTTGGGACAAAGGATAGAGCGTTCGGCAAATGGTCTCCAAATTAGGAAGGTCCTTTCCGAATAGTAGAATGTGTACCTGGCAATGCATACATATTGAAGACTTTATTTGGGGAGGAGTTTACCAGAGCTATCAATGGAAGATTTCTTAAGAAATACTACCCCAGTGTTGAGGTTGGTTCATGAATGTAAATCAGAAAAACCGACAAAGAGAAAATCACCTTGAGCCTAAAGATCGGATACAAGACTGAGAATAGCCGATATCATTCATATCGCCTTTAGCCTAAAAATCAGATACAAGACTGAGAATAGCCGATATCATTCATATCGCCTTTAGCACAAAATAGCCGATGCAGTTTGCATCGCCTCTAGCACAAAAATGTTTATCTGAAACTGGGTTGTTTTCAGCATTTTTTCTGACAGTCGCAAGTGGAATTTTACCGAAAAGAATCAAAGAAGTAAATATTATTCCAAAGGACGAGATTATTTGTAAAGTTTATCCTAATACAAACTACTCCTCAAATAACTTGTTGAGGACGGATTGGGGATTTGTGATTTCGGCAAGGGCAGCAGCATGATCGTCGTAGGCCTCCAGACGCTCATCGATGTCGTCGACTTCGTCCGGGCGTCCTCCAATGAAGCCAACTGGCTGGGAGGAGTAGTCCTCGTTGGTTTGGGAGGTCATTGCCGCCAGCCCGAGAGAAGCACCGAGGTGCACACCTTGGATGACGGCCTGATCAATGCGGCCGTCCACAGCATCAAGGCGTGCCTCGGATGTCTCCCCCTGAGCATTCACCTTGTCGGCAATCTTGTTCGCCGCCGTCTTCAAGCGGTCATTCTCCGCGGAAAGAGCTGGGCATGAAAGAAGAAGTGGGTCGGCAAGCAAAGGAAGTCAGGATGATAAAACTAAATGAAGATATCAATCCGGTGATGGCGTCATAGAATTGTTTCCGCTGATCCTCCCATTCGGCTTGATCAATGCCGAACTTCTTGGAGACGTCGCCTAGCTCCTCCCGGGCTTCATCCCTCTCCTGGCGAAACTTGAGCGCCTCCTCGTGGGAGTATGGATGGTGTGCATCTGCTGGCTCTGCCGAACCCCAAGGGTTGGAATGGTAAGAGCTTGAGGAGCTGGAAGACCTGGAGGAGCCGGATGATGGAGTTCCCGGTTGAGCTGCCAACACTGGAGGAAGGAGATGGTATTGGCTGGAGCTGATGACTCTTATCCTGATGAATGAGGAAGGAGAAATCGGAATTAATAGATGAACGAGGAAATTGCAAAGGGGGCAAAGAACCGAATCATACCCACAACGCCGGCAGCGCGATGCTCTGCTTCCTTCAGCCTCTCCGTCGGCAGGACGCTTGCCACGGTTGCCACTGTTCGTCATTTGCTTTGATGGAGGTTAGGGTTTCCTTCTGGAATGAATCGAACGAAGGAAGTGGAAGAGACGGATGTGAGAACGCTGAGGCAAAGATAGTGATGAAGGCCAATGGAAAGGTCTATTTATAAGCCGAAGCAAAAGATTGTGGCGAATTCCACGGGGTTGTGGGACGAGAATCCCGAACGGCGGAGTAGGTTTGTTCCCTTTCGGCTGGGCCGTTACTGGACTGGGCCAGGCCTGAGTTAAGTCGAACGTCGCTTGAATATCTCCATGATTTATTGGAGCCAACATTATTCGGCTATACCCTCACAGTATTTGGATTGGATTCGTTCGGCTATCGAAAGAATGGAGACAATCGGCTACATTCTAATCGAGTAATTTAAGGGAAAATGGCCGATTGCTTTTTTCTGAACGAATGAAAATAAGTGAACATAAAGTTGTTTAATCAAGGAAAAAAGGGTATCACACTTAAAGTTTATTACAAGCCTAATGTCTACTGGTTCAGAAGATGATTGATTGCTTCTATGGCCTCAGTCCTGATTCGGCTAACATTATCTAGCACTTTTTGATCTTCATCTTCAGAACTCTGGATGCTGGATAACTTATTCTTGGTCTGCTGGTCTTCTTTGATGGTCGAAGCTATCTTTAGTGAAGTTGCTTCTATGTTCTTCGGCAGATTGGCTATATGGGCCCTGTGAGACTGAATTTTGGCATTCAGTTCGGCTAGTTGAGCTTCTAGTCTGATTTTTTCATCCTCCATGGATTTCAGTTCAGGCTCCAAGGTTGCCAAGGAATTTCTCGTAGTCTGGATATGAGAGTGAAGATCTTTAATCTCCAGCTTTTTCAAAGATCTATCCTTCTGCAGAGCAGCCCTCGAAGATATGTTCTTGGTTGCCCTTCTCACCATAGCAAAGTGATCATCAAGATGGGCTGCAGATTCTAGGGGAGCCTTGAGAGCAGAAGGGATATCTTGATCAATGAGTTCAAGGAGGTCTTTTATCTGGTCTGCATCCTGAACCAGACTAATGGTATTCTTATTCAGCAGAATAATCACTTCTTTTAGCCGAGCCTGATTCTCCAGTGATAAAGTTTGATGAGAAGTGATCTCTTCACCTTTCTCAATAATGTAGTCCTCAATAGAGAAGGAGTAACTGGTGGTCGGTTTAGTGATGTTCTTCTAGACAAAGAGGAAGAAAGAAGGTGTTAGCCGATTGGGTAATTTTGCTAAAATATAGTATGAGACAAGGCATTACCTGTTGGGCTGATTGGTCATCAGGATGGGTTATACCCTGGCTTGCTGGAGGACTTGATTGAAGGTTCAGAAGAGACGGGTCTGGAGATTGATCAGGAGAAGTTTCCCTTGCCAGTTCATCTAAGATCTCATCTATTCTCAGTAAAGTAAATGATAATGAGCATAAGGGATAGATGTTGTTAAAGAGAAAGGAGAGGAGAATTGGTTGAACAATGTTACCTATAGTCTCATCAGGTTTATGAGCCTTTGAACCTTCAGCTTCATGGGTCTCTGAAATTTCGCTATCATGGATTTCTTCATCTTCAGTAGAAACTTCAGGGGTTGGTTCTGCAGGCGCTGAGGTATTACCCAGTATGGGAATTTCGACTTGTGGCTGCAATGGAAGAAATGAATGTAGAGGTAGTCAGGCTTACTGCTAAATGAGATGGTTGACCTGATAAGAAAACAAAAGGTTCATGCCTTAAGGGATAATCTGGCTTTCTTGGTCCTTGGTTTCTTGGGTAAGAGAAAACTTTCAGGTGTTTTCCTTTTGCTTTTTCCTCAGGAAGATGCAGCAGCTGAAGTAGCAGGAGTTCTCATGAGTGCCTTTAGAGGTGCTGAATCCAAAGTTGCAAAAGTTTTCATGAATTCCTTTAAGTTTGGAGCATCAAACCCCAGAGCAGGTTTGGGACCAGCCGGATAATACTGAATTGCTTTGGCAGGGGGAGTAAACTCAAGATCCTGTGCATGACCAGATGTTAAAATAAGAAGTGGATTCAAGAACAAGAAATGATGGGCATAATGAAATTACCTCACTGTCAGAAGCAAAATCGGGTTGCAAGTTTTTGCATAAAGAATGAACTGATATATTGAAGATATGAGCATGCCATTCTTGCCACCAAGAGACAAAGAGGGGATGAGCAGCATCTATTAGCCCAAATGGAGATGGTTCGTATATTGGTAATTCCCATCCTAATTCAAAGACCTTCTTGGCTTCCATTCCTTCTGTTATTACTTCCCTTGATTTTATGATTGTTGAGAAGAAGAATTTTGGAGGCAGTTGGCCGCATCCTAATTGTCTGGCCACCATGTTTGGATAATAGAATTCATAGGTGGATTGTACTAATCTCCCATGATGAAATTCAGCTGGCAAAGTGCAAGGTTTGATAAAGGAGTTGAAAATCTCTGTGGATTCTTGGCCTGAACAACCAATTTCATAGCTAAACTTGCAGGGCAAAGTCAGATCTTCATTTTCTCTGTAAGGAAACCAGAGCACATTGCCGAATCCTTTGAAAAATAGCTTGAAGAGATGACCAATGTCTATATCAATGCTTATAGATGCTGCTGCTTCCCCATAAGTCTGACAAGCCTTAACCTTTGCTGTGCTGCCTTTAGCATAGTTAACTGAGGGGAAACTTAGGTTGAAGAGGCTCACAGGGGTTATCTGATGCATATATAGTTGGAGCCACATTTGAATTAGCCACCAGGGACCATTCACACAAGAAATTTCTCCACCTTGGCGCATCTGAAGGGTGATCTGATGCATCATATGATAAGCAGACCCTAAAAGATATTTGCCTAATGGGATCTGGGTGCCTACAGCTAAGTCTTCAGCCATAACCATGTGATTCAGGGTTGGTTCATTGGATTTTCCACAGAAGATGAATCTGCATAGCCACATATTCATGAAGGCTTTCAACTCTTTGTCAGAAACGGTGCCAGATGCATTCATATAGTTCTAGATATGTTTGACCCATCCACATCCAGAACTAACGGCTCGTTGATTACTCTTGCTCTTGTACTTATAAGGATATACTGGCAATGACACATTCAAACCAGTCATCATGAATACGTCGGCTAGAGTGATGGTCATAATACCATGACCAAAGATAAAGGCATTGGTAGCGTCAGACCAAAAATGAGAAGCTGCTATCAGAAGGGAATCATTCCTGGGTGTCTCTGCTAAAGATAACTCTAGACAATGACTGATGTCCTGACTTTCCCAGTGGCTGCTGCTCTTCTCCAACATTCTCCTGTACCAGTTGCGCCATCCGGTGATTGGGGGAAATGGCCAATTCTTGAACGTGTTTGGCCATCGGTTTGGTGAGGTAATCCCAGACTTGAAAGGAATTCTTTGGGTTTCCTTCTCAATGATTTCAGAAGGGTCAGGATTTCCCATTGGGCTGAGGAAATAGGAGTCGGGGTTGGCAGCATAAGGGGTCAAAATCTGACTCTTGTACTCCTTTAGAAGATGATTGAAATCAGAAGGGAGTAAATCAAAAGAGGAGCGGAAAGATGAGATGAAAGTTGCCGAATATAAATAAAGTTTACCTCTGGAATTTCATCCTGGGTCGCCATTGAAGATTTGAAGGAGGTCCGAGGTTGCGCTGAAAGCTTGAATTTTTGGGCAGCGGCTGCGGTTTTGAACGGTGATGACTTAGGAGGATGAAAGAGCTTGTGGTCAATTTCAGAATAAAACAACTTTTATCCCGAAATTGAGGGGGCATGTGTTAACACTGGATTTTGGTCGATTCTGGAAGATGACAGGTAGACCCACATGCGGGAAGAAGGGTGTTCGGCAAACAACGCAAGCGGTCGGCTAAATGCTTGTGCGGTCGGTTATTCTGGAAGGCGGTAACTCCATTCGGGAAAACAGAAGATGGCAGGCAAGACCGATCGGAAAGATGAGAGTTGTATTAATAAAGGAATCTATAAGTTTAGAGTAAGGAATCGTAAGTTTCCAAGTTTGTTTAGAAGTTCCTTTGTAAATCGTAGTCCTTTAGGACTCACATTTTGTCTAGGGTATAAATATTGACCCTCGACCATTGTAATAAGGGTACACAACCAAATCAATACAACCGGCCCCGTGCCAACTTTCGAGTCCTCTTGTCGTGTCGTCGAGTTCTTTGAGAGGAATCATCGATCCGTCGACCTCCGTAAGTTCCGACAACCTTGTTATCATGTTTAGTATCATGCGGTGGATTTAGACATGGTGCAAGTAGTCTTGTTTGTTTTCAATGGTCGTGCGGCGGATCTTTGTTTGACAATCAAGAAGTCTTTGCTTATGCTTCGTTTATGAGTAGATACCGTGCGGCAGGCGTTTACTCATATGCTTAGTGAAAGCGAGATAGTTATCGGCTCTATATTAGATATGACAAATCTAAATAGATTCATTAAGTTATCCAGTGTTGCATGTTTTAAACCTCTTATATATTTGTAACACACTTCTGCCCAATCTAGATTGATATTGTTCGGCCTTCTTTCTCTTGTGGTTTTATTCGTGCTTCAACGATCATTGTTTATTTTTATATTACCCTTGCAAAATAGATAACATGCTCATAGTGGCTGAATTATCTTAATCTAGATTGTCACATGTTGCGGGTTCATGCATGTTAATCACGTTTAAACTTTAACGAAACTAGGTGTCGTGCGGCAGATGCAGGTTTTAGTTTAGTTTAATCGCTTTTATTTGTACGTTCCTTCTTCATGGATCCCAATTCAGCTGGATTGCCGAGCTTGGTTATGCATTAACTCATAATTAATTTCACTTGTTCAAACATGTCTTCCCATGCACATGCATTCGGCAATTAGGTCTTTATGTGCATTTACCCTACGATTAGCTGAATGGTTTATGAACTTGTTGGCAGACAGCTCTCTATAGCCGTATGTCGTTGTAAGTGGCTTCAGGGCCGTATATGTGGAACTGTCCGGTATTACCCGGCATGTTCCGGTTTGACATTTAATTATTTTATCCCTTGTTAGTTTTTTCAGGTCAAACTGACTGGCACGCTTCCGGATCACAAAACACCCGGGAACCCGATTGAAGCCACGCTTTTCGGCTTGCTGTGTGTGAGGCACAGTACGTCACATTTTGTGTCAACATATTCACTTCCAATTCAAAATCCTTTGTGAATGAGGTTGACTCCAATTGATCTTTGAGCTATTCCTGAGCTACCTAGTACTAAGTTTGACAAGTGTGCATCACACCTAACCCATTAGACTCATTTAGGTCAAGCTACTAGTTCATACCCCCCTAATAGTACGGTCAAATGAAAAACAAAGTCCTAAACTACTCTAAGTGTCTCTCCAACGTCAAATGATACTTAGAACTAGTCCGTCCTTAACCTTGTTGTCCATCCTTTGAAAACTAAAACGATTTCCATCGATAGAGGTATGAAAATTATAATTGTCAAAACAATCACCATTACCTTGACCTAACTCAAGTTGCCTCTGCAAAACACACGTTAGTCATAGTAATCTCATATCGTCGTTAATCACCGAAACCCAACTAGGGGGCTAGATGCTTTCACTCGGTACGAAATCTTACTTGTATGCTCGTGGGTAAGTAAAACCTAAGATCATAGATATACTCACAGTCAAGTAAATATTTTATCCGTCCAATCCGCGATCATCTCTAGCAATCACAAATGAAATATATCTTTTAGCAAATTTACCTTCTCGATGAAAAATACTTCGGCTTATCATGACAAGTACCACCTCTATCCTAAAAAGGATGCAACTATAGGTTGCGTGCCGATTAAAGTGTTTCACGTTTGACTAAGTTTTTAGTAAATAATATTCATATTTACAACTCTAAATGAATTTATTATGAAAATACATTTTGTAATTAATCTAATAATATTCATTTGATGTTATAAATATTTTTATTTTTATTTATAATTGATCCAGTTTGATATACTAAAACATGGTATGGTTTTAGAATTGCATTCTTTTGGAACAGAGGAGTATTTCTTTTAACAAATGGGTAAAGTACATTTTTCAACTTCCAACTTGCATTAAAGTTTAATTTTCAACCAACAACTATGAAACTGGGTAACCGACACCATCCAACTATCAAAACCGAACAAATTTGGTCCTCAGACGGTTTCAAATGCGGTTTTCTATTTTTCTAATAATAATAAAAATCCAGTTCAATCTCTAAAAATTCATAATTAATTTATTTCAAATTATAAAAATATAAAACTAGTTCACGTTTTCTTCTAAAAATGCTATATATGTAGACACTATATTTAAAATTCTTCAGATCTTACTTGTTTTAAATAAATAACAAACATGACGACCAGCAATAAAGCAATAGGAACATAAATAAACCAATTCCAAATACTTATATATAGACTATAAACAAGTAGAGAATATTTTTTAGAAAAAAGTACTAGTTTTGTCTAAAATAAATGCCGCCTCTCGAGTTGTTTTCTAACAAAAGCAAGGCTTGGCACCTAGTTTCATATTTTTATAATTTAAAATAAATTAATTATGCAACTTTTAGAGATTAAACTAGATTTTATTATCTTCCTATAACTAAAAAGAACAAAGTGTGGATATTTTTTGGTGCGATATTTATTTTGGTTCGTCTGTCAGCCCACATCTGCGATCCCATGACATCTCCCGTATGCTGCTTGATTGAATATTGCCTGCCATGTGATAGAGAAATCATGGTAAAGTAGAAAGTAGAAAATTATTATGCTATTCATATACACATTGCATGTTTGCATGCATCAGCATATATGGCAACGAGTAAAAGGAAAGAGAATTAACACAGAAGGAAAGAGAATTAAGACAAAAGGAACCTCTTTATATTTCTGAGATCCTTGCCAAATCTACCTATATTTAATTACTTCATCCCTTTGCATTTGCAAAAGGGACAACTTTTTCCTCCTTTCATTTGGTTTCACGCTCACGTGTTCCATCATCCTCGCTTGCTGTTTCTCGCTAAAATTGACCTTGGGTCTATTCATTTTAATCATTTCCCATATCCCCGTTCCCCAATCCATGGTTCATCGCGATAGTAGACACCAGACACTATTTCTTGCGTGAACCATAGTTGATGTCATTTGTCTTTTATGGCTCAGCCTACCAATCCCAAGAGAATGTCCCTACCTCTTTCTGACTGGAGATCCGGCCTGCTAGAGGATCTCATCGAGCCCATCGGGCAGCGTCTCACGTTAGGCCACGACGTGGTGTCCTTCCGATCCGCTTGCTCCCCATAACACGCCGTCGTCCTATTCGCGACCTTCGGATCGCTCCTGCTACGCTCCCGTTTGACCCTGACTCGGACCGCGTCGGCTTCTACTGCGTCCCAGAGAAGAAGGTTTTGTCCAAGACGCTGCTCGACGTGCGCGGCAAGGTGGCGTGCGGCTCCTCGTGTGGGTGGCTGGCGCTCATGGACGAGGCGGCGTCCGTGACGCTGCTGAATCCATTCGTCGGTGCCCGTGCCCCCCACGTTGAGCTCCCGCCAGTAGGCGAATACGTCGCGGTGACGTCTTCATCGGAACACGTGTCTAGGGTCCACGGTCGGTGGGTCCTCCATCCCACCAACGGCTATGAGGACGCGGATGCCTGCAGGTAGAGCCATCAAGCTAGAAGACATGAGAGACGTGTTCTTCCATAAGATCGTGTTCTCAGGCGCCGCCTGACGTCGCCGGCCGCGAGTGCGTGGCCATAGCCATGCTTGGGTGCTCCACGGAGGTCGTGTTCTGCCGGGTTGGAGTCGACAACGCATGGACGCTGCTCGACACCAAACTAGAGTTCTCCGTGGAATCCATCGTCCACTGCCAAGATAAGTTCTTGGCGATCGACTGCACTGGAGAAATCTCCGTCTGCAGCAGTAACGTCGTCGGCGCTACTCCAACCGTGACGCTGCTGCCATCACTGTCGCCACCTACGGGGCTCTGCCACCGCAGCTACCTAGAATCAAACGGTAAGCTGCACATTGTGGGTGTCATGGTGAGCACGTTTCACGAGACACAAAGCTTCACCTATAGCAGCGCGATCTACAAGTGCAACCTCCACGACTGTACGCCGGAGTGTTCTAGGGTGAGGGACATCGGTGATCAGACAATGTTCGTGTCTAAACTATTTCAATAAAAGCTTCAGTGGAACAAGTGTATCCAAGTATAAGGACAACAAAATCTACATGTTTGAGCCATTGTATGGGGATCCATACGACTTGATCCATCGAGTGGAGATCGTTGATATTGCTATCGGCGCATCTGAAGTGAAGCCCGTTCAGGAAAAGATGCAGGGTTTCGTGGCTCTAGGTTGGATTCGACCCAATCTCTGAAGGATCATTGCAAGACATCAATCATCTCATAGCTTCGGACAATATCGCAAAACTACTAAAAACTGTAACCGTGCCCTCACCTCAAACATTGTCCAGATAAATGGATTACAATGAAAGAAATAGGATATCCGAGATTTATTCCTGCCAATATAAAATATTATCTTGGCCGCATCACGAAAATGTCTATAAAGTAGAGTTTGTGAGCCTGCAACGCCGCGCACTCCGTGACTGTGTTAAATTCATAAACTTTGCTTTTTGGATTAAATGTTACTTTAACGTTGGTATTTAATTTTTACAGTATTGTTATCTTATCGTGCTATCCATGTGTTTTTATTATAAATTATTAGTTATTCCGTAGCGACGCACGAGCACGTTATTAAAAAAAATAGAAAACCGTTAGCGTAGGACTAAATTTATTTGGTTTTGACGGTCAGGAACATATCTGTTATTTGGTTTTGACGGTCGGAACATATCTGTTACCCGGTTTCATGAAGGTCTGCGAGTCGGAGGTCGAAGGGTGTGCTCTACCCTTAACAAATTCACCCTGCCGGACCACGACTGCAGTCGGCCAGTCCCCAGTCCCCAGTCCCCACTTCTAGCGCTCTGTCCCTCTTTTGCGGCAACTGGGCGGCCGCCGACGCCAACGCCCTACGCCAGGTGCCCAGGTCTTCGTCGGTCCGTTCCGAGGCCTTCGTCGCGTCCTTCGCTGGCGACGAGCACCCACGGCCACGAGGTATGTGTACCTTTTCTCTTGCGTTCCTGTAGGGAACCGGACACCCTAACCCTAACTTAAGCTCTTTACCTATTTGTAATCGGATCTGATCTCATTTCAATTGTATACTAACTTCGATTTTTTTTTGCAAAAAATATTGGGTATACATGTGTAAATCCATGTCCTTTACTGGGTCCGCCCCTGCTGCCGTTCCAATTGATCCATCCATTGTTCGATTAGGTTCGTCATCTTCGTCTTTTAGCGCGCTAGGTGGAGAATAATATTTAGTTGGCACCACTGGGCTTCTTGGAATATTGGTTCCCAGTTAAGGTACGGTTGCGACTTCATTTGAAAAGACATGGGGATTCAACTGAACACCCATTCCACGCCCTGGAAGCGCAATGGATTGGCGACCGAGGAACATTTCTAATGTTGTGTTCAGGACATGAGCATGATGATTAACATTCTGCAAGATCGTTCTTTCTTGTTTTTTGCTCTGTATTCCGGAGCCTCAATTCTACTGCCTTCTATTGACTTATTGAGGTACACACATGTGCTTGCGGCGAGCTCAGAAAGAGTGTTTAGGCATGCCTTTTTCAGTTTGGTTAGTAGATTATGTCACTAATGAAGATCTTAGCTTGCTCGGTCTCGGTATATTCGACTCATGCCTATGCATATCCAAGTGACCATGCATATATAAAACTGCTACATTAGATCTCACTGTATGCATTTGGCTCTACTACAATGATGCTAACAGCTTTGTGAACAGTGACTGGACCAATGTTTCACTACCTAAGGGCTGACTATTATATGCATATTGGTTATACGGTTATACCACAATGATGCTAGCAGCTTCGTAAACAATGACTGGGCCAGTGTTCCATTACCTACAGGCTGCCCATATTCAGTTCTTTATTTACACAATACCATGCTTAGTGCTCCAGGACTAGAGCTCTGAATGTAAGGGTTTCTGGTGGCTCTCTGGATGCACACTTGTAGTGTAGGAGTATATATATCTTTCAACCAAAGACAAAAAAAATCTAGAGTAGGTCTGATTTCAAATTTCTGCTGGAAGGAATTGATAAAGAAACACTTGCAGAACTGAAGAATAGAGAAACATGTCGTCTGGTGGTGTGAAAGATTTTTACCGGCAGAAAAAGAAAGGAGGTGTGACCAAGGCAGCATCATCTTCGAAGAAGAAGACACAGCAGTACACTGGTGGGGCCTCTGTTGGCGCCCCAGATACTGCTCAGACATCAGCTCTAGTTTCTCATGGCTCCTGGGATCTCAAAGGTACTCTTGCTACTTGCCGAGGGTCATAGGATGATATGAGTAATCCTCTTTAATTTCTGTGCTCCTCACTTTGTGGGGAAGTGTAGAAGTTCTTTTTTTTTATATAATTATACTCATATATTAGTGCTATCTCAAGTTTTTTTTTTTCCATTTTGATACCCTAAGCCTGTTGCTTGTGGCAATGTTGCTGCAGATGATTTTGGTGATCAAGAAGAGCAGCTGCGACAGTTTGACATGGACATGAAGTTTGGCCCATGCATTGGTGTTACTCGGCTTCAGCGCTGGGAGCGAGCCTCTGCCATGGGCCTCCAGCCACCAGCTCATCTCCGGGACCTCTTACTGCATGCGCCATCAACAAAGAATCGCAGTGACGGTAGTCCCTCTGTTGAGTGCCTTTGGGAGGGTAAAGTCTAGAAGAAATATCTTCCATGATAAGAAGCACTCGCCTTCCTCATTGCAACTAGTGCAGCTGGTTCCATCTTACCCCATCAGCCCAAATCCTCCGCTACACTACACATCGACCCCCCAGATCACTTCTCTCTACTTCAAGCAGTTAACTGGAGACACTTCTAAGTTGTACCGTGCAACCTCTTGTTGCTGTATGTTGGCACTTGTTTGTTTCTCTTGCTCATGTTTGGTAATAACAGTATATATAGATGGCTACATGTGCGTATGTTGGCACTTGTTGCTGAATTCTCTTATATCGCAAGATGCTGTTGCGTTATGCGTATCTGAGCGCGTCATGCACGTGCATGAAACATTTCCTGTGAGGTGTCATGCACGTTATGCCCCCCATGTATCTGTTCAAGAGACTAAATAGAAGGGTCAGAAGGCGAAGGAGGTGGATAATACAGGTTTCAACCTTTGATACACAAGGATAGTCGTGAATAGAAATGGAGTAGGAGTCTAGATTGATAAGAGCCTTAAGAATGGTATGGTGGGAGTGAGAAGGCAAGGAGATAGGATTATCTTAATTAAGCTTGTCGTTGGTGATATGGTCTTGAACGTAATTAGTGCATATGCTTCTCAAGTAGGTCTCGACGAGAGTGCTAAGAGACAGTTCTAGAAACACTTAGATGGCCTGATTAGAGCTGTACCTAGTAGTGAGAAGCTTTTTATAGAAGATCTTAATGGGCATGTAGGTACTACAAGCGTAGGTTTCGAGGCAGTTCATGGAGGTTTTAGGTATGGTAGTAGGAATCAGGAGGGGGTGGGAGTTCTGGACTTCGCGGTAGCTTTTGATCTGATGATAGCCAACATTTTCTTTAGAAGGAGAGAATCTCATCTAGTGACCTTTAATAGCAGACAACATTCTAGCCAGATTGACTTCGTCCTCGCAAGAAGAAATGACAAACGAGCATGCTTGGGTTGCAAGGTGATACCAGGGGAGTGTGTTGTTTCTCAACATAAGCTTTTGGTAGTAGACTTTCGTTTTCAGGTGCATGCCCGTAGGGATAAACAAGCTAAATTGAAAGAACAAAGTGGTGGAAATTAAAAGGGGAGACGCCAGAGGTATTTAGGAAAAGAGTTATCAAAGAGGGCTCTTGGAAGGAAGAAGATGACATAAACAACTATGTGGGAGAAGATGGCAACCAACATTCGAAAGATAGCCTCAGAGGTGTGTGGAGTAAACAAAGAAAGTGGAGGTGAGGCTAAAGATATTTGATGGTGGAACGAGGAAGTCCAAAGGGCTATTATGGAGAAGAAAGAATGCTATAGACGCTTGTACCATACAGGAGTGTGGACAACATAGATAAGTATAAGATGACAAAGAAGACTGCAAAGCGAGCTATAAGTGTGACAAAGGGTAGAGCGTACGAGGACCTTTACCAACATTTGAGTACGAAGGAAGGAGAGAATGACATTTATAGGATGGCTAGGGTTCGTGAGAGAAAGACAAGGGACTTCAACCAAGTTAAGTGCATTAAGGATGAAAGGGAGCATCTCTTGGTGAAGGATGATGAGATCCAACATCGATGGCAAGAGTATTTTGACAAATTAGTTCAATGGCGAGAATACGAACACAACCTTTTAGTTGGATGACTTTTTTTATGACACCAATAGGCGTTTTATGCGGAGAATCCAAGAATCTGAGGTCAGAGAGGCATTGAAAAGGATGAAAGGAGGTAAGGTGATGGCACCGGATGGTATCCCAATCGAGGTGTGGAGATGACTCAGGGACATAGCTATAGTATGGCTAACCAAGCTGTTCAACCTTATTTTTCGATCGAACAAGATGCTTGACGAGTGGAGGAGAAATATATTGGTACCGATCTACAAGAATAAAGGGGATATTCAAAGTTGTACTAATTACCAGGGAATTAAGTTGAATGAGCCATACTATGAAGCTATGGAAGAGAGTTATTAAGCATCGCTTGAGAGCAATAACGCGGGTCTCTATGAACCAATTTGATTTCATGCCCGAAAGGTCAACCATGGAAACCATTTTCTTAATAAGACACGTTATGGAGCAGTATAGGGAGAAGAAGAAGGACGCACATATGATTTTTATTGACTTGGAGAAGGATTATAATAAAATACCAAGGAATGTTATATAGTGGGCTTTGGACAAACATAAAGTCCCAACGAAGTACGTCGGGCTCATTAAGGACATATACAGCAATGTTGTGACTAGTGTTTCGAACAAGTGACGAAGACACGAATGACTTCTCTATTAGGATAGGACTCATCAAAGGTCAGCTTTGAGCCCTTATCTATCTGCCTTAGTGATGGATGAGGTCATAAGGGACATACAAGGGGAACATCCCTTGGTGTATGTTTTTCGCGGACAATGTAGTGCTAGTTGATGAAAGCCGACATGAATGAATCAGAAACTGGAGTTATGGCGGAAGACTTTGGAGTCTAAAGGTTTTAGACTCAGTAAAACTAAAACTGAGTATATGAGATGTGACTTCGGCATTACTACTCGGGAGGAGAAATATATTAGTTTGGAAGGTCAAGTAGTGCCTAGGAAGGATACTATTTCGATATTTAGGATCAATGCTACATAGAGACGGGGATATTGATGAAGATGTTAGCCATAGAATCAAAGTAGGGTAGATGAAGTGGCGCCAAGCATCTGGTGTCCTATGTGACAAAAGGGTACCACAGAAGCTAAAAGGTAAGTTTTAAAGGACGGAGATTAAAGCTACTATGTTGTATGGTGCAGAATGTTGGCCTACGAAAAGACGACATGTTCAACAGATAAGTTTCGTGGAAATACGTATGTTGCGTTGGATTTACGGTCATACAAGAAGGGATTGAGTTTGGAACGATGATATACGTGATAGATTAGGGGTAGCACCAATTGAAGAAAAGCTTGTCCAACACCGGTTGAGATGGTTTAGGACATGTCCAACGGAGACCTCCAGAGACACCGATGCGTAGTGGAATCCTAAGCCAGGATAGTAACATGAAGAGAGGCAGAGGAAGACCGAAGTTGACTTAGGTAGAGGCAATAAAATGAGATTTGAAAGGATGGAATATACCTAAAGACTTAGCCTTAGATAGGAGTGCTTGGAAAACAACTATTCACGTGCCTAAACCTTGAAGGCTTCTGCTAGGTTTCAACTCTAGTCTACCCTAACTTATTTGGGACTTTAAGGCTTTGTTGTCGTCGTCATCGTTGCATTGTGATCGACTGTTTGGGGTGCTGCAATTTCACACTCACAATCGAAGAACTGCCTATGATGGAGGCATGGAAAAATGGCCCAAGAGACATGGATATGGGCGATCCATCACAAACGAAGAACAGCATTATTATTGTCGTGAGATCTTGATAATACCATGGTGAGCGATCTCTGATTACTACCAGATCACTGTACCACCAAACTTCCAGGCGTTCTTCTCTATGTTCAAGAACTGGGCTTTTACTGTGCGTGGAAGTGCTTTCCTCCCTCTCCTTCCGTGCTTCCGTCCATCTATCCCACGAGTGTTTTTGTCCTGGGCCGCATGTAGCAACATGGCTACGTTCTTTATGGTTCATGGAAACGAAGCGGAACGGCCTGGTGGGCCTCTATCAGCCTTCTCTCGTAGGGCTCCTGACTTGATTAGTTATTACTGCGTCCGGTTGACAGTACTGTGCCGTCGTCGTTCGTGTTCCCCGGTCTGATTCATGTGGCGGGTGCTGCTGCACTCGTATTCGGCGCGCGCGACTGTGTGTGTGTGTGTGTACATGCGCGCCTACCGTGTCATCCCGACCGACCCACCGGCCTGTATGTGGTAGCAGTACTGAACCGAACGATGATAGCCCACGCCAACGATCGTATATATATACAGAAGACCAAACCGCCGTGTGGTGTGTGTCCGTGAGTGGTTTTGCCTGGCCGGCGCGTCAAGACGTGGGACGAGTAGTAGTGGTGCAGAGTGCTGCTGGCACGTTTTCTCACTGTGTCTGTGTGTCCGCATCCGCGCGACGACGACGGATGGGTGCGGCGGCTGTGCCAATGGCAGAGCTGAGATCTGGGACGGACGCGTACGGGCAACCACCGTCTCTGTCGTCCGTGTCAAGATCAAGCCGTTGTTACGTCGCAGCCCGGCCGGCCTTGGCCCTAGGATCCGTGCCAATGGGCGACGAGAACCCCACAAAAAAAGCATTCCTCTTTTGCCTTTCCGATCCGATCCCTTGAACTACTAGTCTGCACAGCCACCCACCAGCGGCCACTGGCCACTGCAACGGAGACGGCCGGCGACGCGCGCGCCGCAAAGTTGGAGTGCGTGCATGGTGGATTGGTGGTCCGCGACGCGAGGCCGCTCGCCGGCAGGAGGCCCAGGGCACAAACTCGCATGCCGCGAGCCGGGCGGAGCCAGAATTTGAGAGGCTGTACGTTCAAGATGACACAACTCTACGTCACAAAATATAACGTTTACTTTGTGCTACAAAAGAAAGCTAAAAACTAAAAAACACTATATATTACAAAGAAAAAAGAGAATAAAATTTGATTAACCTTAGATCTCTAATATTCACATGATCAATCTAACTCGTACGCTGAAACAGAATCACAGTAATAGTATTTTTTTTTAAAAAAAATACAATGGTAGGAGCTCTGCCTTTATTATATTAATTAAGAATGAAAGAGAGTTTATGTACAAGCAAAAGAGAGGCACACTCCATGGTGGAGCATTATAGGGCACTCTCCACTAGGAGAGGCGGCGGCTATGCATAAGCAAAAGCTCTCTTTCTCTTCTCTATATCTTCCTTAATTCTTACGGCCACCAGTAGTACTGTTTCACTTGCGTCAGAGTAATAATATGAACAAATGATTTGAGGTGACAAGATAAAAGGAAGACCAATCCTAAATAAAATTTGATGTCGTTGGAGATAAATGTGTAAGGAGAATAAATAAGCAAACCACTAACTATATTTATTAGTAACTAGCTAATTAGGGGTGTACAGCATGGAACAATCGATAGGTAATAAAAATAACAACAATAACAAGACCAAACGAGATATGAAAAAGATAATAAAAAGTATTCTTAGGTTATATACTACTAGAGAATAATACCTAGAAAGAATAATCAGTAAGGACACTAACTAGTATAGTTAACTAGTAAATTATTGTGAAAGGGCTCGGAGACTAGTGGTTACATGATCCTCCGTATCCATCTCAGGTCCTCGGTTTGATTCTCCGTGGGAACGGATATTTTAGGATTTATTAGCATTGTGCTTTTAGTGGTAGGCGACGTTCCTGTAGACAACGAGGCGCCTATGGTGACTTCGTCAATAATCTTAAGGATTTGCCGGCTCACTCTTCGACGATGCTCGTAGGGACCTTGAATTCTTCTCACACCACCTGTGAACAGGGACTGATTCGGATTGCAAAAGATCTGATGCATTCATTTCAATGTCAATGTTGATATCCATATTCTTTTTAATTTAATATAGATAATTAGGGCATCCCCAACAGCTAGCTATTTGGCTAGCTATTCTAATATGGACAGCAAAAAAGTAGAAGAGAGTAGTCACTAGTGACGAACAAATAGCTGATCTATTTCACGTAGTCCAAGAACCTGAGACAGACGCCCTGTTCGGTTGGCTGGTTCGTATCGTTGCTGGTTCGTTTATGTAAGAGAGAAGTACTGCTGGCTGGTTCTGATAAACAGTGTTTTTGTCCAGCCCAGCGATCACGCTGAGAAACATGTGAATCCAATTATACATAGAAAAATAAGAATATATAAAATAGTCTTTGTCTTTTGTCTCTCACCTCCACGTAAGCTAGCTATGTAGCTAGCACCATTACGGACGTCCTTAGTGGATATACAGAGTATATCAGGTACTTATTTCTATGATTCTTCAATACCTGATTCCACCTCCGTATTCAAAAAATGTGAAATACCTGACATTTGTCCGTATCGCCAATAACAAAATACCTGACATTTGTCCATATCGCCAATAACAAAATACCTAAAACTTATATCTATGACTAATCAATAATGTAAATGATATCACCTATAAAAAATGTAAATGATACCAACTTTAATATAACAAATGATATGCATCCATTTAAACTATTTAAATACTTATCTCTATGGCTAATATATTTTAATTTTATTATTAACGATATATAAAGTATTAATTTTAATATGGCTAATCATTAATTTTAAGTATTTTAGATATGCATATATTAATGCAATCATTTGTTATATTTTTAAACTATTTATTGATAAATACTTATAAAAGATATTAATATTTATAATGCTTAACTAGTATCATTAGATAAATCGTGGAATATATTTTCATAATAAATTTATTTAGTGATACAAATATTGTTAATATTTTCTATAAAGCTAGTAAAACTTGAAGAAAGTTTGACTAGCAAGCATCTCATAACATCATTCTTTTTGGGATATAGCTATATTGATTTTTGAAATATATAATTATTTCAATATTTATTATATATGTTATTTTATGAGTTGTCGTTATCTACAGGTCATACTCCCTATCTATGTTAAGTAATCTGCTACTCCCCTGTGTGAACGCGCGGTAGAGGCAGGCGTCGAAAGGCTCCCTTGCTGCTGCACTGTAGCCGCTGTAGGGGCAGGCGTCCGAAAGGCTCTCCTACCGCACTGTAGCCACAGCAGGGGTAGGCGTCAAAGTCAGCCTTGCTGTCACATCTAGTCACTATAGCAACATGGCAGCCTGACATGTCTATGTACTAGGATTAAATGGGTAGAGTTGTATATATAGTTTTTCACTACAACTCAGTAAAGAGAGCGAGTTTAGTTTTGTCATCTCCTCTATAGAGCTCCAGCCAACTTTGGTGCTTGTGCTGTGTGTGTGCGCTCTGTTCTCCATCTCTTCTTCTACCTCTAGCCATAGTGTGTGGTCGACAACATCGGTGAGCGATCGGCTCACCCGTGCCAGAGATCCCGAGGCCAACAAGTGGTATTAGAGCCGTATAAGCGCCGTTGCCAGGACTAACCGCTGGCGATGACGGACGGTTTGGAGATAGGGTGACAGCAGCGGCGCTGCTATGGCTGCCTAGCCACAACAGGAGATCGTCGTGCGTATGGTGCGGGAGCTCAACGGATACCAGTTGGCCGATGCTGACTCGCACCAACTATGGCGAGTGGGTGGTGACCATAAAGGTTAAGCTCAGAGCCCGACGGACTCTGGAATGCTATTGACAAGGGCACCGACAACAAAGAAGACGACATGTCAGCGTTGGAGGTTATCCTCGCTGCTATGCCAGCAGAGTATAGGAAGCCGTTGGGGGCAAAGAATTCTGCTAAGGAGGCGTGGAAGGCCATTGCAGCGATATGCGTCGGCTTCGACCACGTGCAAAGAAGGCGACTGCCTAGCTGTTGAAGTAGGAGTACGCCAACCTCAAGTTTAAGGATGGTGAATCGGTGGAGGACTTCTCCCTCCGTCTACAGTCGCTCATGAGCAAGCTAAGGAGCCACGACATCACCATCGACGAAGAAGAGACGGTCTCCAAGTACCTCCACTTTATGTCGGTGAAATACATCCAGATCACTCTCCATAGAGACGATGCTAGACTTGTCCACCCTCACCACTGAGGATGTGATAGGCCGTCTATGGGCGATGGACGAGCACATGGCGCAGGCCACAACAACGATGGACAGTGGCAAGCTACTGTTGATAGAGGAGGAGTGAGCTGCCCGAAGGAACTCCGGGGAAGCCTCCTCTAGCCACGGTGGTAATGGCATGCGCCACGACAAGGCTTCTTTGGAGAAGAAGAATAAGAAGGTCGACCCCAACGTCTACCGGCGCTACGGGAAGATATGCCATTGGGCAAAGGAGTGCCCAAATCGCAAGAAGGAAAAGAAGGCTGAGGCTTATTTAGCGCAGGCTGATGAGGCCACTCTCCTGATAGCGACATCGCACGTAGGTGAGCTGTGTAACAGCTACCTAGCCCTAGAAAGTAGAGGAGTCTGTCGTTCCCAAAGGCTGGCCAAGTATCACGCGGCGGACGCTCTCGAGCTCATCCACGATGATCTCTATGGCCCAATCATGCCAGCCACAAACGGTGGTTGGCGGTAGCTCCTCTTGCTCATGGATGATTACAGTCGCTATATGTGGCTACAACTCCTAACAAGCAAGGATGAGGAGGCGGAGGTGATCAAGAAGATCAAGGCATGCGCGGAGGCAGAGAGCAGGCAAGAAGCCACGCGTGCTGGCATGATTGATCACGGCGGTGGATTCACTTCGGTGGAGTTCGATGCGTACTGTGTAGATTAGGTTGTGGTGCGACACCACACCATGGCATACTCGCCACAATAGAATGACGTGGTGGAGCGGATGGAACCAGATGATGGTCGGCATGGCTTGATCCATGATGAAGGACCAAGAGCATGCCGGCTAAGGTTTTGGGTGAGGCGGTGACCACAGACGATGTTCATTCTCAACCGCGCGCCCACCAAGGCCCTGAAGGGAAGATGTTGTTCGAAGCTTGGTATGGGCGAAAGCCGAGCAGTGTCCTTTCTTCGAACATTTGGCTACATCAGCCACATCAGGAAGATGAAGCCAGTCCTCACCAAGCTAGAGGATAGGAGCACACCGATGGTGCTCCTAGGCTACGTGGAAGGTACCATGGCATATCGGCTCTATGACCCATGCGGAGGCAAGATGGTTGTCTCGCGTGACGTCATGTTCGACGAGAAGGTGGCCTAGGACTAGAATAGTCTAGGCACAGGGGAAGCTGGCTGCTTCACCTAGCACCTTCGTTGTCGAGCACTTGGTCATCCATGGTGGTGGAGACGCTAGAGAGAAGGTGCCGACCACTCCAGCAATAGAGCCGAGCACTCTTGGGGTGGTGCCAAGCACTCTAGGAGGGATGCTGAGTACTCCGGGAGGGGTGTCAAGCACTCTAGGAGTGGTGCCGAGCGGTCCTACAGTGGTGTTGAACTACTCCAGGACGGGTGCCGAATGGTACCAGTAGCGGAGCCGACAGGTCTGGCAATGGTGCCGACCACTCCAAGACTGGTGCCGAGCACTCTTGCAGTGGTGCCGACCACTCTAGGAGTGGTGACGAGCGGTCCAAGAGTAGTGTCGAGCACTACTAGCCAGGGTGCCGAGCACTCTAGGTGCTGTGCCAACCACTCCGGCAGAACAGGGGACTCCATTGACGCCGATCGAGTTCGCCTCACCTCCAAGTGACATCACTAATTTCGTGGATACATTCCACGATGGTAAGGAGGTGCAGTTCAGCAGGTTGAATGACATCGTCGGCAGCAAAGGGCCCTTAGGCCTGGCGGGTCAGGCTACTCAATGACCCAGAGCTACTTCTCGTCAGTACAGAGGAACCACCCATGTTCACTGCTGGCCAAGCGTGATGCAAATTGGCGACGGACGATGCTGGAGGAGATAAAGGCGATCGAGGAAAACTAAGACTTGGGAGCTCATCGATCCACCTCTAGGATGCCGTCCGATCGGCCTAAAGTGGGTGTTACAAGGTCAAGCGGGACTGAGCACTGGTGCCATTGTCAAGCACAAGGCATGTCTCGTCACCCGAGGCTTTGTCCTATGTGAGGGCATCAACTTCGATGAAGTCTTTGTGCCAGTAGCGCGCATGGAGTCTACCCAACTGCTGCTGGCTTTAGCAGCAGCGAAAGGACTAGCGCGTCCAACACCTGGACGTAAAATCGGCCTTCCTCAACGGCGAGCTGACGGAGACGATCTTCGTTAGGCAACCTCCAGGTTTTGCCGTCAAGGGAGCGGAGCACAGGGTGCTCCGACTTCGCAAGGTGCTCTACGGGCTGCGGCAGGCCCCACGAGTGTGGAACGGCAAGCTTGATGCCACACTAGGTGAACTTGGGTTCACACGGTGCGCAACCGAGCACGTGCTCTACACTGCGGTGATGGGAGAAGGAGGAGCTCGTCGTCGGCATGCATGTGGACTGACTTGATCATCACCGGTGCGTGTGCGAACTGACATCGATAGCTTCAAGGGTGAGATGGTGGCTCAGTTTTCGAATGAGCAATCTCAGCTGCGCTCTCCTGCTACCTCAACATCGAGGTGAGATAGGGGAAGGAGGCGCTCACGCTCGGTCAGAGCACGTACGCCTCGAAGCTGTTGGAGCTGAGTGGCATGGCTGAGTGCAAGCCATGCGTTACTCCTGATGGAGGAGCGGCTGAAGTTGACGAAGGCCTAGTACCACGGCGAAGGTAGATGCAACAATCTACCAGAGCATCGTCGGTGGTCTGCGCTATCTAGTCCACACGAGGCTAGATATTGCGTTCGTCGTGGGCTACGTCAGCCGCTTCATGGAGGATCCCCGAGAGGATCACTGGGTTGTGGTGAAACGGCTGCTGTGCTACATCAAGGGGACGGTGGATCAGGGGATTATCTTCCCCAAGATCGGTGAAAGTGGGCTGCAGCTCACTGTGTTTAGCGATGCAGACATGGCGGGGGACATCGACGGACGACGGAGCACCTCTGGCGTGCTTGTTTTCCTCGGGTCAGCTCCAATCTCATGGCTGTCGCTTAAACCGAAGGTGGTGGCGCTGTCCACGTGCGAGGCAGAGTACGTGGCGGCGAACCATAGCGGCATGCCAAGCTATGTGGTGGTGCCGATTGCTGGGCGAGCTGACCAGGTGTGGAAGCTTACCCACCAACACTGATGGTGGACAACCAGCCCGCCATCGCCCTCGCGAAGAATCCGGTTCTCCACGACCAGAGCAAGCACATCGACTGTCAAGTTCTACTTTCTCAGGGACTGTGTCGATGGTGGGCAAATCGTCATCGAGTTCGTCGAAACTGGTCGGCAACTCGCTGGACGTCCTCACCAAGCCGCTCGGCTATCTTTCGGTTCACGGAGCTGAAGAAGATGATCGGCAAGGAGGGGTTTCTAGGGCTAGCAGCAGGATTAGGAAAATAATTGTTAAGTAATCTGCTGCTCCCCCTATGTGAATGCGCGGCAGGGGCAGACGCCGAAAGGCTCCCTGCTGCTGCCCTGTAGTCACTGCTAGGGGCAGGCGTCGAAAGGTTCCCCTATCGCACTGTGGCCACAGCAGGGACATGCGCCAAAGTTAGCCTTGCTGTCATATCTAGCACTATAGCAGCATGATAGCCTGACATGTCTGTGTACTAGGATTAGATGGGTAGAGTTATATATATAGTTTTCCACTGCAACTCAGTAAAGAGAGCGAGTTCAGTTTTACCATCTCCTCTGCAGAGCTCCGGCCAACGTTGATGCTTGTGCTGTGTGTGTGCGCTCTATTTTTCCTCCCTCTTCTTCTACCTCTAGCCATAGTGTGTGGTCGGCAACGTCGATGAGCGGTCGGCTCACCCGTACCGAAGGTCCAGAGGCTAACAATCTACACAATGATTTTGTTCTACTAAAATTTTCGACAAGTAAACAGATATACATTAACGTCAAGATTTAGTAGATATGTCCTTGCATTCAAATGAACTAAACACCTTGTATACTTGCAAACACATTAGTCCATTTGATGACATTGCCGATCAACCATCAAAATCATATATGTCCCATGCTAGGTTCTACTTTCGTTACTGGGCGAGCTAGGTTCATGCATAGGCTAAAGATAATTCCTGTTTAATAATAAGGAAAATAGAGTTTACGTGAACTAGATTTTGGGGTGGGAAAAAAAGAAACTTGGATTTTTTTTACAAGTACTCAAATATATTATCATTAGAACCAGAGTACAAAGTTTTGGGAGTTCATATCCCAAAGACAAACTTGTAGCTCTAAAGCTACGACAAGAGAACCTTCACAGACACTCATAGAAAAGAGCTCGCCTATAACATACACTGCCTACCAGTTAACTGTAGTATACTTCAGATTAGTCGGGTTTTATTATTCTCCCTTCTCGCATACTCGCTTTCACCATCTAACATATAAGCTGCGTTTGTTTCCTATATATTTGGTCTACCTTGTGCTGCCTGTAGCCTCCATGCTGGCCAATAAGCCTTATGAAACAACCAATAACACCTATATATTGGCCATATCGTTTTTTTGTTTATTTATTATCTGTCACTCACCTTAGGTCTTGTTTGGATCAGAGGTGGATGCATATGTATTCACCTCAATCTACGTATGTAGGAGTGGATTGGAATAAACTTAGTTTAATTCCACTACAATCTACTTCAACACATATGAATTGAGATAAATACATACGCATCAACAGGCCTTTCAATGTTTTTCTGGCAGCCTCGATGCCTCACTTCAGGGTGCAACATCATTTTCGAGAACTTCAATTCATCGATGAAAAATCAAGAATTAATTAATATACTGTACGACATATTGTTTTTGTTACTTGCCAACAACCCTTCAAATCTCGTAGTACAACTGTGCAAGCACAGAACAGAGAATTTTGCTGTCAGGGAATAGGGATCCAGCGCCTCAACGGTAAACCGTAATACAGCCACCGATCCACCATCAAGCAACACGACTAGCTAGTGTAGCTAGGGGGGCAAAAGGAACGCAACAATATATATAGACGATAGAGGCATAGAGCATGTGATTTGCATTATTGGACATCAAGCTAGCTAGATCGTCGTCGATAACTCGATACGACAGTCCTATACGTACACGATGATGTCCACATGTTTTCGTCGTGATCGATACCACGAGTCATTTTGATCGAGTCTTTATGTTACTAGCTCGTACTGACGGCAGTAGACGTACTTGACCATCGATGGCTCTGCTTGACGAGATCGCAGAATTCGACTGATGATGATCTCATGTACTCACGGTCGCCCTCTAAAAGTGAAACTAAAGAGAGTGACCTGTGACCAGCTTGTGCTCCAAGACAATCCTCGTAGACTTTGGAAGACCAGGAGATGAGGAAGCCAAGACCAGGAAGACGTAATCGCACTGAAAATAAAACACCTAGGTGTCACTACTACAAATATTATTTATAGGGGCGGCTCATAGGCATTTATAGGAGCGGTTTGGCTAGCCGCCCCTACCAAAGCGTAGCTATAAATCACGATGTATAGGGGCGGCTGTAGTACCAGCCGCCTCTATAATACTTGTTTGTAGAGGCGGTTCAGTCTAGAACCGTCCCTACAGTATATTTTTTCATCAAAAAAAATTCAAATTTACAATTCAAATTCGATCAGAACACACACATATATATATGCATATATGCATATATAATTCAAATATGACCAGAACATATATAATTCAAATCTAACTACAAGCACAATAGTATTATATAAACTACAATTACAAGTCCAATTCACAAGAATATATACAATCCATCATTAAATAGACATAATTCACAAGTCTAATTCGTTCCATTTCTCCCTCCCCTCTCTCTGGCACACGGTGCACTGTGTGAACGGGGCTATGACGCTCGGCGTAGGTGTCCCACAAGGTAAGACCAATGTCAAATTCCATACACATTGTTATCAACGGCCTAGAGCTAGCCTTTCAGTCTCACGAAGGTGTTGGTACTGAGGATTTCTACCAAAGTCAGAATCTCGGTCATGATAGGTGCCTTTGACGTGTATAGTAGCCACCGGGGCCTAGATGATGGTGGTGTTTGTTCCTCTTCGTTAGCTCGATGTTACGGGCACTGAGCTCCAATGCCTCCGGTAAAGTCTTCTGAGCCACGAGCTCCTCCCATTGACTAAGAGTTATGTTGCCGAACTCGTTGAAGGGAGTTAACCCCTTTTGGATATACTTTTTGTTGAGCTCCAACCTCCAACGTCGGAATGACTCTCCCATGATCTTGAAAGCATTTTTTACCAGTTCTTGCTTACCCTCCGAAAATCTAAAATTGAGCTTCAACTGCTTATCCCATAGTTCATCCTTTTTCTTCTCTGGTACCTCTTTCCAGTTAGGGATTGCTGGGTTCTATTTATCTCTTACTAGGGCCCCAATAACATTACGAAATCATCCTCTGAATTCCTTCGGCTCAAGGATCTCTCCTACTGGCCCGACCTCTGTTATCACATAGCATGCCTTATCTGGATATTGATTTGATTTTCTATCCCCTCATTTCCTCTTTGGCTTGGTAGTCGTGTTCATGGTTGTGTCTTGAGGTTGTGGAGCAGAGGCCTCAATGTCCATCTCTGTGGCTGTTGCCTCTACTCTCCTTTCCTCTACTCCATCTTGTTCGACGAGATCCTCTCATTGAAGGTACTTTCTCTTCTGACACAACCATGCTGGGATGTTGTACATGGTCAAGATCACTGGCCAAGTGATGTGGTTGCTCATCCTCTCATTGAAGGGATTCATTCCATCGGTGCTCAAGCCAAACCGTATATTCCTTGGGTCATCGCTGAATTCTTTATGCTTCTCATCGATCCTTTGCCACTGACTACAATCAGCCGAGTGTGCAATCTTATCATCATCCACCTTGCGCTCATCATCCCACCATATCATGAGTGTGGCTTCTTTAGGGTTTAGGAAGATACGTCTCAAGCGGTCGGTCACTGGCAGGTACCACATTATCAAGGTAGGAATTCTTCTCTGCTTTGCATCGTTACCTAATGGAGTGTCCTCTAGGGGCTGAGATTCTTGTACCACCTTTTTTGGACCCTTCTTATTCCTCTTTTTCCCCGTGGAGGCTTTGTCCTCACCGTAAAGGTCATTGTTCTTGTATCGACTAGCCCCACACCGGGGACATTTATCTAGTGACTTGAACATTTTGCCATGAAAAAAGATACAGTGGTTGGGGCATGCATGGATTTTTTCAACCCCCATTCTCAATGGACTTATGACCTTCTTCGCTTGGTCTGTGTTGGTGGGAACTGAGTTTGGTTGTGGCAGCACCCATGACAGGAGACTCAATAGATCATTGAAACTATAGTCTGACCAGCCATACTTAGCCTTCAGGATGAGTAGCTCAAGCACAAAATGTAGCAATGTCCAATGTGTCGGACAACCCTTTTCAACACCATACACAATCTCCTTTGATGCTTTTGTCACCCTTTCCAAATTTTCTAGTCCTTTCGGGCTCTTTAGTAAAATCTCTGGTCCAAGGGCTCGAATCATGTCCTCCAAATCATCTTCATCCCTGACATGTGCTCTGCCATCATTATTGGCACCACCTTCATCGTTAACATCCCAACCACCAGCATCACCACTATCGGTGTAGAAAGTGACCAACACGTAAATATTTGTAGTTTTACCGTACGTTGTGATCGGATGTGGCCTAGTACTCAATGACACAGGGTTTATACTAGTTCAGGCAACGTGCCCTATGTCCATTTGAGTCAGTTGGTGACTTTATTCCTAAGCCCAGGTGCTCTAAGTTTGCTGTGGGGTTACAAACTAGAGGGAGAAAAATGGGGGGGGGGGTGCAAGAGGTCCGGTCGGACTATGGACTGAAGGGTCGAGAGTGAGGGAGCTCCTACATGTACTAAGTATTTGAGCGTGTGCTCTGTGTAACTTTAGAGTGTCTAAAGTTAGCAGAGGGTGAATCGATCATTTGTTGTTCGAATCATCTAAGAGTCCTTTGAGTTCTCTTGGTCTATCCTCCTCGTTGGGAGAGAGCGCATCCCCTTTTATAGATGAAGGGGACAACCTTACAAACAAGAGAGGGAGTACATATGCTACTAAGTCTTGTTGCCCATGCCATCGGGTACAAGATGATGGTAGGCGCCCACAATACAGTTTATGTCAGATGCATATGGGAGGTTTTACCGCATTCACCATGTATGGCAAATGATGGCGGCCACAACACTGTTGATGCCCAGAGGCATATGGGTGATTTTACTGTGTTCGCCTAGTACTGGGAAATGATGGCGCCCATAATACTATAGGGCAAAACATTGGTCCCCACAACACTGCTTGGGTTCTGACATGCCTGGAAGGTTGTAGGGCACCCTTCTGACATGTCATATCGGTACTGTCCTATAGGTGTATAGGATACGGTCCTTGGTTTTATAGTTGACTTGAGTGCCCTGCTTTACTTGCGCCATCTGTTTCCTTGGTCCTCACCGAGCGGGCAGTCCCCGGTCGGTTGGTCCCTTTTGGCTCCAACTGCGCCAGTTGGAGAACAACTGTAAGTAGAGATTCGGTGCATCCCCGGTCGAAGACGTGGGTCGGAGTCAGAAGCGGCATTGGCCAGGCCTTCTGGTCGAAGAGGCAGGCCAGAGTCAAAAGCGAGAGCTGTTCCTTCTCGGCTAGGCCTTCCGGTCGGAGAGGCGGGCCAAAGTCGGAAGCGAGCGCTGTTCCTTCTCGGCTAGACCTTCCGGTCGGAGACTAGATCGCCCTTCTGGCCTATCGTTAGGTATTTTAGGCTGGCCTAGGAGTTGCATATCGTTCGCAACATCATCTGCTGGGCCAAGCTTTTGCTGGGAAGCAGGTCCATGAGGGACCCTGGGTTTATGAACCTGATAGGAGCCTCTAAGCCCCCGGGCGATTCGGGTAGAATCGTCTGGTTTTTTTGTCTTGACAGCGGGTGCGCGCAAGCGCACCCACGGGTGTAGCCTCTGAGCCCCTAGGCGATTCATGTAGAATCATCTAGGGGGTTTTTGTGAGCGGGCGTGTGTGCACCTTGGTGGGCATAGCCTCCTCTTTTGAGTTTCTGACCCATCGTTTCTAGGAGTGAGGTCCTAGGTGTTTTGGTCGCGTCCGAGGGACTAGGTGAGTTAGAGTTGTAAACTAGGGCATCAGTGCGCAGCCAAGGGACAGCCAAGGGATCGAGTGAGATGGACTCATGAACTTAGGCGTCGGGCGTAGCCAAGAGATTGGGCGAGACAAAGTCGCGGATCCAGATGTCGGGCGTAGCGAGGGATCAGACAAACCAGAGTCACGGATCCAAGGGTTGGGCATAATGAGGGATCGAGCGAACCGGAGTCACAGATGCAGGCGCTAGGCGCAACGAGGGATTAGGTGAGTTGGAGTCATGGATCCAGGCACTGGGCGCAATAAGGGATCGGGCGAGCCAGATTCATGGATCTAGGCATCGGGCGCAACAAGGGATCGAGCGAGTCGGAGTCATAGATCCAGGCGCTAGGCGCAAAGGGATCGGGCGAGCTAGAGTTGTGGATTCAAGCGCTAGGCACAACGAGGGATCGAGCGAGCTAGAGTCATGGATCTAGGCACTGGGCGTAATGAGGGATCGGGCAAGCCAAAGTCATGGATCCAGGCGTTGGGCGCAATGAGGGATCAGGTGAGTCGGAGTCGTGGATCTAGGCACTGGGCGCAATGAGGGATCAGGCGAGTCAGAGTCATGGATCTAGGCACTGGGTGCAATGAGGGATTGGGCGAGCTAGAGTCACAGATCTAGGTGCTGGGCGCAACGAGGGATTGGGCGAGTCGGAGTCACAGATCCAGGCACTAGGCGCAATGAGGGATCAAGGCAAGACGGAGTCGCAGATCTAGGGATCGGGAGAGTCAGAGTCGTGGATCCAAACATTGGGTGCGCCGAGGGATCGGGCGAGTCGAAGTCATGGATCTTGGTGTAGCCAAGGTCATGCTGAGGTGTTGGGCATCTCAAGCCCTCGAGCCCCATTGGGCTTGGAAGGGGTTGGTTGAGTTTTGTGCATTACCTTGTCTGTGGTTTTCACAATCGGAGGGGCTGAGCTAACAGTCGCCTGCATCGATGGCTCGAGTGATGCGCTCGGTGAGCTCGTGAACGGGCACGTTCGAGTGAAATCTGGGTCCATCGTTCGTGTTAGGGTTGGCATAGCCCTCATATGGCATTCCACTACTCCTTAACCCATGTCCCGGCAGATGCCTAGGTCATTTTGGAGACCAACCCAGGTGGCCCACTGGCCTCCCCTTGATGGAGATTCTGTGGGCATGGCTCAAGGTTAGGATCGAATGAGAAGGTTGAGATAACTCTATCCGCTTTAGAGCAGACTGGGCGAGGGCTGCTAGGGCTCATCTATGTTTTCTCCCCTAGCTCTTTTTGACACGAGGTGACCTCGAGCCCTTCGTGGGCCAGCCTTCGAACCCCGGTCGGTCGTTGCTCATGTTGAATGTGGCAACTACCGCTTTGTGACGCAACAGAAGCGTTGTGATGCACTTAGCTGCATATGCGATGCTTCAGATGTATGGGATGAACGAATGATTTGTATGAATGAATGTGTGAATGTGTGTATGAATGTATGAATAACAACAGATGAATGAGTGATCATGTAAAGAAATAGTGGGGGTTGGTAATGTTACCTTGATGACTCGAGTGACGGGGTTTGAGGAGCTCCTATCAGATATGTCCGACCGGGATCCACGCTCATCATTTGTGATAGAGTTGACATGGCCTACATGGGGCATCCCTCTGCTCCTTACCTATCTCTCAGTGTTTGCCTGAGCCATCCGATGGACATAGGAAGCCCGTTGGTCTCTCCTAGGCGGAGATCCTATTGTTGGGCCCTTCCAAGTCTTGCCTAGGAAGGAGAAGGGCCGCCTGTGTGCAGTTGCACCTTGTTTCTCACGCCTAGCGTGCGGTAGTGGTGGGCCATACCCAGGCCATGTCCCATCTGACCAAGCGCCATCTCGTTGGGCAGGGTGCGTCCCATCGGTCAGGGCATGTCCCGTCGTATCCCATCTGCATTGAATGGGGGAAGGGAGAGGGTTTCTCGCCCCAATCCTTCACCTTTCCTCAACTGCTGCACCTCTTCTTTAAATAGGGGAAGGGAGAGTGCTTTCGTCCTGTTCCTTTGCCTATTCCCCAACTGCCATCTTTCCTCCTTCTTTCTTGCCGAGAGTGTTCGTGTGCCATGGCGGTTCCTAGGAGAGAAAGGGGAGAGCGAGGGAGATAAGAAAACTCATAGATCCATTCATGAATCCAAAGCGTAATGTTAAGCTGGAGGTCATCTGTTGTGTGCGAGTCGGTGCTGGCCGCCTTCACCAAGAAGGGGGTGCTACCACCGAAGGAGGTGGCGCACTGGAGGGCTCCCGCAGGGGAGGATTTTCCGTGTCCTTAGGCCAATGAGGTTGTCTCCTTCCTTGCCTTCCATGAGTGCAGGCTAGGATACCCCGTGCACTGGTTCCTACGTGGACTCCTCAATGAGTGGGTCCTAGAGCTGCTGCACCTCAATCCGACTGCGGCGCTGCATATTACCGGCTTCATCACCGTCTACGAGGCCTTCCTCAGGATGGAGTTGCATGTGGACTTCTTCCGATGGCTCTTCTCTAGGTGAGCTTTGTCGGAGGGGGACCCACCTAGGACTGCGCTGGTTGGGGGTTTCGCCTTGTAGAAGAAACCAAGTGCATCAGGCGCCTACCCTACATACACCCCCTATGACTCCAATCATGGGTGGCATGGAGAGTGGTTTTACATCAGGAACCTAGTGGAGGCACTGTTTCCTCTATTCACCGAAAGGAGGCCGGAGAGGTAGGATAGCTGGTTGTGGGGCCCATCCAGCCGACAGAACAAGCTAGAGGTCATCGGGGCGGAGCTCCAAAAGCTGGTGAAGCAGGGCCTCGATGGGGTGTAGGTGTTTCACACCTTCTTCCACTGAAGGGTCGCTCCACTGGCAGAAAGGACACGGCCAATGTGGATGTACACTGGCCCAATGGACCCTAACCACGCATCGTTAGAGGAGTTGGCGTTGGACGAAGTCTAGAGCCAACTCGATCGGGTGCTATGACTGGGGGCCAAAGAAACCCTCAAAGGAAAGCCTGGAGCTCTTCACGCTTCGAAGCTGTCCAACCTGGTACGTTCTCCTTTCTTTATTTCATGTCCCTTTTTGATCCTGCTCTCCTATAATCTTGACTTTGAGTCATTCGTTTCGTAGGGACTCGAGGGCTACAAGTCTCAGCCACATCTTCCAAAGGGGCCAGGGGTGTGGCTCAGCAAGCCGCCTTGAAGGAGGTGGTGGACGGCCAGAAGAAGAAGAGAGCTGAGAAGGCTCGAAGGAGGCACCAGAAGGAATAGGATATCACTTGGTGCGTGCGGGCTGGGGAGAATAGGAGGGATGTCAAGGCAGAGCTCGAGTTGGAGGACCCCACTAAGATGGGTGATGACGTGATCTCCGAGGAGGAGGGTGGCCGGGAGGTCACGACTTTGGTGGTGCATCACGAGCCTGCGGCTGCATCAACTGGTGATGGGTGTGAGGTGGAGAGGCATGGCGACATTCCCATGCCAAAGAAGTGTGCCACAAGCTCAGACACCATCGGTGAGCGGGAGGCGAAGCGGATGCGGTCGCCGTGCTCTTCGTAGGCGTCATCGGCCTTGTCCCCACCTGCTTTGGGCACGGCGGGGAAGGCTAGGTGGTCAGAGGAGCGGGCTTGCACCTATGCATCATCGGGGTCGGTGCCGGTGCATGACCCACGACGAGGGGATGACCTGTTAGCTGCTCTGGTCGGCGCGCCCCGAGCCAGAGGTCATGATGATTCGCGAGCCGATCGAGAGTCGGCCAGATCGACTCTGCCCCTGGTTGAAGTGAGGGGGCGCGGGTCACAACCCGTGAGTGGTCCCTATCTAGTGGGCCCATTGCTAGTGGGTCAGGCCTTCAGTGCCCTACCGCTTGCGTCCCGATATGTATTCTCTGTTTTTTTCATACTTTGAGTTTTTATAGCGACTGACCTATTCCTTTTGACAGGGGCTAGATGCTAACGGGGTTGAGCATCGCCTTGGCTCCCATGCGGGTGGAGTGGACGCCTAGCCTTCACCGAGCAGCGACAAGTGGTGGGAGAACAGGTCGGTGGCGGTGTGTCCTTCCCCCCCGAGGGTGGTGCCTTCCTAGCTGGCTACAAGTACGGCAGCGGCGGCTGCGTCGGTGTTGGCGGCGATCCTGGTGAGAACGGCGGTTGGGTCAGAGGTGACCCTTGCAGGCCATCCCCCACCGGCTACGGCAGAAGAGGAGAGGGAGACTGAGTAATGTAGACGGGGATCCCGATCTTCTATCAGGTGATGGTAACTATCGTTGTGGTGGAGAATGACACACCGATCCGGCTTCAGATCAAAAGATCGAACCCTGTAATCTTAGCACCACAGCTCCTCTGGTTATCAACAGAGTCACGGACTAGGTTGACCTCACCAAGAAGGCTAATCCCTGCCTATGCAATGAAGAACACAAGCAAGAACAAGAAAGAATGCAACCAAATTGCAGATGAATGATTAAACTCACGAAGTTGGGGTCTCACAAACCGATGAACGGCAAAACTGTTCTTGATAGATTAATCTAAGCAAAACCCAAACCCTAATGACAGTGGCGGCATATGATTATAAAGGTCTTAGGGTCATCATCTACCCTGGACGCGCCCCCTAATAGGCCCAAACACGATACACGGTCCAATGGACCAAAAGAAGGTGTCGCAGCACCCTGGTAGATTCTGGATGCTGAATTGTTTCGATGATTCCTATTGATTTCAAAGATATTTTGACGTGAAACCACTTGGATTGGCTTCCTTATCAAATTATCTTTCCATCCATATGTGGATCATCGAAAACGGAGTCCGGATGTGTCCTGGGTGACCAGTTTAAGGCAGACTGGTCCTGGATTCCGAGGCAGACTCGAACTTGAGTTGCTTTGGGCCTCCACCTCGGGGACTCGAACCGAATTAGCCTCGGGCCTCCTTCTTGACTTGGACACCCTTGCTGGCCTCCTTCCCCTCTATCCCATGCACCAAACATGGTTATATGCATGGGTGTCATGTCCTCATCATCCTCCCCTTCTTGATGAAAAGCCGTCCTCGGCGTCGATTGTGCTTAAAACTGATCCTACATAACATAAAGGAGAATGGGGTTGCGAGGACAAAGAAAACTGAAATAATTGTGAAAAGGAACGTGACCATGTTTCCAAGTTTCTAGCATGTTATCTCGCATAAAAATTTCAGCAAGCATGTAGACTCCATGATCCGAATGCACACGATGTATGTCAACACTATCCTGCAAAAGATTAGAACTAACCAAAGATAATGCAGGAATAGATGATCGAGCAGACATAGGTAGCAACCAACAATGCTCCCCTTCTTGGAAGTGAACTTGTTTCTTTAAGGAACATGAGAAAATGTTTGTATTATTATGGCTGCCCTCTAAACGATCATAATCTTGTACAATAAAAGGAGAATTCATATTATTACGAATGTATACTCGATGTATCATATATTGTCCCTTGTTGTTATATCTGCCAATAACATTATATGTGTGTTTAGAAAACCAAGGCAAATCAGCATATTTAAAAAGGCTCTCCTCCAAACAATCTAGGTTACACAAAACATCAAATTCAATGTAACCCAAAGTATGTAAAGAAGACAACAGTTTGAACTCATCAGTTTTAGTAGCAATATGAATAACATAGTTTATTTTCAGCACAAGTGACTGGTTCCAAAACATGTAAAACTGAAGCATCATCAACTAATTCATCTTTATCACAAGGAACTTCAAGCAAATTATTATGGGACAAAGATAAATCAAGAGAGGGTTCCACTAACAATTGCTCTATGATCGCATGGTTTGTGGAAAAATTTAGTACATTAAAACAATTCTCACCTTCCGTGAGTGTAGCACCATGGGCATTACCTATGTTCTCAGCAGGAGTAATAGGAGCATTGTGAAGTGATGGTTCTAAATTTGCATATGAGGTTGTGAGCTTCTCATTTTCTTCCATGTCATCCTCTTGCTTATGAATATTATCCTGCAGAAGGTTAGTCATAGCAAGAGGAATAACAACAGACTCTTCCTCTAAATGGCGCACCTCATTATATGAAATCAAAATAGGAGGTGGATTAACAAAGGTTTCTCGCATAAGAAGTTTCATATCATTCTAAGTTTGAGGTTTATCAGAAGGATCTAAAGACTCCCACCAAGATAAAGGAGAATGTCACAAAACACTAGCTGCATTTTTTACCTTCCTCCTTGGACACATAAAGCGAGTAGCAAATATGTTGTCGATGGCAATTTCCCACTCCATGTACTCATCAGCACCAATGCCATCATAAGTCGGTGGATACGAACAACCTGTCATTGTTAGAAGACAGCAAAAGACAACACAAAAGTATTATTCCTATCAAATGACTACGTGGTTGCAGCGGTGTCAGTTTTCACAGCAAGTGGAAGCATCTTACCAAGCTCTTACAAAGTTCTTACCAACGTAAGCAGTGGGCGGTACAACCGGCGGCTGGTTCGTGATACCTGTGAGGCAGTGGTACCAAGATTGCAAGGCCCTTTGTCTGTACTGATCTGAAGAGTTTGTAGAGCTTGGAAGGCACACAAAGAGTAATATGTATATCTGGCACACAAGTCAGTAACAGAAAGTAATGCTGAATTATAGTCCAAAGTACTTGTTCTCATTGCTGGTCTAAAATGTTCCAAGTACCAGGTGTGTGACAAAAGTATGGTGGATAGCAAGGTGACAGGTGTATGAAAAATAAGTATGGTGGATGGAAATAGCAACACAAACAAGGAACCAGACAACACATGCAAACACAGCTCACTTTGGTCTTCTCTATGTGCTCCTCTAGATAGTGTTCCTCTTTTGCCCCTCTCTTTTTTTCTATTTTTTTTGGGCTGTCGTTGTTTTTTTGGGAAATTTTGACTTTTTTATTTTATTTTATTTTGATATTTTTCCTTTACTTAGGAGCATAAAAGAAGTAACCACAAAAAATATGAGCATAAACAAGTGAAAGACGTGGCCTGTGGAAATTTCAGAAAACTTGCTCAAAATCGACAAAAACCTTGTGACCACGAAAAGAGGATCTTGTGGCCACTTTTTAACCAATTTAAATTTTTCGGCTGGGGATGGACGGATCCAAAATTCTTTTCTGATCGATTTTGATACATGGAACATCGAAATCGGAGTTCGTATGCGAAAACTAGACCAGTTTCAAGAATTGGCTCCGAATTAGAGGACAAAACGGGAACAATGTGCACAAAACTGGTCACAACAGCAAAGATTTGATGGAAACGATGGGGGAAAACACACAAACTGGACTCTAACACGACCTAACCAGCAACAAGACCTCGACCAGGACACAAACTCAACATGACGGACTCTAAAACTAAAATATGCAAAGGCTATGGCGCGGAAGGTTCTAGGACAGGAAAAACGAGTATGGCACTGGACTATGGGACGAATGCAAAACACTCAAAACTAGGGAATAAAAGTGAACCTGATGGTATATCTTAGCTCTGATTACCACTTGATGGAGACGGGGATCCCGATCTTCCGTCAGGTGATGGTAACTATCGTTGTGGCGAAGAATGACACATCGATCCGGCTTCAGATCGAAAGATCGAACCCTACAATCTTAGCACCATAGCTCCTCTAGTTATCAATCGAGTCACGGACCAGGTTGACCTCACCAAGAAGGCTAATCCCTGCCTGCGCAACGAAGAACACAAGCAAGAACAAGAAAGAACGCAACCAAATTGCAGATAAATGATTAAACTCACGAAGTTGGGGTCTCACAAACCGATGAACAGCGAAACTGTTCTTGACAGATTAATCTAAGCAAAAGCTAAACCATAATGACAGTGGCGGCATATGATTATAAAGGTCTTAGGGTCATCGTCTACCCTAGACGCGCCTCCTAATGGGCCCAAACACGATACACGGTCCAACGGACCAAAAGAAGGTGTCACAGCACCCTAGTAGATTCTAGACGCTGACTTATTTCGACGATTCCCGTTGATTCCGAAGAGCTTTTGATGTGAAACCACTTGTATTGGCTTCCTTATCAAATTATCTTTCCATCCATATATGGATCATCGAAAACAAAGTCCAGATGCGTCTTGGGTGACCAGTTTAAGGTAGATTGGTCCTGGATTCCGAGGCAGACTCGAACTTGTGTTGCTTTGGGCCTCCACCTCGGGGACTCGAACCGAATTAGCCTCGGGCCTCCTTCTTGACTTGGACACCCTTGCTGGCTTCCTTCCCCTCTATCCCATGCGCCAAACATGGTTATATGCATGAGTGTCATGTCCTCATCATCCTCCCCTTCTTGATGAAAAGCCGTCCACGGTGTCGATTGTGCTTGAAACTGATCCTGCACAACATAAAGGAGAACAGGGTTGCGAGGATAAAGAAAACTGAAATAATTGTGAAAAGGAACGTGACCATGTTTCCAAGTTTCTAGCATGTCATCTCGCATAAAAATTTCAGCAAGCATGTAGACTCCATGATCCGAATGCACACGATGTATGTCAACACTATCCGCAAAAGATTAGAACTAACCAAAGATAATGTAGGAATAGATGGTCGAGCAGACATAGGTAGCAACCAACAATGCTCCCTTCTTGGAAGTGAACTTGTTTCTTTAAGGAACATGAGAAAATGTTTGTATTATTATGGCTGCCCTCTAAACGATCATAATCTTGTACAACAAAAGGAGAATTCATATTATTACGAATGTATACTCGATGTATCATATATTGTCCCTTATTGTTATATCTACCAATAACATTATATGTGTGTTTAGAAAACCAAGGCAAATCAGCATATTTAAAAAGGCTCCCCTCCAAATAATCTAGGTTACACAAAACATCAAATTCAATGTAACCCAAAGTATGTAAAGAAGACAACAGTTTGAACTCATCAGTTTTAGTAGCAATATGAATAACATGTTTATTTTCAGCACAAGTGACTGGTTCCAAAACATGTAAAACTGAAGCATCATTAACCAATTCATCTTTATCACAAGGAACTTCAAGCAAATTATCATGGGACAAAGATAAATCAAGAGAGGGTAACAATTGCTCTATGATCACATGGTTTGTGGAAAAATTTAGTACATTAAAACAATTCTCACCTTCCGTGAGTGTAGCACCATGGGCATTACCTATGTTCTCAGCAGGAGTAATAGGAGCATTGTGAAGTGATGGTTTTGAATTTGCATATGAGGTTGTGAGCTTCTCATTTTCTTCCATGTCATCCTCTTGCTTATGGATATTATCCTGTAGAAGGTTAGTCATAGCAAGAGGAATAACAACAGACTCTTCCTTTAAATGGCGCACCTCATCATATGAAATCAAAACAGGAGTTGGATTAACAAAGGTTTCTCGCATAAGAAGTTTCATATCATTCTAAGTTTGAGGTTTATCAGAAGGATCTAAAAACTCCCACCAAGATAAAGGAGAATGTCGCAAAACACTAGCTGCATTTTTACCTTCCTCCTTGGACACATAAAGCAAGTAGCAAATATGTTGTTGATGGCAATTTCCCACTCCATGTACTCATCAGCACCAATGCCATCATAAGTCGGTGGATACGAACAACCTGTCATTGTTAGAAGACAGCAAAAGACAACACAAAAGTATTATCCCTATCAAATGACTATGTGGTTGCAGTGGTGTCAGTTTTCACAGCAAGTGGAAGTGTCTTACCAAGCTCTTATAAAGTTTTTACCAACGCAAGCAGTGGGCGGTACAACCGGCAGCTGGTTCACGATACCTGTGAGGCAGTGGTACCGAGATTGCAAGGCCCTTTGTCTGTACTGATCTGAAGAGTTTGTAGAGCTTGGAAGGCACACAAAGAGTAATATGTATATCTAGCACACAAGCCAGTAACAGAAAGTAATTCTGAATTATAGTTAAAGTACTTGTTCTCATTGCTGGTCTAAAATGTTCCAAGTACTAGGTGTGTGACAAAAGTATGGTGGATAGCAAGGTGACAGGTGTATGAAAAATAAGTATGGTGGATGGAAATAGCAACACAAACAAGGAATCAGACAGCACACGCAAACACAGCTCACTTTGGTCTTCTCTATGTGCTCCTCTAGATATTGTTCCTCTTTTGCTCCTCTCTTTTTTTTCTATTTTTTGGGCTATCGTTGTTTTTTTGGGAAATTTTTACTTTTTTATTTTATTTTTTTGATATTTTTCCTTTACTTAGGAGCACAAAAGAAGTAACCACAAAAAATATGAGCGTAAACAAGTGAAAGACGTGGACTGTGGAAATTTCAGAAAACTTGCTCAAAATCGATAAAAACCTTGTGACCACGAAAAGAGGATCTTGTGACCACTTTTTGACCAATTTAAAATTTTCGGCTAGGGATGGACGGATCCAAAATTCTTTTCTGATTGATTTTGATATATGGAACTTCAAAATCGGAGTTCGTATGCGAAAACTAGACCAGTTTCAAGAATTGGCTCTGAATTAGAGGACAAAACGGGAACAATGTGCACAAAACTGGTCACAACAGCAAAGATTTGATGGAAACGATGGGGGAAAACACACGAACTGGACTCTAACATGACCTAACCAGCAACAAGACCTCGATCAGGACACAAACTCAACACGACGGACTCTGAAACTGAAATATGCAAAGGCTGTGGCGCGGAAGGTTCTAGGACAGGAAAAATGAGTATGGCACTGGACTATGGGACGAATGCGAAACACTCAAAACTAGGGAATAAAAGTGAACTTGATAGTATACCTTAGGTCTGATTACCACTTGATGGAGACGGGGATCCCGATCTTCCATCAGGTGATGGTAGCTATCGTTGTGGCGGAGAATGACACACCGATCCGGCTTCAGATCGAAAGATCGAACCCTGCAATCTTAGCACCACAGCTCCTCTGGTTATCAACCGAGTCACGGACCAGGTTGACCTCACCAAGAAGGCTAATCCCTACCTACGCAACGAAGAACACAAGCAAGAACAAGAAAGAACGCAACCAAATTGCAGATGAATGATTAAACTCACAAAGTTGGGGTCTCACAAACCGATGAACGGTGAAACTATTCTTGATAGATTAATCTAAGCAAAACCCAAACCGTAATGATAGTGGTGGCATATGATTATAAAGGTCTTAGGGTCGTCGTCTACCCTGGACGCGCCCCCTAATGGGCCCAAACACGATACACGGTCCAACGGACCAAAAGAAGGTGTCGTAGCACCCTGGTAGATTCTAGATGCTGATTTGTTTCGACGATTCCTGTTGATTCCGAAGAGCTTTTGACTGTGAAACCTACTTGTATTGGCTTCCTTATCAAATTATCTTTCCATCCATATGTGGATCATAGAAAAACGGAGTCCTGGATGCAGTCCTAGGGTGACCAGTTTAAGGTAGACTGGTCCTGGATTCCGAGGCAGACTCGAACTTGAGTTGCTTTGGGCCTCCACCTCGGGGACTTCGAACCGAATTAGCCTCGGGCCTCCTTCTTGACTTGGACACCCTTACTAGCCTCCTTCCCCTCTATCCCATGTGCCAAACATGGTCATATGCATGGGTGTAATGTCCTCATCATCGGGCTCCCTTCCTTACTGGGCGGAGGGTCACACGGCTCACCCTCCCGGTCAGAGTCAGAGGTGTCGGAGGGCGGGGGACGCGGCCAGGCCAGAGGCGGAACATCCACCAGTGGGCCATGAAATCAAGGTAGTGGAGGTCTCCTCCAACGGCAAAGCAGGTGACAGGGTGGAGCTGTTGGTGCCGTCACCGGAGCTGGTGGTGGTCCAATCGTCGGCTAGGCCTTTCGGTAGGCTAGGGGCAACCGACCTAGTGTGGCCCTACCCCAAGAACCTGAGGAAGGTTTGGTTCATCCATCGGGATGAGCAAGAGGATTAGCTCTGGGATGTGCTTGGGGGAGAGGACTTGCGATTGAGTCTGATCTCGCCCAAACCAGGGTGAAGCTGGAGAAGGCCCTAGAGCGGGTCAAGTCCATCTAGCAGGCGGTCATGGTCAACCTACCTCATGTCATAGAGGTGAGTTTTCTGCATTCATCCTTGACTCCTTGGTCTTTCGTCGGTTGCCTCAACATGCATGCTTCTCGTTTTGCAGGGTCTAGAGGAGGTGTCGAGCCGCAAGTCACGTTTCATCCGGATGGAGCACGCTCGGATGGAGCGGGAAGCCACAACATTGCAGTGGGTCATCAAGCTTGAGTGCCAGCTAGAGTCCACCCGCTACAAGTCCTAAGAGGCCCTAGAGCGGGTGACTACCGCCGAGCGAGGGCTTGACATGGCAAAGATCCGCCAGGCAGCGACTAAGGTGGTGCTGCAGAAGTCCCTAGCGGACACCGAGGTGGTGCTCCAGAGTTCCCTAGATGCCTTGGAGTCAGAGCAGAAGGCCCATTCAGAGGTCGACCAGGAAGTGCTCACGCTCTGGGGCCAGGTGCTTAGGACAAAGGAGTGAAAGGACCTTGATGTCGCCTAGGAGTCCTAGAGGGGGGGGGGTGAATAGGCCTAGTAAAAATTCAACTCAAACTCTGTTAGAACAGAGGGCGGCACTGTCGCTCTTCAAAAATAAAGCAGACAGCGTTGATATTTCATAGATAGTAACCTGACCCTCTCAGCTGCTCAATCCTACAAATTCAACTTGAAACTTTGTTAGAACAGAGGGCGGCACTGCCGCTCTTCAAAAATAAAGCAGATAGTGTTGAGATTTCACAGATAGTAACCTGACCCTCTCAACTGCTCAATCCTACAACAGAAAGACAAAATCCAGTTCGAAGACTAGATACCACAAAAATCTCACAGAAGAGAGGATCGAGCTACTGAAACCCTAACAACAGCTAGCAAAGAGTTGAACCAGCAAGAACACAAAGTGAAGCACTGCGAGACACAAAATTTATCCCATAGGTTCAGCTTCACCACCAAGGCTTGCTTAAGTCCACATTGTTGAGGCATCCACAAAAGGATTGGCTCACCACCAAGGCTTGCCTTGCCCTCGTTCTCAAATCAAGAGAATGAACTCTTGAAGTGAGGGGTAATTTCTTAGCTGTAGGGTGAGGTTACAAACCTCCCAAGGCTGCCACACAAGTTGGCAAGCATAAGGGCGATGCCTAGCCGGCTAGGAGCAAGCTCCAAGAGTAACAAACCCTAGAACCACAAGCCAAACATGAACCAAATGCTCTTAGACTTTGGGAATCAGTGGATCTACTCTCCAATCAAGTTTTGCTGTCTTTTCTCTCAAGTTTTGATGGTTGGAATCAAGGATTTGCTTGAGGGATGGAGGAGCAACAATGGAGGAGAGAGGTGAGCTTTGGTCTGTTCAGTTTCGAACTGAATCGTTGGAGAAGATGGCTCTCTGTTGTGGGCCGGCCCAAATAGTATTTATACCTCTTGGGTCTCAACGATCGTTTATGGACGGCACTGACGCCCTAGCCAAAATAGGTAGAATTTGGAGATTTTTGGCTGGCTGCTTTGGCTGGGTAAGAGGATATAGATCTGTAGTTTTGAGCATCTAGTTGTACAGTTGACCAACTGTACTAGAATCCCTCTTTATAGTATGGCTTTTCCTAAACTCAAATTCAAAGCATAAAAGAATATAAATGCCTTTGAGCTGGTTGCCACTTCATTTGGTAATTGAAAACTTCTATTGTCGAATATGTTTTCCTCATTCTCATTATACCTTGATTATGTGACTTGAACCATTTCCATACATATGAGTTCACCTTCATGGCTTCAAGTCACTTCCACTAATGATTTGATCCTCAACACAATATGACTCCTCATAGCTTGATTAGTACCTCGACTCAATGCAAGTACTCTCTTCTTCACCTTAGCCATGGTACCTCGGTCGCCAAGCCATCGCTTGCCCTTCACCTTCGCTTAGTACCTCGAAGCCCTTTCCTTGCTATCTTCACCCTATCAAGCCATACTTAAGTCACATTATATTAAGCATCCATTGAAAACCATTTCTTCAATATTTTGATCCTTGCTTGAATATTTTCTAGATATGAATGTTGAGATCAATCAAGCTTCAGTTTGTCTCACATAGAGACATACATGGATCAACATCAATATGGTCAAGCTAATTCATGATTTCTTATTCCCTTCTCATTTTGGCTTGACATTCCAATTGATCTTTCATATATTCATCTACGTAAGCAAACCAATGTAGAGACCGACTTATATCCACTATACATTGTCATTTACCAAGTATGTTGCTTTCACATGATGCTATGATATCCCACAACATAAAGCCATTTTATTGATTCCATTTGCATTGTTGTCTTTTGCTTGAACTAGATTGCTTCCAAAAACTTCCAATACAACAATACACAGTTGGGCATTCACTTTAACATAATGTGGCATATCATCAAGTTTGCCTACTAGTTGAACCTTGTATATACTTGTTAATACACAACCCACAAGTATATGCAATAGACTCAATTTCCTGTTCAACACTTAGCAAACTTATTAGACCTTTAATTGTGTTGTCATTCAATTTACCAAAACCCACTAAAGGGCTAGATGCACTTACAATCTCCCCCTTTTTGGTGATTGATGACAACACAACTAAAGCTTACAAGAGATTGATAAACATTAAGATTTTGAATCCTATTATATAGTGAGCTCCCCCTAAATGTGTGCATTGAAGGAATTCAAATTTTGGTCTCAAATGCCAAATGCACATATTTAAGATGAAGTGTGGGAACTCCCCTATATCTTAGCATCTATGGGGTGCAAGGTGTAACATGATATCGGTGATGCTCATGATAGTTCATGCACTAAAAAATTGCTGACCAGTAGAGGGCGGCACTGTCGCACCAGAGAGCGGCACTGTCGCACCTGCATGATCAGCACAGGAGAAAACAAGCATCACTCAAGGCATGAATGCCACACACTAGCATAAATGGTCCTTATCAAGAGCATCAATTTAAACTATCCTTGCACACACCATGATATTTTTTTAAAACCTTATATGTATGCCTCTCCTTTACCCCTTTCCATCCTCATATCAATCTCTCTCCCCTTACATTCTCCCCCAATATTTCTTCCCCTTTGGCATTAATCTCCAAAAAGGATCTCTCCACCAAAAGGAAGAAATGATGGTCGACAAGGGAGGGCAAGAGTAGGTAAAAGTTTAGCATATGGGATTTCTCACCTATTTTCTACCAAACAAAGTATGCAACTTTTAGGTCAAGATTCTTGAGAGGTTAGCATATTTGGCTCATACCTCATTTAGATGACAGCATAATATGAGACAAACTCATGCCATCACCACAAGAGGTATCAACCAAATATCTAAAGAATTCTCTAATCGCCACCACAAGAACAAACTTATGGTGTGACTCAAAAATTGCATACACATGCACACACTAGCATGTAAAGGCCTAGATGCACAAAGGTAACATATGAGTTCATGGAGCGATATACCTTTGTTCTAAGCCTCATAATCTCCACCATGAAGATGATTTCAATACTTGGATTTAGTGCTTTTATGGGACTAGTACTTCTTTATGCAACATAATTTCATTTGTGCCCATCTCTCATCATCATCATCTTCAAGGAGATATCATAAACTTATGCTTGATATCAATTGAAAGTCCATTGCTAGCTCTTGTTGTCATATTGAGATATTTCTTGATATACCAAGTTAAACATTATCAATCAATACCAATTGAAATATGATCTTCATAATTTTGACACCAATTGAGAGAGTCTTCACAAGGCTTTGTAATATTTTGGTCGTCAGTAGCTAGCCCAGGGGCCATGGGATGAGTATATATACACCCAAAACTAAAACTAGCCATTGGAGTTCAAAAACTAGCCATCAAGACCTGTACAGGTGCGGCACTGCCGCCCTTATGCGCGGCACTGCCGCAGCTCTCAGAATTAGCATAGGTCACCTCACGGAAAACGTCATATCTCTTTACTCCGAACTCCGTTTTTAGTGATCTTGGACTTTCTGGAAAGCTTGTTTCGAGAGCTATCCAGCCCAACCAAGAGAAATCCCAAAGATCAACAAGTGCGGGTGTTGTTCTATTGAAAGGATCTTCACCAGTTGATGCCAATTGGAATGAATGCCCGTATCTCATAGTGTCACCTAGGAAATGCTCATAAAGACAAGAGATAACATTAAATTGCACAAGAGAATTTCACAACTAGTGATCATTTTGGATGTGGAAGGCATGTAGATCACTAATTGCAAAACCTTAAAACATAGACTAAATCCCCCTTTTTTTGATAGTGCATACATATACATGTGGAAGGCAAGAACATAGGCACTTTTGGTCAATTAAGTCCAAACAAGGGAATTTAAGCTATATTATGGAGAGTAGCTACTTAAGAGATAAAAATACAATCCAAATGAATATGAGAGATAACCAATTTGGATTGAGTCAATGTAGCATACTCATGAGAGACTCATTGTCAGCAAGAGACTACACAAATTCACTAGAAGAAAAGGTTAGTCTTAAGAGACACAAGGCATAGGATGGGATCCCCCTTAATATGTGCATCAAGTGCTTGAATTACTTGTGAAATGCACTAAAATCGGTTTAAGAGTCGAGGGAAGTTCATCCTATATCTTGGTAAAGGCATGATAAATTTGCAACAATTGAAATTATGCCAAGGAAACATACCACCACCAAAGTAGATAGATCACCACATAAATTTTCATCGATATGACCATCATAGGTGAGACTTCAATGATTTGGATGGCTATAGTTCTCACTTGATGAAATGTGGTAAAACTGAGCTCTTATGATCATCCAAGATCTATATTAGTTTCCTAGTTCTTTCTTTACCTAGAGCAACTCACACAAAGAGCAAGGGTAAAATTCATGAAATTTGCAAGTTATGAACTAGGAGTTATCACTCTTTGTTGATAAGATCCTGGGAGATCAATGGGATGGATCATAGGTACTTGATGAGCACTTAGAGAGGAGAAATAGCAATGAAAGCCCACTCTTCAATAATTTTCTCCATCTTATCCAAATCTAGGTCCATTTAAAGGATTGGGACATTCAACATTTAAACCAGGAGCACTTGGTTTATAAAGACTGAGACCTCCTAGAATAATTGTGAAACACCTAGAGAATCCAAAGGAACTACCCATCCTCCTTTTTCCATGTGTGTGACTGCACATCAAACACTTGAAAGAAACCAATAATCCCACAAGATATAGGCTAAGCTCCCCCTAAATTTGTGCATACAAGAGTACACAAAGTTCACTTAAGCACATTAACAATATGAGGTCAAGGGAGTGACTTGCACTATACTTCAACTGATTTGAACTCCTTGAAACTGCTTGCAATTCAATAGTCTCAGCTGATTACTTCTTGTTCCAACTAGTTGCAATCACTTGCTGATGCTTGTACTCTGATTACAACTTATTTGAACCCTTGAGTGAGTTCTTTTCTTTCATTGAAACTCCTTTAGACCAAATTTATATTTCTCATATTTACTGATTCTTCATGACCAACTTGAGAGCTAACTCAGTCTTGTTGCCACAATGCAATCCAATTCCATTCAGTCAGTTTTCAGATTCTGTCATCCTCAGAAAGGAAAAGGAAATCCATATCTCTCAGACCACAAGCCCAATATGCATGAAATTTGGTAGAGATCTTCATCTATGAGTCCTCTAACTTCTCTAAAAAATTTAGCTCATTTGAACTTCATTTGGTCTGTGAAAATAATTTTCTACCAGAACTGCTCAAATCTGAAACTGCATTATCGAAGCTGACAGAAACCAACTCAAAACTGATTTTCTTCAAAACCAATCTTCATACCAATTGTACAGAAATAAGTACTAGATGTGTATAGCATGCTCACAAAGTTTCTGGTCAATTTATCAGTATTTGAATCTCCAAATCCATGCTTGAAGGCAGTCAACTCAGATTTGCAATTTTTTGGACAGATTTGATGATCGATGATTCTTCTTCTTTTTCTGTCCAATCTTTGAGGTGATTTCAGTTGAGAATACATACAAGATGTTATATCCATTCAGTCCTCTCATCAACACTCGTAATCTTGTGAATTCTTCTTGTATAGCTTATTCAAATCAACCTCAAACTTGATTCAAGCGAAACTGAAACTTTTGATCTAAATGGCCTTTAGCAGCAACATCTTTCTTTAGGTGAAGAATAACCTTTAAGCTTGTGAATTAAATTAGCACAACATCTTCTTATTGATTTTCTATGAATAAGTTCAATCACAAGAAGACATTAGTAACACAAGCACTAGTTTTCCATTTAGTAACCATTTATATGTGGATGACAAGTGGGTTACCAAAATGGAGAAACCTCATAACATGGACTAAATCTCCCTTGATGTCTCATGCACATTCTTTTGAGTGGAATGAAAATGTAAATGTGCATGGTTGGTCATTTAAGTCCAAAGGGTAGATTTAACCCATATTATGGTGAGTGGCTAACATAGACAAATCTAATCCAAATTAGCTAGAGAGAAAATACATCACATGGTTTTGGATTGATAGCCTTCATATAATAGCACACTCTATTTGAGAAACACATTCTCATTTAGTGAGACTATATAAATCACTTAGAGAGAAAGATTAGTCTCACAACTCTAGCCATAGATTAAAGTCTCCTTTTATAAGTGCTCTAAGTATTTGAATTTCTCACATAACACTTTATTCATTTAAGAACTTGAGATTTTCACTCTATGTCTAGATCATGGCAACAATAGTGTAATCAATTTGAACTATGCCAAGAGATACTCACAACCATTATAGCATGTAGATGCCCATAAGATGAGAATGAGAATTTAGCAATCTAACATATGACAAGATTCCATCAAGTAGAAAGTTCTTGACTTGTGAGTAATAAGTCCTTTTACTTGACTTGAGCTTGATTCTTTATTCTTGGCCATTTTGAAATCTACTTGTATCCTCCAATGTGTACCAAGATTCCAAATCCATCAAACCAACTCATAATGTGCACGAACATAAACTTGCTTCATCTTGTTTTTCTTGGTTTGAAGTCCACAAAGGAAAGTCAAGTCACTTATGTTGCTTGTTGTGGATGATCAATTCAATTTTGATTATATTTCTATTCTATGACCAGCAACCAATGAATATCCTCAAGTGCTTCTATTATCCTAAGTGGCTACACAAGACACAAAGGAGTTTAGTTTCAAATAAATTGCACTTGAGATTTAGATGTTACCACCCTTCTTGATTGTAATGGATGAGGTGGTCTTTTCATCTTCATCTTGCACATATGAAGGTTGTAGATTTGTCCATGAACTAGAGTGGAGTCAGCTGCTACTATGTAGGAGGAATGACACTACCGTCCTTGGGTGCGGCACTGCTGCCCTGCTGATTTGTAGGAGGGGTGTGCTGTACCTCTGCATCAGAGTTGTCAGCGGAATTTGGTACAACAACAACTTGAGGAGCTTCCACTTTTGTAGCATGTACTTCTTGTGGTCTTATATCATTAATGGCCATTTTCTTGATTGCTCCACAAGGTGGTTCCTCATTACCTACAACATGAATAAGATCTTGCTCTACTAGAGAGCCATTAAAAGCATCATATGGCAAATAATTCACTTAGACTTGAAGTACTCTAGCCACTCTTAATAATTCACAAACACACATATATTTGTGAACTATTAGAGACTACACATGTCAAGTGGCTAGCTAGCAAGGGTTAGGTACTAGTTACCTGAGGTGAATATGAAGTTTGAAGTATTTCCATTGATTCATCTTCGGGTCAACCATATAAGAATATGCAATGTGAATTGATTGATAGCTTGAGTGAATATTTTCAATCAACTTGCTCAAGCACCCCGAAGCTTCATATCACCTTCAAGTACCTACAACACTTACTAAGCACAATTTGGTACCCAAACTATGTTGGGTCCATTATGGTTAGTCACAAGAGACTTAGGCACCCAAATAGCCTGTCTGCTAGCACATGGTGAACCAATCACCTTTCTAGCACAAGTGTCATTTTTGGGCCTCCTAAGCATATTTAAATCAATTGACAAGTTGAGCTTAGAAGTGTTACCCATGGGACAATCCTTACTTAAATGTCCCTTTCCTTTGCAAGTGTAGCATAGGCGGTTCTTGTTCTTTCTAGCCTTCTCTTCTTGCACGTTGCTTGCTACCTTGCTAATGAACCTCTTTGTTGATGATGACAAGCCTTCACTTTTCTTATTAGGACATGAGCCAATTTCATGTCCCTTCTCATGACAACCATAACACTTCCTCTTGCTTCTTCTTGTCTTGTTCTTTGGAAGTGTGGCTTGATCATCGACCTTGTTGGAACACATAGAAGCATTGTGTCCCATGTTGGAGAACTTGACATGAGCCATCTTCTTCTTCTCTTAGATCTTGCTCACGCCCTTCTCTTCTTTCTTCAAGGGGCAATCTTTGACATGGTGACCTTATTTCTTGCACTTGAAGCAAGTGATGAGAGTCTTCTTTGATTGACGTTGCACCTTGATGGCCTTGGGAACTTTTCTGTTCTATCCAGGTGCGGCACTGCCGCCCTTGGGGTATGACACTACTGTAGTCTGTGCAGCTGGCTGAACTACTGCATTCTGGACAGATTGCACTTCTTTAAGTATCCCCTTCACTTTGCCATTGTTGGACTTGTAACCCTTTTGATAAGGCTTGATGCATGCATCGGTTGATCCCTTCTCAAGCTTCTTCACCATGTCTTCATGGTTATCTTGAGAAGGTTGAGCATTGCACTTGCCCTTCCATTGAATCAAGTCCCTTTTTAGCATTTCAACTTTTTCCTTGAGCTGTTCGTTTTCTTTTGCAATGAAATCATCACAAGTTTCTACAATTACATGCTCAACGGAAGGTTGGCTTGCTTGAGAGCAACACTTGTTAGCACATGATAAAATAGATGAAACTTGTGTATATGTGCATTTGTGAGTGTGAGGTTGGTATGATTTTACCATTGTTACCACAACCTCATGAGCCACTTCTAGCATGAGATGATACTCCATAAGCTTCTCATGAGAGCACAAAAGCCCATCATGACTTTCTTGCAAAGTCTCATTTTTGCTAGTAAGCCTTTCCAACTTGTCTTTGAGCATATAATTCTGATCTTCTAATTGAGCAACACAAGATAGAGAGTTAATAGTATGAGTTTGCTCAATTGACAAGTTTTCATACCTTTGGACCAAGCTAGCATGAGAGCACTTAAGCTTTTCATGCTTTTTGGTCAACTTCTCCAAGCATTTGATCTTTTCAATGAGAAGCTCTTCTTGCTTGTAGAGATCTTCTTCTTGCTCTTGAATCTTCTCTATGAACTTGATCACTATCAACTTGTCTTTCTTGCTTTAGACGTGCAAGGTGTTGATTGATCTCATCATCATCACTACCACTGTCACTGTCACTGTCACTCTCACTCTCACTTGCCACTTTCTTCTCTTTCTTTGCCATGAGACCGATATGTGAAGTGGCATAGAGAGTTGAGCTTCTTGGTAAGGTGGATTCATCATTTGGCTTCCACCGATCACAAGCTTCTTCTTCCTTCAAAATGTTAGTCTCACAAGAACTAAAGAAAGTAGAAGTACCACATGTAAAAATATTATTCTCACCAACTATTTCATTACCATCCAATAAGCCATATGTTGGCGAGGAAGTGGATGTGGCATGATCAAATAGGCCTTTTCAGAGAATCACTTGAGGCTCATCATTTATCGATGAAGTTGAGCATTCCTCAAGTGGTTTTTCCAATGAGAGGTTGCTCTCTTCACATTTGGAGTTGCCATACATTTCCTTGAGCGTGGTCCAAATGATATGAGCATCACCAAGTGGTTTACCATCTCCAAATATGACAGCATCAAGTACATCTTCACTCAAAGCACTAAATAAGACATTAGCAGCTTAAGCATTGAGTTGTAAGCATTTCACTTCCTCTCTAGATAGGTAGATCAAATCATCATGAGGAGGTGAAATGCTCACATCTACAATCTGCTCTATTTGAGGACCCATGGTCCTAAAAACATCAAGCACACTAGCAGACCAAGATGTATAATTTGAGCTATCTAAAAGTAAAAGTTCTAGAGATACCTCCTCACTTGTCCACATTGTTCTTTTAAGGCGGTTAAGCCCAAAATTGAGAGCCAGGCTCCGATACCAATTGAAAGGACCTTGATGTCGCCTAGGAGGCCTAGAGGGGGGGGTGAATAGGCCTGTAAAAATTCAACTCGAAACTCTGTTAGAACAGAGGGTGGCACTACCGGCCTTATAGGGCGGCACTGCTGCTCTTCAAAAATAAAGCAGACATCGTTGATATTTCACACATAGTAACCTAACCCTCTCAGCTACTCAATCCTACAAATTCAACTTGAAACTCTGTTAGAATAGAGGGCGGCACTGCCGGCCTTATAGGGCGGCACTGCCGCTCTTCAAAAATACAGCAGATAGTGTTGAGATTTCACATATAGTAACCTGACCCTCTCAACTGCTCAATCCTACAACAGAAAGACAAAATCCAGTTTGAAGACTGGATACCATAGAAATCTCACACAAGAGAGGATCGAGCTATGAAACCCTAACAACAGCTAGCAAAGAGTTGAACCAGCAAGAACACAAAGTGAAGCACGCGAGACACAAAATTTATCCCGTGGTTCAGCTCGCCACCAAGGCTTGCCTAAGTCCATGTTGTTGAGGCATCCACAAAAGGATTGGCTTGCCACCAAGGCTTGCCTTGCCCTTGTTCTCAAATCAAGAGAATGAACTCTTAAAGTGAGGGGTAATTTCTTAGCTGTAGGATGAGCTTACAAACCTCCTAAGGCTGCCACACAAGTTGGCAAGCACAAGGGCGACGCCTAGCCGGCTAGGAGCAAGCTCCAAGAGTAACAAACCCTAGAACCACTGGCCAAATATGAACCAAATACTCTTAGACTTTGGGAATCAGTGGATCTACTCTCCAATCAAGTTTTGCTGCCTTTTCTCTCAAGTTTTGATGGTTGGAATCAAGGATTTGCTTGAGGGATGGAGGAGCAACAACGGAGGAGAGGTGAGCTTTGGTTTGTTCAATTTCAAACTGAACTGTTGGAGAAGATGGCTCTCTATTGTGGGCCAGCCCAAATGATATTTATACCTCTTGGGTCTCAACGGTCGTTTATGGGCGGCACTGCCGCCCTAGTCAAAACAGGTAGAATCTAGAGATTTTTGGCTGGCTGCTTTGGCTGGGTAAGAGGATATAGATCTGTAGTTTTGAGCATCTGGTTGCATAGTTGACCAACCGTACTAGAATCCCTCTTTATAGTACGACTTTTCGTAAACTCAAATTCAAAGCATAAAAGAATGTAAATGCCTTTGAGCTGGTTGCCACTTCATTTGGCAATTGAAAACTTCTATTATCGAATATGTTTTCCTCTTTCTCATTATACCTTGATTATGTGACTTGAACCATTTCCATACATATGAGTTCACCTTCATGGCTTCAAGTCACTTCCACTAATGATTTGATCCTCAACACAATATGACTCCTCATAGCTTGATTAGTACCTCGACTCAATGCAAGTACTCCCTTCTTCACCTTAGCCATGGTACCTCGGTCGCCAAGCCGTCGCTTGCCCTTCACCTTCGCTTAGTACCTCAAAGCCCTTTCCTTGCTATCTTCACCCTATCAAGCCATACTTAAGTCACATTATATTAAGCATCCATTGAAAACCATTTCTTCAATATTTTGATCCTTGCTTGAATATTTTCTATATATGAATGTTGAGATCAATCAAGCTTTAGTTTGTCTCACATAGAGACATTCATGGATCAACATCAATATGGTCAAGCTAATTCATGATTTCTTATTCCCTTCTTATTTTGGCTTGACATTCCAATTGATCTTTCATATATTCATCTATGTAAGGAAACCAATGTAGAGACCGACTTATATCCACTATACATTGTCATTTACCAAGTATGTTGCTTTCACATGATGCTATGATATACCACAACATAAAAGCCATTTCATTGATTCCATTTGCATTGTTGTCTTTTGCTTGAACTAGATTGCTTCCAAAAACTTCCAATACAACAATACACAGTTGGGCATTCACTTTAACATAATGTGGCATATCATCAAGTTTGCCTACTAGTTGAATCTTGTATATACTTGTTAATACACAACCCACAAGTATATGCAATAGACTCAATTTCCTATTCAACACTTAGCAAACTTATTAGACCTTTAATTGTGTTGTCATTCAATTTACCAAAACCCACTAAAGGGCTAGATGCACTTACAAGGAGGCAAACGCTCGGCTGTGCGAGCAGGTGACTTGGTACGAGGAGATACTTTCCATCCTCGAGAATACCCGCCTTGATATGTACCTGTTCCACTTTTGATGTCTTGGTTTCTTCCTTTAGCTTGCTTCTGAGCTTGTCATCCTTCTTCCAGAGCTGGGTGGAAAGGTTGGGTCGCTGGAGCAGGACCTGGAGACGGCTAAGGCGATGATTGGCTAGAATGCGGAGGCGCTGGCCAAGTCCCTCGAAGTGCGACGTGCTCTCAAGGAGGAACTCAACCAGATGCGCAATGTTGCCTAGCTCGTCATCTCAGTGGTCTTTGGGTCAGCACCAAGTACCAGCACGCCCGCCATCCGGCTTGTGGAGGTTTCGGACGAGGTTTAGGCCCTCGTCTATGATGGGATGTTCTATGGGACATCAGGGGTGCTGACCTCGGTGGTGACACACCACCTGAGCTTGGACTTCGCCGCCATCTACAGCGGGTATGCCGACGGCTAGAGCGCGAAGGACATCCATGCGCTCAAGGAGAGCTTGCTGCCACATGCACAGTTGGTGGCCGAGCAAGTCTCCACGTAGTGGGTGATGGATGCTCATCGTGCGAGCATGGCCGAAGGCACGCTGGGAGAACGTTGCCTAGCCTACTGGATGGAGTGGGGCCTAGGGTCAGAAGTGAACGTCGCCCCACCTCTGACCGAGCCGAGTGTCATCCAGCCGAAGAGCGAGCAACCCCTACCTTCGCCGGTCGCGCTGTCAACCAATGCCGCTGGGCAGCCACAGTAGGAATTAGAGTAAAAGTAGTTTAGCAGATGTAAAAGTTAAGTTCATGGGGGAGCCCCCGTGTAAATGTTTTTGTGTATTAATGAATACAATCAATTTTGTTTTTGTGATGGAATCACTTCATTCGGGGAAGCTTGTCCCATTCGTTACTTATTTTTACCTTAGCATAATTTTGTTTTTTATTCTTTCTTTTTTGCACCTGCCCGTTCATCCCATAGGCTACAAGCTTAATAGCCTAGGCATGGCCCACAAGGCTCAGCTGCTCATAACCATAGGTAGAGGCGGGGTGCGATAGGTCAGAATATTTAAAGCAAAGTTACGTAAGGTAATTAAAGGAACGAACTACCCTTTCGTTCAGGTAGAAAGGTATTTTACCATATGATAGTAAACAAAAAGAGAGGTGGTACTGCACCTCTGTGGAGCCCCCGAGCGACCCGGGCCAAAAGTGTTCAGGCCGGGGTGCTCTGTAAGAGCGAATGTTGAATGAAAAAATGGTAAGCTCGATTTTTTAGGGAAGAAATGACATAATTGTTCAATATTCTAAGTGTTGATGAGAATGTCGTCGTTGTCGTCCTTCAGTCGGTAGGGTCAGTGGGGTCGGTCCCCACCGCTTTAGTTTCCTCGAGTGGGTGGAAGGCCATCAAGGAGGTTGGTTTATTGCAATCCAGGATTGCTGGGGTCGATGACTCCCCGAGCCACGGGAGCTCAAATGAGTTGATGACGGTAGTGGCGAGCTTGAAATGCTCGTGGTTGCATGTGAAGGCATGCTTGAAGGTGCTACCCATGGTGATGACGCCATTCGGTCCTGACATCTTCAAATCTAGGTAGGTGTAGTTGGGGACCACCATCAACTTTGCATAGCATGGGCGCCCCAAGATAGTGTGGTAAGACCCTAGGAAGTCCACCACCTCAAAGGTAAGCACTTCCGAGCGGAAGTTGGCTCGATTACCAAACATGATGGGTAGGTCGATCTGCCATAGCAGGTATGCGTGCGCTCCTAGGATCACGTCGTGGAAGGGCGAGCTTGTCGGTCGGAGCTTCAACCGAGGGATGTGCATGGCGTCGAGGGTGTCGACGTAGAGGATGTTGAGGCCGCTGCCTTCGTCCATCAGCACCTTAGTGAGTCGCTTCTTGCGGATGATGGGGTCGATGATGAGCGGGTAGCATTCTGGTCTGGCAACGTGGGATGGATGGTCCCTCTGGTCAAAAGTGATCAGAGATTTCCGACCAGCAAATGAAGGAGGGGACGACCATTTTGGAGACGCACGCCTCTCGGTAGCACACTTTGTGCTGGCGCTTGGAGTAGACGGCATCAGGACCCCCAAAGATCATGATGCATTCCTTGGGGTTGGGGAAGCCGTTCCCATCCTTTCTCGCCATGCCTCCTTTCTTGGCTACTGCCTCCTTGCCCTTTCCTTCTTTTGGCCCGTTGGCCTATCGTAGGAAACGCTTGAGGAGCTCATAGTCCTTGTAGAGGTGTTTGATGGGGTAAGCATGGTTGGTGCATGGGCTATCCATGAGCTTAGTCAAAGTGGTCAGGCAGGCCCTACTAGGGCTGCTTGCCCACACGATCAGCTACGGCGACCAACGTGGAGTTGGCCTATCGGCGCCAATCCATCTTGTTCTTCTTGCCCCTCTGTGTGGAGGGGCCCTCATCTTGGTCCTCACGCTTGGCCTTACCCTTATCCTGGCCTCCATTTAAGACTGCTCTGACCGCCTCCTCACCAGAGGTGTAGTTTAGTTGCGACGTCGAGCAGGTCGCGGGTGGTATGGGGCTTCAGGCAGCCAAGCTTATGGATCAGGGACTTATAGGTTGTCCCAGGGAGGAATGTGTTGATGACGTCCATGTCGATGACATCAGGAAGGGAGTTGCACCACTTTGAAAACCTAAGGATGTAATCCCATAGGGACTCACCTGGGCTCCTACTAGTAGCTCTTGAGGTCCCAAGAGTTTCTAGGGTGGACATACGTCGCTTGGAAGTTCCCGACAAAGACCCTCTTGAGGTCTGTCCAGTCATGGATGCTGTCGTGTGGGTGGAATTCGAGCCATGCTCGAACATGTTCCCCCACGGAGATGGGGAGGTACTGAATGATGAAGTGATCATCATCCTCTCCCCTGGCTCAGTAGGCGAGCCAGAAGTCTTTGAGCCATATACCCGGATTCATCTCCTTGGTATATTTGGCGATGTTGGTCGACAGTTGGAAGCGCGGTGGGAACGGTGCTCTCTAGATGCGCTGGCCAAAGGCCCGTGGTCCCGGGCCATCTGGGCTGGGACTCTGGTTGTTGGGTCGGTGACCACGCTTGGGGTGCATTTCACCGGTCCCCTCAATGGTCCGGCTGGAGCCTATGTCGTCTACTCTCACCACCGCCCGATGGACATCATCATCATGCCGAGCCTGACGTTGGCTACTGATGTTGCTGTGAGCGTCTTGGTTCGGCCTGAGGCATTCACGAATAGGCGGTTGGTGTGGAGCAGGTACTGGGTTAGGCTATGGCGTAGCTGTGCCCTCCTGTTCCACGCCTGGTGGCTGCAGCGGCGAGCGGATGGAGCGATTCGTCTAGTGCATCCCCACTCCCTTGGTGGGGAGAGAGGCCATGAGTCAGTGTCATGACGCGGAGCTCTCCGCCTGTTGAACGGTGGCGGTCTCGACCAGCGCCTAGAGGTTCCGGTGGACCGCTTGCTCCTGTGGGTCGACAAGCTCGGGAAGGCCGCGTAGAAGCATCGCCACCATGATGATGTTCTGGCCGGCCTAAGTGAACTATGGGGGATCGTTCCCCCCATCCATGATGTTGTGCTGGACCTGGCGGGTGTGACCCTAGGCGTCACTCACCTGGGTTACGTGCACAGGGCATGTCGTGGTGCGCCAAGCACGCCAGCGTAGGTGGTGGCTGGTTCTGTCGCCTTTGTCGTAGCTCCTCGCCGCGCTCCAAGGCACACGTGAGGGCATCCATGTGAGGGTCTGGAGGGGTGTGGGTCTATAGAGAGTCCGCCACCACCGATGGCTGTCCCGGAGCATCTACCATAGCGCACTCCCTGAGATAGAGGGTGGCTAGGTGCCACGACGTCGTCGATGCTAGAGCCATCACTCTCAACATCTTTATCCATGAGGTCATGAAAAGAGGCAGGAGCGTAGCTCACCATCCCCACGAATTCGGATGTGAGAGGGGGCGGTGCTAGCATCCTTCGGAGCCCTCGGGTTTATGCATCCATGGGGGACGTGAGGCCGTAGGGGAATCAGGTCGCATGGTGGTCGTGGTAGGGACAACGGGGTCCCTCTAGAGAATGGGCAGAAAACAGTAAAAAAGCAAGTAAAGAATAAAGCGTACATTACTCATAGCCAGGTTTGAGCCTAGTGTGGGCTCGAAGCGAAGCGTAGGGGCCTCATTGTTGAAGTCGCCGGGAGTCCCAGAGCCGGTCGAGGGTGCCCCTCCGATAGGCGCCAAAACAAGTGCCTCCTCACGGAGGTGTAGTACGCCGAGCCGGTTGGCGACAAAGTCCTGGCTTCCAAAGAGGAAGGCCTAGGATGGCTCGAGGCTAGGAGGAAACCACATCCCAACAGGTGGGAGCACAGGAAACTATAGCAAGCCAAAGCGAGTCGTATCGCTTGAGCCCGCCATGGCAAAGATGGTAGAAAAGTGGGCCATCCGATGACCAAAAAGCGTGAACGTACGACGTCTTCCCCACGGACGGCGCCAACTATCGGTGCAGAAAGTGACCAACACGTAAATATTTGTAGTTTTCCCATACGTTGTGATCGGATGTGGCCTAGCACTCAATGACACAGGGTTTATACTAGTTCAGGCAACGTGCCCTACGTCCAGTTTGAGTCGGTCGATGACTTTATTCCCAGTGTTTTCCTAAACGCTAAACGGTAAACAGTCGGTCACCTACCGTTTAGCTATTATTCGGGCAAAATGTCCCATAAAACGGGCTAAATGGCCAATTAAACGGGGTAAACGGGTAATTAAACGGAAACGGCACACCACCGTGTAGCGTTTACATGGTGTTTAAATGGGTTAAACTGACCGTTTAGGCGAACATTGTTTATTCCTGAGCCTAGGTACTCGAAGTTTGCTATGGGTTTACAAATGAGAGGGAGAAAGATGAGGGGTGCAAGAGGTCTGGTCGGACTCTGGACTGAAGGGCCGTGAGTGACGGGAGCTCCTATGTGTACTAAGTATTTGAGCATGTGCTCTGTGTAACTTTAGAGTGTCTAAAGTTAGCAGAGGGTGAATCGATCATTCGTTGTTCGAATCGTCCGAGAGTCCTTTGAGTTCTCTCGATCTATCCTCCTTGTTGGGAGAGAGCGCATCCCCTTTTATAGATGAAGGGGACGGCCTTACAAGCGAGAGAGAAAGAGTATGTATGCTACTAAGTCTTATTGTCCACGCCATCGGGTACAAGATGATGGTAGGCGCCCACAATACTATTTATGTTAGACGCATGTGGGATGTTTTACCGCATTCACCATGTATGGCAAATGATGGTGCCCCACAACACTGTTGATGCCTAGAGGCATGTGGGGAATTTTACCATGTTCGCCTGGTATGGGAACTGATGGCGCCCATAACACTATAGGGCAAAACAGTCGGTGCCCACAACACTGCTTAGGTTCTGACATGCTTGAAAGGTTATAGGGTACCCTTCTGACATGTCCTGTCGGTACTATCCTACAGGTGTACAGGGTATGGTCCTTGGTTTTGTGGTTGACTTGTGTGTCCTGCTTTACTTGCTTCGTCCATTTCCTAGGTCCTCACCGAGTAGGCGTCACCGGTCGGTTGGTCCTAGTCAGGCTCCGACTGCGCTAGTCAGAGAAGAGCTGTAAGTAGTGGTTCGGTGCATCCCCGGTCGGAGACATGGGTCAAAGTCAGAAGCTAGCGTTGGCCAGGCCTTCCTTGTCGGAGAGGTGGGCCAGAGTCAGAAGCGAGCGCTATTCCTTCGCAGCCAGGCCTTCTGGTCGGAGAGGCGGGCTAGAGTCGGAAGCGAGCATTGTTCCTTCTCGGCCAGGCCTTCCGGTCGGAGACTAGATCGCCCTTCTGGCTTGTCATTAGGTATTTTGGACCGGCCCAGGAGTTGCTTGTCATTCGCAACATCATGTGTTGGGCCAAGCTTTTGCTGGGAAGCAGGTCCATGAGAGACCCCGGGTTTATGAACGCGACAACCACCTTGTTCATTGCCAAACTCAGGGATCCATTCATGCATCAAGCTCTACTGAATATTGGGACAGGGATTCTAGGGTTTCGTTGTCGTATTCCTCCTCATCCTCGTCGTTAACAATAACTATTTCACCATGATGAATCCACACTGTGTAGTCCTCAACAAATCCTCGCATAATCAAATGTGATCTGATGATAGTCACATCTGTCCATGCCATACGGTTCTTGCAATCTTTACAGGGACAAATAATTATATCCTTATTCTCTATCAACGTCGTTGCATGCTTCTCTACGGCTTCAATAAATTTATCCACCTCTTCATGAAAACCTGCCTTGAACCTTAACGAACCTTAACAAACATTAAAGGACTACTTAGTCATATATATATATATATAAATGAATTAAATTAATAATTACTTGAGAATAATTGTATATACTTTAGATATATATGAATATAAATCAAATATAATTACACGAAGCATACAAACACACCATGGTAGAGAAAAATTAATTAATGGCCCATTTATGTATAAATAATTAAAATACATATTTGTTGATTACAATAAACAATTTCAAAGACAACAATTAGCAACAATTATATTTTACCCAATATCTTTCATGCAAACCCTAGTCCAATTTCATCAAACATAAATTTACAAAAACAAAATTAATAAAAAAACCAAACCCTAGATCTAGATCTACATGCACATGAAACATCCATAAAACTAACTAATTATTCACTAAAATCAAGAAACATGGACCAAATAAGGGTATGATCTTGTTCCCCTACCTAATTTACCCTAGTACATTCAAAACTTGCGTCTAATTTGCTTCATAAGTAGCTCAAGCACCATAGAAGAGAGAGAAAAGCAAAACTCTAATTACTCACTAACCAACCATTAAAACTTCAAAAAAAAGTGTGGAATAATATTTTTTTACCTTCTACAACCTCTCACCAAAGGATTTGAGACCAAAACCTTTCCCCCTTAGTAGAGCAATTTTTTGGAGGTGTCCCAAGGCCTCCCCATTTTTTTCATGGGTTGGAGTGAGTGATCCGAGGAGGAAGAAGGGGCTGTAGTTTTTTATACGTGGGTCATTTATAGGGGCAGCTGGTGATTGAGTCGCCCCTACTAAATTGCAGTTATTTATACGTGGGGCATTTGTAGGGGCGGCTCAATAACCAGCCGCCGCTACAAATAGCAACACCGGGGGTGGCTAGTGAGTGAGCCGCCCCTACAAATCGACCCATTTGTAGGGGTGTCTCGTATCACCAGCTGCCCCTACTGTTCTATTTGTAGGGGCGGCTGGTCTCATGGGTCTCGAGCACGCCCACTGTAGGGGTGGCTATATCACCAGCCGCCCCCTACAAAAAAATTATCCCGTTGCGACAAACATTTTTTGTAGTAGTGTGCCATGACACCTTCCATCTACTGGCTTAGCCGGAATCAATGGAATCCATTCAGGTGGGGGTCTCTCCCCTCCGGTGACGTCTTCAAAAAAACACCACGATGCACTACAACATAAATGGCATCTACACAACAAGTTTGTAACACCATTTACCAGCTGGAAACTGAATCGGGTTGTTGTATTGTAGGTCTATGGTTATGAAACTGGAAGCTTCACAACTGGTTCATATACCAACCTGCATTCCTATGCATTTCATATGGCATTATCTCATAGAAACATAGTTTAGTCGAAAGATCAACACTACTACAATTTTTTTTGCTCACCATCAAAAATGATCTTCAGGGCCAGTTCATAAAACCACCGCTATACCATCGATTGTAAAGATATGGCCTTTGAATTGCGTCGAGCATTTAACTGTCCATGGAAAAACATTTCCAGAGATGGTTTCATTAGTAAATCCATGAACCCATTCTTGAAAATACATTTTTAGGGGCGGTTGGTGTTGGTTTACGACAACCGTCCTTGAAATTGTATTTTCAATGGTGCTTGCTCTATGACAACCACCCTAGTAAATAGATTTTCGGTGGTGGTTGCTCTATGACAACCGTCCCCTAAACCACGTTTTCAGATGCGGTAGACTTAACAAAACCATCTTGAAACTACTTTTTCTACGATGGTTGTGGCAAGGCAACCGCAACTAAAACATATTTTAAGGGGGTTATTGTCTTAAACAAATTGTTCCTAAAAATCTATTTATAAGGCTGGTTCTGCTAAAACTGAACCACCACTGAAATCTTGTTTAGACTTTTGAAATTTTCCACCATATTTGAAATCTCGGTTTCCTAGACTTGATTTACAAAGTTTTATTTGGGATACTAACATTGTGCTTCATTTGAACAATGAAGAGAAGGTCCTTTGATCGAACCACAAAGAGCCTCCAACTTAGGATTTTTCGCATAGGCCGAAGTGTTATCATAGAACGCATTGGGTATCAGCACAATAGCAAAACCAAATAAGAAAAAAAGCGCGCCGGGTTTTTGGATCTTATGTATTTAGGCAAGAGTAAAGTTTATGACAATTCCTCGTGTCATTCCTAGTCCCCGAACTCAGAAACTATGTTAATCCTATCCTCAAACTCTGTTTGGGTCTTATTTTCATCCAAACAGGTACAGATTCATGACTGCGTGCAAAGATACGACTTGATTGCTTAAAAGAAAAGATTAAAGGGGGTTATAAACAAAATCATCCAGACACTTAAATTACACAAATATTTACAAACTTCACAAGGGACTATTTTGAAAATAATCATTTTCTTCCTCATCGCCGCTCTCGCTGCCAGCGCACAGGCATGGGCGCGGGGGAGCCACCGCCCTCGCCGTCGCACAGGAGCGCTTGGGAGCAGCCGCCGTCGCTGCTGCATAGGGGCATGGGCGAGCCGCCGCTGCTGCGTACAGAGACGTGCGCGAGCCGCCGCTGCCGCACAGGCGAGCAGCAGCTACCACCGCGAATAGGCGCCCTGGCCGCGTAGGCGAAAAGTTGCCGCTGCCGCCGCACAAGGGCGTGCGCAAGCCATGGCCACGCAGGCGAGCAGCAGTCGTTGCCGCGAATAAGCACGCACGCGAGCCACCGCCGTGCATAGGCCCGTGGGCGAGCCGTCACCACGGCCTCGCAGGTGAACAGCCATCGCCGCTGGCGAACAGGCGCGCGAGAGAGCAGCCGCCGCCGCTGCATAGGTGCGCGGGTGAGCAGCCGCACGGGGCGAACGGCGGTGCACCGACGAAATGACCATGGGCATGAGAGAGGTGAGAGATGAGAGATAGAGCTGACATGTGGATCTAAACCCGTTTGGATGAATATGAGACTTAAATAGAGTTTAAGAACCAGAATGACACATTTTTTGAGTTTGGGGATCGGGATGACACACCCTCACGTGTATGTTCGAGGACCGGCCATGAACTTAACTCTTTAGTTAAATTACAACATCTTTTTTGTCTAGAAATATATGAAGATAAATATGACATTCATGTGCATAAGTGATCTACCAGTACCGTCACAGCTAACATCATGCTAAACAAATTACTCAGTAAACATGCAAGTCACAAGTGAATAACCCATAGTGGGACAACTGCCAGGGGCACCAGGGGTGTTATTACTCTGATCTGCCAGCAACATGATCGAGAGTCGACTGTTCGATGTAATCGATCTTAAATCTTATGCTTGAGTCGTGCCCTACACTCCTAGAATTAGAAGTTCAAGTACCACCAGGAAGTATAGTTGAACAAAAAGCAAGTTGTGAAGATGTGTGCTCTTAAAAAACTAATTGTCATAGGAGTACGAGAGCTTCTTGGCCTATTCGCTGGTTGGTTTCTAGACTCATAAGCCCGGCTGGTGCTGGTTTATTGTGAGAGAAAAATACTATTAACTGGCTAATAAGCCCTGTCAGAAATCAACAAGCGAATAGACTGTCTATAATTAGAACCAAAGACACCTATCTATAGACGTGATAGAAAGAAAGAAGGGCAAACAAGGGCGGCTGGCGGTGGGGCGGGTGGGGCTTAAACCCTCTTCTAAGTCCTAGCATCTCAATGACAATGGAGCCCCTTCTTGAACTCCTAATTTTTATGGACATAAAAGAGAGAAAGGAGGGACTCGAGGTTGAAAATGACTTCAACTCCTCTTGCATTAAATCCTATATCCGCCCATGCAAACAACCTGAATGCTACGATGAGCCGCGCGTGCATTACCACTGCTAGCCGCGCCATCACAACATCAATTACAACTCTCAAATCAAAGCAGTTGGAAAACCTTCTGTAGCGCTGGACCACGTCATGTCTGTTTCTTTGATAATACTGGAAAGGACGAACTACGGTACTTGTATGAGGCTATGATCAGCTAGCTAGGTCCAGGGGAGCTGTGTCGCTGACGACATGCATGCGTACCTGCCGCACATTTACTAGCTATGCTACTGCTACAGGATGCCCGCTGTGCTTGCGTAGGGTAGATCCGGGATGACCTATGACCTACTGCCTACTAGTGCCTTCCGAGTTGTGCCATGTTTAGTTCCCATCAAAATTTAAACTTTGGCACCATGTAAAAAGAAGATTCTCTACCACATCAAATTTACGGTACATGCATGGAGTACTAAATGTTGATGAAATCAAAAACTAATTGCACAGTTTGGTTGTACTTTGCGAGACGAACATTTTAAACCTAATTAGTCAACGATTAAACAATTATTATCAAATACTAATCTACAGTAATTTCGACGACGTCAATTCTGGGCAACTAAAAGAGGCGTTGGAGTATCTGAATCTCCAGCCGTACAGATGCATGAGTGAAAATTTTGCATTTTCCTCTTAGAACCTTTATATATATATATATATATATATATATATATATATATATATATATATATATATATATATATAAAAACTACTGTCCTGTAGTTGGCTATAAAATAACTTATTCTGTAGCCACTTTGAGTTACGATAATTACTATGTTAATTTACAAGATTACAGTACCTTCATACTAAGTGGTTTATTATAACGTTATGGTAAATATCTCTATGTGTTATAGTAACCCAACTATCATAAATATGTATTGACATTATCATAAATTAGTATATAAAATTATCGTAAATGGAGGTCGCTACGGAATAATTTATTTTGTAGCTGACTACTGAATATATATATATATATATATATATATATATATATATATATATATATATATATTCTCGCCAAACCTTTTCTAAGAATGGACACCTCCGATGAGCCGGTTTGAACTTTGTGGGCTCGGCTGGCCTTCACCGGATGTCTCTGGTCAGTACACGTCCGGTGTATACCGGAGATCACGGTGCTCTGACTAAAACTCTCAATAGTTAGCGCACAGGCAGACGTGTCCCGTGCCCGGCTTCGGTGACACACTGGAGACGTCCGGTGCATGCTAAATAGCAACATTGACAGCACACTCGATCTCGTCTCTTCGCAAAATGTGCTAACTCTTAAATGTTTTGCCAAACATTTAAGCCATAAGTTGGCATTTTTCCAAGTGTTTTCAAAACCATTTTTGCTTGCTACTCACCATGTCACTAGGGCTAAATGTAAATGCATGTAGATCAATACCTATTGGCACAAGATAATCGTGTTTGATAATTAGAGCTCCACTCTTAATAGTACGGTTATCTATTCTAAACCCGACATACACTCTATTGCGTCTTGACCGGCAAAGCAAAATTCCTAATTATACCTTTGCCTTCGCACCATTGAATTTTATTTTTCTCTTTCTTCTTTTCCAAGCAAGATCTTGATCCAATTGGACTGATGAACCTTCATCCATCTCCAAGCCTTGCCCTCCATCTTGGTGTGGACCTATAACCTAGCTTAATCACACACTTAACAAAAGGTTAGTACACTAGTTGTCTCAACTACCAAAACCAAACATAGGGCTTTCAGTGTCCTCAAGGTATCTGCCTACATTGTCATAAGCATCTCCATTTGCCACACCATAACCATCCATACCAGCATATGTTGGTTGTGTGAGTACTATTTCTTCTTCTGTAGGACGATTTTGTAGCTTGTGCGGTACGAATCCAAAGGTTCTATGTTCTGGCTTTGGATAGTACAATCTTTATGTACCATCAACCAGAGACCAAACTTCTGAGGCCAACACAACCGCCTTGTAAGCATCCCACTTAGACTCACTACTCATTTTGAGCATCCTATTGATTCTTGGACCTTTTGAACACCCTACATCTATCACCCCTTCCAACTGCACAACCACATCTGCTTCAGTCCAACCCAACCTTCCTTTCATTCGTTCCACTAGCTTGGTAAGGAGGGTGATTCCCTAAAAATCACAACACGTCCTCTACCATGTCCCCAAATTCAACACTATAATCCCTGGTCCTAAGTGCACGCCCTCCATGATGCAATCTCACTAATGTGTCCATCTACAACTATCATACAACTAATATAGTCACAATACATCGTAATATCCTTACATACGGTACGAAAATATTCTTCTATCCACACTAACCAAAATTTTCTTATTTTCATATAACAAGTTATGCACTATCTATTCTACCTAATACTTCACAACATTGTAAGCAACACCATATAACCAACATTACACATCTAGCTCTAAACCACCAATGCACGACTAGTTTAGGGTTCTAACCATAAATCACCAGACCAAACCTATGCAATATATCATAAGTGAATAACCAAACAATTGAACACAGATGGTTCAGAGATTAATCATATAAAACTAACCAAACAACTCTAGCCTAGGGTTCTAGCCATAAAAGACACAACCAATGCAACTAAATCCATCTAGATTGAATAATGGAAGAGAGGAAGGAGTCCCTCAGGGAAGAGATGTCCCGAGAGAATAGGGGAGTTTGGGGAGAGAGAGAAAAGGGAGCCAATGCCGATGAGAATGGATAGAGGAGGAAGAGGGGCCGACACGTGGCTTTAGTGCCTGGACCTCAACGTTGAGTCAGACCACGGCATGGTCTGTTCTTTGGCATTAATTGAACCAACACCGAGCTCCGTGGGGCCTAGCGCCACATTGGATCCTACATGGCTACAACGCCCGGTGTTCTCGCTGATGTGGCAGGGGTCAGCGTATTCTAACATGACGTCGAGCCATGTATCTCGGCGTAGTGTTCTATAACGCTGAGCTTCGGGTGTGTTCTTAGAAAAGGTTTAGTAGGGAATCTATTTATAAAAAATCAGAAAGAGCTAAAATGCAAAATTTTCAGGATGCAGGACGGGATTGAGTACATGCATAATTAAAGCACTGTCACTACGTAAAAATGATTTTTAGCAACGGTTCGATTTTTTTGTAGGGGCGGCTGGTGATGGAGCCGCCCCTACAGTGGCAGTGCTCGGGTGCCCAGACACCAGCCGCCCCTACAAATAGAACAGCAGAGGGCGGCTGGTGTTATGAGCCGTCCCTACAAATGGGTCTGATTTGTATGGGCGGCTCAATCACCAGTCGCCCCTAGAAATTCTATTTGTAGGGGCAGCTGGTGATTGAGCCGCCCCTACAAATGGCCCCGTATTTATAGCTCCGATTTGTAGAGACGGCTCAATCACCAGCCGCCCCTATAAATGTCCCTCATATAAAATAAATGCAGCTCCTTCTTTCTCCTCGGGTCACTCACTCCAACCCGTGAAAGAAAGGTAGGGAGGCCTTGGGCACCTCCTAAAAATTGCTCTACTAAGGAGGAAATGTTTTGGTCTCAAATCCTTTGGTGGAGAGGTTGTAGAAGGTAAGAAAATGCTATTCTATACTTTTTTTGAAGTTTTAATGGTTGGTTAGTGAGTAATTAGAGTTTTGTTTTTCTTTATCTTCTATGGTGCTTGAGCTACTTATGAAGCAAATTAGACTTAAGTTTTAAATGGACTAGGGTAAATTAGGGAGGGGAACAAGATCATACCCTTATTTGGTCCATGTTTCTTGATTTTAGTGAATAATTAGTTAGTTTTATGGATGTTTCATGTGCATGTGGATCTAGATCTAGGGTTTGGTTTTTTATTAATTTCGTTTTTGTAAATTTATGTTTGATGAAATTAGACTAGGGTTTGTATGAAAGATATTGGGTAAAGTATAATTGTTGCTAATTGTTGTCTTTGAAAATTTTTATTATAATCAATAAATATGTATTTTCATTATTTATGGATAAATGGGCCATTAATTAATTTTCCTTTACCATGGTGTGTTTGTATGCTTCATGTAATTATATTAGATCTATATTCATATATATCTGAAGTATATACAATTATTCTCAAGTAATTATTAATTTGTTTCATTTTTATATATATCTGAATAAGTAGTCCTTTAATGTTTGTTTTGTTGTTGTTGTAAAAGATGGAGTACATGAACTCTTGGATGTATGGTTCGTTAAGGTTTAAGGCAGGTTTCCGTGAAGAGGTGGATAAATTTATTGAAGCCGCAAAGAAGCATGCAACGACATTGAAAGAGAATAAGGATACAATTATTTTCCCATGTAAAGATTGCAAGAACCGTATGGCATGGACAGATGTGACTATCATTAGATCACATTTGATTATGCGAGGATTTGTTGAGGACTACACAGCGTGGATTCATCATGGTGAAACGGTTATTGTTAACGACGAGGATGAGGAGGAATACGACGACGAAACCATAGAATCTCTGTCCCAATATTCAGCAGAGCTTGATGCACGAATGGATTTCGAGTTTGGCAATGAACAAGGTGGTGATGCTGGTGGTTCGGGATGGTAATGACGAAGGTGGTGCCAATAATGATGGTGGAGCACAGTGTCGGGGATGAAGATGATTTGGAGGACATGATTTGAGCCCTTGGACCTAGAGATTTTACTAAATAGCCCGAAAGGTCTAGAAAATTTGAAAAGGGTGATAAAAGCATCGAAGGAGACTGTGTATGGTGTTGAAAAGGGTTGTCCGGCACATTGGACATTGCTACGTTTTAGTGCTTGAGCTGCTCATCCTAAAGGCTAAGTACAGGCTGGTCAGACTGTAGTTTCAATGATCTATTGCATCTCCTAGTCATGGGTGCTGCCACAACCAAACTCAGTTCCCACCAACACATACCAAGCGAAGAAGGTCATAAGTCCATTGACAATGGGGGTTGAAAAAAATCCATGCATGCCCCAACCACTAGTATACTTTTTCAGTGGCGAAAATGTTCAAGGCACTGGATAAATGTCCCTAGTGTGGGGCCTAGCCGGTACAAGAACAATGACCTTTATGGTGGGGATGAAGCCTCCACAGGGAAAAAGAGGAATAAGAAGGGTACAAAAAAGGTGGTACAAGAATCTCAGCCCCCAGAGGACACTCCAATAGGCAACGATACAAAGTATAGAAGAATTCCTACCTGGTAATGTGGTACCTGCCAGTGACCGACCGCTTGAGATGTATCTTCCTAAACCCTAAAGAAGCGCACTCATGACATGGTGGGATGATGAGCACAAGGTGGATGATGATAAGATTGCACACCCGGCTGATTGTAGTCAGTGGCAAAGGTTTGATGAGAAGCACAAAGAATTCAGCGATGACCCAAGGAATGTACGGTTTGGCTTGAGCACCGATGGAATGAATCCCTTCAATGAGAGGATGAGCGACCACAGCACATGACCAGTGATCTTGACCATGTACAACATCCCAATATGGTTGTGTCAGAAGAGAAAGTACCTTCTCCTCACTATTCTTATTTCTGGCCCTAAACAACCAGGCATTGATATAGACATGTTTCCTCGAGCCTTTGATGCAAGAAATAGAGAGGCTATGGAGGCATGGGGAGTAGATGTACGATGCGTTACCAAAAGGAGGACTTCATATGTAGAGCAATAATATTTGTTACTACCAATGATTACCCCACGCTGTTTGCTTTGTCTGGACAGATCAAAGGGAAGACGGGATGCTTGGTTTGCTTGGATGGTACTACATGGGTGTACCTAGATGCATCTAAGAAGATAGTTTACCTAAGAAACTGACGCTTCTTAAAGACAAGTCACAAGTATCCGCAGCAAATTGTTCTTTAGATTTTATGACAACGCCCTGAAGATTGAACCCCCTTCAGAGAGACGTCATAACGGAGAACACGTGTACAGAATGGTGAAACATATGCATCATCTATGGACACAGGCAAGTCAAAGGATGGTCTGAAAGCACAGAAAGACATGGTGTAGCTAAACGTGATGCCACAGCTTCACCTGGTACCTGAGGCTAATGGAAAATACACTCTGCCCATGGCTTGCTTCAACCTAACACTATACGAGAAGAGAGCTATATGCACTTTCCTGAGGGGGATCAAAGTTTCGACTGGGTTTTTCAGCAAATGTGAAGAAGCTAGTGTCGATGAAGGACTTAGTCAATAACTACACTGCAAGGCTCACTGATTGCCATTTGATGCTGACAGTGTTTCTACCTATTGCAATCAGGGCTATAAAGCCAGAGTTCTTGAAAATGGCCATCACCCGCATGTGCTACTTCTTTTCAAAGATCTCATAGAAGATGATTGGTAAGCAAGAGCTGAGTGACCTATATGAATTTGTGGTGGAGACACAAAATCAAGCTGGAGATGTGTTTACCTCCTGCTTTTTTTGATATAATGCCACATCTCATGATTCACATGGTTCATTAGATACATGCGCTGGGCCCTTTGCTACTTGCATGAAATGTGGTCCTACGAGTGGTTCATGTTGGTTCTAAGTCGATACTGTGCATAATCGAGCATACCCTAGAGGGCTCCATGATAGAGGGTTACAGTATTAAAGAAGTCGTCGAGTGCTGTCAAGAGTACCTAAAAGTACAGAAAGGGATTGGTAAACCTGATTCTCATCACAAGGGTAGGCTGGCTGGGAAGGGCACCAGTGGTAGAAAAGTATTCATTGACCATGATTACAAAGAGGTGAGTCGAGCGCATTACAGTGTCTTGCAGAGTACACAACTGATGCAACCGTACATTGATGAACACTTGGCTATCATTATGGTAGAGTGAAATAGTCGTTCGGATGATTGGGTCATGAAACAACACAAGCAATGACTAACTACATGGTTGAAGGACCAAAACATACCGCTTGGAGAAACCATAGACTCTATTACCATCAGTAGGTTAGCGGAGGGGCCATCGAGATAAGTGACATCTTGAAATGCTTATGACATCAATGGGTATACGTACTATACTCACGCAAAGGATAGTAAATATATGAACCAAAACAGCGACGTTCAAATAGAGGCTATCGATGAATTAGGGTGAAAGATCCAATACTTTAGCATCATTGAAGAGATATGGGAACTTGACTATGGAAGGGATATAACGGTGGCCCTATTTCAATGCCACTGGATTAAACAACACCAACTGAATGAGATCGGATTGAGAGTCCAGGACCTCGAGAATCTAGGCTACCAAGATGACCCTTGGGTGCTCGCTTCATGTGTCGCACAAGTTTTCTATATGTCTGACCCATAAAGTAACCTCCCCCCGAAGAAGAAGACAAAGCACGTGGTTGCCTCTAGAAAACAGCACATTATTGGAGTTGATGACGTGGACGATGTTGAAGCTTACAATAACTATGATGAGATGCCGCTATTCACAGACTTTCCTAAAAAGATCAGTGTTGTGGAAAAGAACCTCCCCAAAGACATAATTCCATGAGAATGAAAAGGTATCAAGGGGAAAGTCGTTACAGCGGGCTAGCTAGTTATTGAACGTGTAGTATTTGTGTAAGTGTGTTTGTACGTGTTTAAGACTACATATTTTTATATGTGTGTGAGACTACATTTTATGCATGTGTGTGAGACTACCCTTTGCAACATCCAGATGACTCTATTTGAACATCCACTCTATTACTACTAAAACTTTATGAAATCGCTTAACACTTTATGAAATGAAGAAATGACCAAAATAAAAGTAGGAGATCTTGATGAGTTATACAACTTTTATATTCATCACTTTATGAAATGAAGAAATGACCAAAATTTGTAACTAGTCTTTCTCCCTCATACTAACTCTAAATGTGATGATTTTTTCCTAAAATTTTCTAAAATCTTGCCCTACCAAGTTAGTGTGTTGATTTGTTCATTCTTTTCATTTGACAAAGTTTGAGCACTTCAAATTTTTAAATTTAAAAAAATGATAAGTTCGAACGAGATTTTTAACCATTAAATAATTTCAGCTGAAAAAGTGATGAATACCAAAGTTATATAACTCATCAAGATCTACAACTTTTATTTTGATTATTTCTTCATCTGACAAAGTGATAGTAAACATTGTTCACAAATCAACATGTTTCTCGTATAGTTCATGAAACTATGAGTCATATGTGAATTTATGAACAATGTTTACTAATACTTTGTCATATGAAGAAGTGACCAAAATAAAAGTTGTAGATAGTGAGGATTTCAACAACTTTTATGTTCACAACTTTTATTGTTGAAATCATTTAAGGTTTCAAAATCTTGTTTGAAGTTGCCATTTAGTGAAATTCAAAATTTCAACTATTCAAATTTGGTCAAATGAAAATATAATCAAAATAAAAGTTGTACATATTGATGAGTTCGACAACTTTGATATTCATGAGTTTTTCATCTGAAATCATTTACTCTTTCAAAATATTGTTCAAGTTGAAATTGTTTGAATTTCAAAATTTGAATCGTTAAAACAAAGTCACATAACAAGATGACCAAAATAAAAGTTGTACATGTTGATGAGTTATACAACTTTTATGTTTACAACATTTTTATTTTATTTCATTTAATGTCATAAAATTGTAGTCGAAGTTCTAAAATTCAAATTTTTAATTTTTGTTTTTTATTTTCTATATTGTTTTGACTATAATTGTTTATATATATATTTCTTCATATATAGAATAATACAAATATTATATTTGTGCATATACACAATTTTTTTTATATTACTTTGTGTTTTTATGATATAAAAAATATAGAATTTATAATAAGAAAATAGAAAATATTTGTAGAGGCGGTTGGATCAGGATCCGCCCCTAAAAATGTATTTGTAGGGGCGGTTGGATCAGGAATCGCCCTACAAATGTATTTATAGGGGCGGCTGGATCAGGAACCGCCCCTACAAATACTGTCGAGTATAAATAGGAAGAAGCGCACGGGAGTCATCGTCTAGGCGCTGTCTTTTTCCTCCGACGCCGTCAGGCTGCCCGCGCCTAGGGTTTCCGCCGCCGGTCCCGCGCCCGCCCACACTAGCCCCCGACGCTCGGCGTCCCGCACCCAACCCCCGATGGCCCGCCCCCGCGCGCCGACCCCCGGCGTCCCGCGCCCGGCCCCTCGACGCCCGCCCACAGCAGCCCCCGGCGCTCGGCGTCCCGCACCCGGCCCCCACGCGCCGACCCCCGGCGTCCCGCCCCCACATGCCCCCCGCGCCGACCCCCGGCGCCCGCCCCCCACGCGCCGACCCTCGGCGTCCCGCCCCCGCACCCCGGCGTCCCGCCCTCGCATGCCCCCGATGTCCCGCCCCCGCACGCCAGTGCACATCGTCCATCTGGACCGATAAGTGTCAGCTCTCTAGTTGCTCATTTTTTTACAACAGTGGTTATGCTTACCATGCACGATATGCTCTGCATAAACAAGAACCAATTTGATGCTGATTATATTTATTATGTTAGGAATTTAAACAGCTACAAACACTTCAATAGAAGTGCCACTGTGAAATCACTTGACTTCATTGTTGATGTTTTCCACCACGGACAAACCGAATTTCAATACTCATGAGCAACGAAATTACAATAGTTCAACAAACAAAAACAGATGCATTGTTGATGTAAGGAGAAGAATCTTAATTCACTCTTGCTAAATCTGAACTACACAAAACCACTACGTTGAGGGTTAATAACTTTAAAGATTAGACACTAACCAAATAATCAAGAACATAAATTACAGCTCATACACGTTAGCATCTGTTCAGTTACTCAGCTAATACTTAGGATTAAAGGATTTTGGTTCATTTTCAGATATTTATTTCTTAGATATCCACTTGAAGACTTACATACATTTGAAATAAATTTCTTAGAGGTAAGTCATAATGCCTACAGCAGGAGTAGCGTCAATGCATCATATCATGGTTATCTTAGGAAAAGTGGGATCAACCAGGCCAATTTCTGAGCTTGTACATTCCACATGGGCTATGTTATTCCTTGTTCTGATTCCGTTGCATCAAGTGAAAGTTACATTCCACAGGTCAAAATGTAGCTACATTCCACTTGAAGACTTACATACATTTGAAATAAATTTCTTAGAGGTGCCTGGCTGTGTATATTCTGTTGACTAGAACAATAAGTCAGCAACAAATAGGAATCGTTTTACAACAGAAATGCCACATAACATGTTTAACTTGTTTTTTAATATGTTTTTCTTAAAATTATAGTAACATGATACTCTGGTCAAAAGATGAAAACAATGTGCTGTTAGATTTGTGACTCCTGCTATGAGCAATCTGATTAATTATAGCTATAGTAACTAATGGCACAATAAGAATATGAATAGGAAATAACACAAAAAATTTGACAACTTTATAAATCACCTGAACACTAAGAATTTCCTTACAAAAAACACTTGTAGAATCATAACTTGCGGAGTCATGTGACTTCGTAGTTATTTTTTTAGAATTTGAGGGCATCGCCCCTGTCTTAGCATTAGCAAAGGCCAAAGCATCCAGGTTACAGCATTCAGGTGGATCTCACCCATCAAAACAGTTCTCTAACGAAACCTCACACCAGTTTTCTCATCACATACTAGACCACCTTACAGAAAACGAACCTAAGCTATGAAGTATCTCAGTTCTCTTTTCCCAGGTCGAGGCTGACCCAGGCTCTTCCACTCCCTGCAGTTTCAGCCTTAGTGCTTAGCTTCTTCTTCACTTCCTCAGGCAGTGGAAGATCATCCTAGTTATGAGCTTGCTGAAACATGAAGGAGTCCCAGCTATCTTTCACTTGATTCACCCAGTTAAACTTGGCAGCCTTGAGGCAATGTTTTTCAACTTCTCCAGTCTTCCAAGGAATTCCAGTTTCTTTGCTTGAGAACATAGAATCACCCAGGTATGTAGCATAGCTGCAATTCTCAAAAGCAAAATCCGGATGTCCTTCCAAGATTCTCCCTGAAAATAGATATTATTCCTTAGTTTCCATAGCCCCCACAGGGCTGCAGCACAAAAAGAGTTGCAAACTACAAACTTTTTTATTGCTCAACCACATCTGTCCAATTGATAGAAAGTTTTGTCCTAATTCTCTATCACAAACTTCTGAAAAACAGAGCCACATCTGCTTTGCAACTGCACATTCAAAAAACAAGTGCTGCACTGATTCATTTTCTTTACAAAAGCGACAGGTCAAGTCATCTAGTTTTTTCCTAATATTCAGGTTATCTCTTGTCAGATTCTTATTTTTTGAAAGCAACCAAAGAAAGAACTGCACCCTAGGTGGAACTTTTAAATGCCAAACTGCAGGGACAAAAAGAGGGAGGATACCTCTGAAGTTAATAATCCTATATAAGGACTGAGAGGAGTAAATGCTATTTGAGTTAAACTGCCAGACTAAGGCATCCTCATCCTCAGTAAAAGAGATGGTTGAAGCTAACTGAACAGTTTCCAACCATAGGTTCATCAGTCTTTGGTCAAAGTCCCTTCTAAAGGTACATTTCAAATCACTCCCATCCCATAGATCAGCAACAGTCCCAGATTTCTCCTGCACTAATACATAAACTTCCCAGAATTGGATAGCTAGGCTAGAAGGACCCAACCAATTGTCCTCCCAAAATTTAACTTTTTTTCCCATCTCCTATCTTCCATCTAAAACCTAACTTTGCTACTACAGCAGCCCACATCACACCTTCAAAAAAACTGGGAAGCTCCATTAGTAGATCTACAGAAAATGTTGGGTCTATCAATATCATATTTAAAATCAATGTACTGCCTCCATAGTTTATGTCTATCTACGTTGTATCTCTTAATCCAGGATGCTAATAAGCTTATATTCAAGTATCTTAAATTTGGTATCCCTAGACCTCCAAAATCTTTAAGCATTGCTACACTATCCCATTTAACTAAATGAATCTTGTGTGCCTCAGCATTATCATTCCATAGGCAATTTGCTAGATGTGTATTGATGATTCTAATTGCCCACTTAGGGAATTTTATGAAAGACATTAGATATATGGGTATACTAGTCAAACACGCCTTAATCAACACAACTTTTGCTGCATAAGAAAGTAACTTGCCTCTCCATCCTGCTATCCTCTTAAGCATCTTGTCTACAAGTGGTTGTATATTTCCTATTCTTACAAAAAAAACACTAAGAATTTCCTTACAGCGCACAAAAATACACTAGCAAGTTATTCTTATAGATCATAACTTGAACTACACGCCATATATAACATAGCCCTTTACATTTTGCAGTCACCTGTTATTCTTACAGATCATTGCTGCTTGACATTGATACCTGTTATTCTTACATATCATATTTGTGAATATAATAAAACAATCAGTATGCAGTCACCTTTTTGGTACTTTTAAGTACTTTGACATTGATACCTGTTATTCTTACATTTGTCATTTGTCAGTATTATTCTTCTTACATTGTAGAAATAATCATTGCATTTATATTATTCTTCTTACATTGTTATTTGTCAGTATTATGATGATCCTCAAGTTTTAGTAAAAATTAAGAATACACTATTGTGGCCGGTGGCTACTAATCTTCTCTATACTTGTTGTCTTCTCTGTACTCCTCTTCTACTACTACTCTCCTCTACTCCACTCTACTCATCTCCTCTCCTAAGCAGTTGTTGCTTTTTTTGCTACTTCTACTACTTCCCTACTACTACTGTCTACTACTTCTGATTGTCCGATCTGCTTATCAGGTTCAGAAGATATTAAGCATATGATGTTCTTACATTGTCATGTTGCTTTTTCTGGGAAGCAGCACCTACTTTTTTTTGCCAAATCTCCCCTCTCCTCTATTTGTTGCCACCTTTCCTATCCTCTATATTTTGAAAGCAGCACCTGTTTTTTTGCCAAATCTCCCCTCTCCTCTTCTCTCCTTTGTTTTGCCGATGATGAAATTGTCTAAGTCTATACATTATATGGAATATGAGCTGATGATCAAGAACTTATGAGGAACTTGGCATCATTAGCAGCCGCCCCTACATTACCTTCTCCTCTCTTCTCTGTTATGATGCCTTGATGCTCCAAGTTCATGATCAAATGATGATTGACATGTTTCTGAGGCCTCTACTACTGCTACTACTTGTTTTTTTAATATATTGTTGTTTTATAGGACTACTTTGGTTTATAGACCTTTTTTATTTCTTATACCTTCTCACGTACCTAAAGCACACTTTCTTGCATATATTAGAACAAAGCGCGAAATAATGTCGTAGACACCAGCCAGTGCAGCCCGATGCCCTGAGCCTAATGAGTAGCCAACCCTTGAGGAGCAAGCACTAGAGGACCAGCTTACTCAGGACTAGTTCGATAACGAGGTAGAAAAGGATCTAGAAGTGATGCTTACTCTAGAGCAGTGTGACAAGGAGGAAGGCCCTAAAGGAGAGGCTACTGAAGGTGAAGAAGAAGAGGATGATGATGATGACTCAGAAGAGGGATATGAAAGTCCCGAGGATCCTTTCCCACGTGAAGCCAGAAGAAGGCCAACGGAGGAAGATTTGGACAAGGATTTTGACCCGAATGAGGAGGTAGGGAAAAAGCCTTAGCTTGTAAATTTTCCTAAATCTTTGGCTGTGTTACCTCTGCTAACACTTTGACCTATCGTATATACAGGTCCCTCCTGAAACTCAGAAAAGACGACGTCGATGTCTGCAACATCTCACTGGACAAGATGGAGTAGAGGAAAGGAGAGCAGAGGCAACAACCATAGAGACAGATCATGATGCCTCTGCTCCACAAACTCAAGACACAACCATGACTACCAAGCCTTAGAGGAAATGAGGGAATAGAAAAGGAAATCTATATCCAGATAAGGCATGCTATGTGATAACAAAGGTCGGGCCAATAGGGGAGATCCTTGAGCTGAAGGAATTATGAGGAAAATTCTGTAATGCGATCGGGGCCCTAGTAAGAGATAAATTGAACCCAGCAATCCCTAACTGGAAAGAGGTACTAGAGAACACAAAGAATGCACTATGGGATAGGTAGCTGAAGGTCAATTTTAGATTTTCAGAGGGTAAGCACGAATTGGTAAAAAATGCTATCAGGATGATGAGAGAGTCATTCCGACGTTGGAGGTCGGAGCTCAACACGAAGTATATCCAAAAGGGGTTAACTCCCTTCAACGAGTTTGGTAAAATAACTCCTAGTCAATGGGAGGAGCTCGTGGCTCAGAAGACTTCGCCGGAGGCATTGGAGCTCAATGCCCGTAACTCCGAGCTGGCGAAGAGGAACAAACACCACCACCATCTAGTCCCTAGTGGCTACTATGCCAAGGAAGAGCAGTTTAGGAAGATGGACGAAGAGGCCACAACTGCTGGGAATATCGATGTGACAAATTTGAAGGTACGCTTAAGGAACTAGATATATGCGAGGAGTACAGAATCATCCGATAGTAATCTTAAGTTTGATAAGCCAGAGACCCAAGAGGCAGTATCAAGGATACTAAAATATGCTGAAGACAAAGAGAAGGGCTCATTCAATCCTTCTAGAGAGAGGGATGAGCTTAGCCTTGGCTTGGGAAACAAGGAGCACACAGGCCGCACCAGGGGGCTAGGGAAAAGGACGACCTAGAAGCAAGGATTCGAAGAGGACATGCACATGTATAAGAAACATGGCCGAGACCGAGAGACTAGTCTTGAGCTCCAAGTGAAGGCTCTAGTTGCGAAGGCGCTGGAGGAGCAAGGACTGTCTACGGAGCTACGGATATTAGTGATGCCGCCGGGAGAACTAGCATTAGTTGGTAGCCCTCCGAAAGTTTCTAGTAGCCAAGGTTCCACTGCAACCACAACCCTAGTCGATCACATACGGGAACCAACTAGTTGCACCTTGGTGTTTCTCAGTGGCCGACAGAACACTGTGATGGAGGTGGCAATGGGTGTGGCACATCCTCCCGGTGGCTTACACCACAATTGAAACAACCCCAATTTCTGCGACGGGAAATCCATAGAGTTGAAGTGTAATAAGACCGTGGTAGATCCTATTACCCAAATTCCAGTCGAATATCATATCCATACAATGATAATATCAGAGTACAAATAGTGCGGAATTATATAAATTATTACATCGCCGCATTGGCGGAATCAAAAGTAGCATTCATTCAGAACAGCTTGAAGATAAGATCGCTAAACTCGAGCGTAGGCACGAACCCCTCATCCGTCAAACTCCTCAGAGCTATACTCCTCAGCAGAACCTGTGTGCCAAAATTTATCAGTATAATTTGTACTAGCCACTCCTAACCCTATGAGCATTGCTTTGTGGAAATTGGATGCAAGTTGGACATAGTCAAAGGAATCTATAAAGCTGGGGTTTCCTATGCATTAGCATATCAAGTAAATAATAATTGTTTGTCAAGTTTTAACACCATTCCCACACACATTCCACTCCATTCCCTTTTCTGAGCTAGGTTTTGATCCTGGGATCGACATACCACCATCTCCATACCATCACCATACCATACCATCGCTCAGCCGACAGGCCAACTCCCTCTCGGCACTGTCTCAAGGCTCATAGCCCTTGGCTATGACCGAACACTCACTTCTAGGGGGAAGAAAAGAAGGACTTATCTCTCTATCTAGTTTAAGCAAAACCCAGGAAAGGTCCATAGCCGACAAGTCGACATATGTATCGATCGATCAACCATATACTCTACAGAGGTTTTACATAACCACAAGATCTGCCTTCCTCGCTGACCGTCATCAACTAGGCTGATGCCGGCCGCTTGCTAGCCTAGGATAATGCCACTCTACCATTCAGCCCTGGTTCACCCCAAGTCAAGTCTGGGGTGGCTGAAACTGTGAGTCATGAGCTGGGTCCACAAGGTCTCCATGAAGTCTCAGAAGGGTGTGGGGGGAATCCTCTGTGCCCCATATCTCCTTACACTGTCCGCTATCAACCTAGCAGTAGTGGCAATATCCTACCAAGTAGTCCAGCCATCCCGCACCATATAGGGCGAGTGGTACGTAAGGCTTCCTGATGAATCTGAGTACTAGTAAGTCCTTAGGGGTGACCAAGCCAGAATGTCTCCATCAGGGTTTCCATTTACCGTGCCATCATAGCACCTCCATCCCGGGCTCCTCCCGTCATAGGTTCACACCTAGGTCCACCTCATATACTATTTACCCACCACAGCTATCCATTCTAGGGGTGCCCAGGTAGCATCCCATAGCAAGACTTGCCCTAGGCTCATCGTATACTCCAACTTGGTCGACACAACCCTCACCCTCCACACACCCAAGTCACACACGCAGCACTCTCCCCATAGTCCAGATAACACCAGTTTCCACCACGCACGTAATATAAGCATAGTAGAAGTATAAGTAATAAAATATATAGCAGTAAGCGTGTGTCTAACCTAATAGCAGGGTATGCAGGGGTAAGGTTGTGTCAAGGTAAGGGCTTTCAAGCAAGCATACTACCATGCAAGTCCTATCACAATATGACTATAGCAGTAAAGTAAAGCGGTAGTAGTTCTATGTTAGCCATGCGTAATAGGTACTACGAGGTTAGGTGGGATGTGGCACATTCAGTGTAGTCGTCTCCGTTCTCCTCATGGTACTCATGATCCTCGTCTATCTGGTTCCCCTCTGAGTTTGCAAACAATCACATTGTAGTCGCGTTAGCGACGTCTATAGAGTAGCATAAAGAAGCAATGAAAATTCAAAAGAGCCAAATGCAATCAAACATGGGTTCATTGCGTAGAGCTTATTTTTAGATGAATTTTGGTCCTGGTTTCATATTTTTCTGAGGTCGTATGATTTAGTTATAAATTTCCAAAGTTTAAATCATTTCTGAAAATGGAAAAAGGCTGAATTAATCCTGGGCTGACACATGTCATGCTGTGGTTGGTCCACGTGGCTTGCTAACGTCAGCATCACGGTTCCGAGCTGATAGGTGGGGTCCAACTGACATTAGCATGATGTCAGCATGACGTCATCAACGTCATCCACACCGACAGGTGGGGCCAAAGGCTATTGGGTTACTGACAGGTGGGTCCAGTCAAAGTCAACGTCGGTCAACGGCGAGTCAACGGTCAACGGTCAGGGTCACTGACTTGTGGGGCTAGGTCAACAGTCAACGTTGACCAGTCAACGGTCAATACGGCCGGGTCTCAAACGGGCTTCGGGTTGGGTCGGTCTGGGCTGGGCCAGGCCGAACACGTGGCATGCTGTGACGCAGCCATGTCACGTCCATGGGCCTCCACTAGGCCATGGTCCATGGCTCATGGTCCACGGTGGACAGATGCGTCGGTCTACGGTGGACCGTGTCTTCTCCCGGTGAGCCGCGTCCACCCCTCCCTTCTCTGTCTGTGGTTCATGTGCACTGGGTTCATGCATGGGTGGCCAGCGAGGGGGGGTGTTTTCCCCTGTTTCTCCTGTGGTGGTGCTCCTACCGGTGGCGAGCTCGCTGGTGAGCTCTCGTGGCGGTGTTGGTGTCTAATTGGGGAGGGGAAAGGCTTCCCTAGGCTACGGCGACTACGATGGTGGGTCTAGGTGGTGGCCGGGGCTCACCATGGTGCTGGCCACGGCGAACAGCAACTTGGCAGTGCTCGCCAGTGGCGAGGTCGCAATTGTAGGCTCTTCGGTGGCTCGACTGGGCAGACAGGGGCTTCAACGGATTCGTGGGTGCATGGCGAACGCGTCCAGGGCTCAAGGCGAGGCTTCGGACCCCTAGGTGGCCGGTAGGGATGTCTCGGTGGCCACGGCAATGTAGTGACGGCGGTGAGGCACGCAGGTGAACCATGGGGCTCCAGCGGGGTGGTCACAGTGTGCGCGAGAGTTGCCCGTGGCTTCAGCGAACAAGACGGGCGAGTCAAGGAGGCGCTAGGCGCTCCCAACAGTACTAGCCACGGTGGTTGGGTGCTCGAACCAGTGGTATGGTGCTCGGCATGGTGGTCTGGTGCTCAAACCGGTGGTCGGGTGCTCAGACCGGTGGTCTGGTGCTCGGCACGATGGTCTAGTGCTTGGAGGTGGTCTGGTGCTCCGATGGTGGCTGTGCCATGGCGGCGACGTCGTGAGCGTAGCATGCGTGCTTGGCTACGGCGTCCGGGGAACTTGGAGAGGTCTACAGCGTCCAAGGGCTTAGGGATGGTCACGGTCAATGTGAGTGTGCTGTGCTGGTGTGCCTAGAGGCCGGGGATGGCCTTAGCCTACGCGCTCACGGTATGGAGCGCCATGGCCGGAGTAGCATGGTCCGGCGGCGAGCAGGGGAAAATCGGGGGCTCACCATGGGTGCTATGGAAGAAAGGATGGCGGTGCAGTGACGAGTTGTGGCCATGTAGCTCCAGAAGCAGTGCCGTGCAATGCCAACCCACGATCGTGATGACGACGATGGCGTCACCCTCGGCTCCGGTGACTTTGGCTGTGCGCGGGGGCTCCGATCCTCCTCTCATGATCCCTTCACGGCCCTCTTCTCTTGGTGTGGTGTGGCTGCTGGGCCACCAAGCGGCGGCAGAGGCTGAGGGAGAGGCTAAGGCGCCAGGCGTGAGCAACGTGCGGGCTGGCTTTATAGCCGAGTGCCACGCCTCCCATGGTGGAGGGCATCGTGCGGTGAAGGCATGTGCATCGCATTAGACGGTGATGTGGGGTTGCATGGGCGTGGTGCAAGGGGGCAGGGTCATGCCCCGGGCATGACCCCCCTGGCCCACCCCTGCCACTGCTGTCGGGCGCCGGTCGTGTAGGCGGTTGAGGCATGGGTGAGGAAGACGACACTGTAGATAGGGGTGGCTGACATGCGAGGTAGCGCGGGCAGCGGTTGCGAGTGAGGCAGACGGGTGCGCGGGCGATGCGCTGGGTTGGCTCGTGGGCTGCATACGTGCGCACGCCGATGCAAGGTGGGCGCGGTTGGGCTGGCTGGGCCGTGAAGCCGAGCAGCCTAGGCTACGAGGCCTTCTTCCTCATTTCCTTTTTCTGTTTTCTTTTTCTTCTTCCTTGATTTGAATTCAAATTTGGTTTGGGTATTTTGAATTCAAAATGGGTGCACCAAATTCATTGGAGTTGTTAAGCATATCATAACTCAAATGGAAATCCAAATCACATTTTGAATTAACAAAGCATGCAATGCTTTATTTGTTAGAATTTAAATAAACACAATTAACTAATGACATGCCATGCTTATGTGTTAACTTGGGTTGGGGTTAGACCTAATGCATCTCTTAGGTTGGGTTTTCTATACATGACACTCATCATCACATGGGTGTTCTAAGAAAAATTTTGTGGTTGGTATTTTTAGTGTGTGGATTTTTGGGTTGTTATAGTCCTACCCCCTTAATAGAATCTCGTCTCCAAGATTAAAGCGTAACGTACTCTTCAAAAAGGTAAGGATATCGCAGCCGGAGGTCAGACTCTTTCTCCCATGTTGCTTCTCTCTCTGTGTGATTGCTCCATTGGATCTTGCACATAGGGATAGTCTTGCTTCGGGTCTCTTTGGTATCTCTGCCCAGAATTCTGATAGGATGCTCTTTATACTCGTGTATCTTGAATGTCAAGTGTATCAGTTGGAATTACTTCATCAGGCACTCTCAAACACTTGCGTAGTTGTGAGACATGGAATATGGAATGTACACCCATCAATTCCTCGGGTAGCTCCAGTTTGTAGGCGAGCTTTCCAATCCTCTTGCAAATCTTGTATGGGCCAACAAATCTAGGGGCAAGCTTTCCTTTCACATGGAATCTGATGGTTCCACGTAGCGGGGATACCTTGAGATAGACGAAGTCCCCCACATTGAACTCAAGTTCTCTTCTCCTTTTGTCAGCATAGCTCTTGTATCGACTTTGAGCAATTCTCAAGTTCTCCTTCACTTGAGCAACTCCTTTGGCATCTTGAATCTTGGCGGAGTCAAAGAATGATCTTTCCCCTGGTTGGGACCACATCAAAGGTGTCTTACATGGTTTGCCATACAGAGCTTCAAATGGTGATATCTTAATACTGGCTTGGTAGCTGTTGTTGTAAGAGAACTCAGCATAGGGTAAGCATTTCTCCCAATTAGAGCCATAGTTCAGTACACTAGTGCGAAGCATGTCTTCTAAGATCTGATTTACTTGTTCTGTCTGTCCATCTATCTGTGGGTGGTAAGCGGTACTGAAATCAAGTTTGGTTCCAATGGACTTGTGCAGAGCTTCCCAGAATCGGGACACAAATTGAGGACCACGATCAGATACAATACTAGAGGGAGCTCCATGCAGTCTAAGAATATGCTCAATATATAGATTGCTAATTTTTCGATATTGGTCTTGGTCTTTACTGGTACAAAGTGAGCAATCTTGGTCAAGCGATCAACAATTACCCAGATGGAATCATTGCCTTTCTATGAACGGGGCAATCCAACTATGAAATCCATGGATATGCTCTCCCACTTCCACTCGGGGACATCAAGAGGCTTTAGCAAACCTGCAGGCCTTTGATGTTCAGCCTTGACTCTATTATAGGTGTCACATCGTGCCACATGTCCTGCAATGTCTGTCTTCATGCCTTTCTACCAAAAGTGTTTCTTCAAATCTTGATACATTTTTGAACCTCTAGGGTGGATATAGTACTTAGAATCGTGAGCTTTTGACAGAATTCCCTCTCGTAGCACTGGGTCAGATGGAACACAGACTCTGTTCTTGAACCAGATGGTTCCTTGTTCATCTTCATGGTGGTTGGTTTTGTAGCCTAGTTTCATCAGACCACGGAGATACTCAATCTCTTCACAAGTTTTCTGAGCTTGATGGATGCGATTTGTGAGATCATACTGTATGCGGAGCTCATTCAATAAGTCATGTAGTAGTATCTCAAGTTGGAAATCATCAATCTCTTCTTTGAGCTTAGGTGGTATGGATTCAGTGATCAAAGTGTGACAGTAGCTCTTGCGACTGAGAGCATCTGTGACTACATTAGCTTTTCCCAGATGATAGTGAATTTCCAGGTCGTAGTCCTTGATCAACTCTAGCCATCGGCGTTGCCTCATATTCAGATCTTCTTGAGTGAAAAAGTACTTCAAGCTCTTATGATCCGTGTAGATATCACACTTGTTGCCTATCAAGTAGTGCCTCTAGATTTTCAAGGCATGCACAACTGCTGCTAACTCAAGATCATGAGTAGGGTAACGGTTCTCGTGTTCTTTCAACTATCGAGAAGCATAAGCTATCACTCTTCCATCTTGCATCAATACACAACCAAGTCAAAGACAGGATGCATCACAATAGACCACAAAATCTTTGCTGATATCAGGCAATGCTAACACAGGAGTTGTGGTAAGCTTCTGTTTCAATTCCTGGAAGCTTTGTTCGCACTCAGGCGTCCATTCAAACTCCTTGGTCTTCTTTAGAAGGTTGGTCATTGGACGGGCTATCTTGGAAAAGTTCTCAATGAATCGGCGATTATATCCAGCCAATCCCAAGAAACTTCTGATTTCTGTCACATTACGGGGTTGATCCCATTCTTTCACAGCTTCAATTTTGGCTGGGTCAACTGCGACACCTTCAGCTGATAGTACGTGGCCTAAGAAGGCAACTTCCTGTAGCTAAAATTCACATTTGCTGAACTTTGCGTATAGCTGATGTTGGGCTAGTTTCTCAAGCACCATTCTCAGATGATGTTCATGTTCTTCAGTGGTGGATGAATAGACAAGGATGTCATCAATGAATACTACCATGAACTTATCCAGTTCATTCATGAAAACCTTATTCATCATGATCATGAAGTATGCGGGAGCATTCGTGAGTCCAAAGGACACCACGGTGAACTCAAACTGCCCATACCTAGTCACAAAAGCTGTCTTCGGGATGTCACTCTCTTGAATCTTCATCTGATGATAGCCAGATCTGAGATCAATCTTGGAGAAATACTTGGCACCTCGAAGCTGATCAAGCAGATCATCAATTCTTGGTAGGGGGCACTTGTTCTTGATGGTGACTGCGTTCAAGTTTTGGTAATCAATGCACATTCTCATTGAGCCGTCCTTCTTCTTGACAAACAGAATGGGGGATCCCTAGGGTGAAGCACTGGGTCTGATATATCCCTTTGAGATGAGCTCATCGAGCTGTCTCTTGAGCTCAACCAGTTCATCAACTGATATGCGATAGGTTCTCTTGGCAATGGGTCCCATTCCCGGCAATAGATCAATGATGAACTCTACATCATGGTCTGGTGGCATACCCAATAATTCTTCAGGGAATACATCGAGATAGTCTCTGACTACTGGCACATCATGAACTATCTTCTCCTCTTTTCGTGATACCGAACTTGCTTTAAGGGCACATAGGATAGAGGTGGACTTTTCTAGACTGGGGTTCACATCTAATGACTTGGCCTGATGGGTGGGTCACTTGGACATATCTAGGTGAACATGATATGATACCTTGGTGAATGGTTAATCAATCCATACCTAGGATGACATCTAGGTTTGTGGGAGGTAATAGGGTTAGGTCGACTTTAAAGATAAGACCCTCAATGGTAAGACTCACTCCCTTACAGATGTGGGTGCACTTTAGGTCTCCTAAAGGTGAACTGGTGATGATAGGCTTTTCACGCGGGGTTATAGGCAGGTCATGTTCTCATGCAAACTTGGATGATATGTAAGAACAAGTTTCTCTAGAGTCAAATAGAACTGATGCAGTATTGCCATTAACTAAAAACATATCGTACACAACGTCAGGGGCAGCCTATGCTTCCTCGGCGTCCAGATGGTTGAGACGTCCATGAGTAGCAGATCCCTTGAATTGAGACTTCTGAGCAGCTGAGTTCTGAGGGCACTCAGCGGCTTTGTGACCTGGTTGGCCATAGGCGAAACAGGTGAAGGGCGTACTGCCTGTAGGGGTTGGCGCGAGTGCCTTCTAGTTTCCAGTGCTTGGTGCCGAGCGGTTCTGTGTTGGGCGTTCATTCGCTGAGCGGGGTCGGTTGAAACGTTCCTGAGTGTTGTGGTCCTAAGCATAACAGTCCCGGGTGTAACAATCCCGAGCAGGGTGGGAGTATTTGGCAGTGTAGCCTCCACTACCCCTACTCGATCCGGGGTTGTCTTCCTAGTTGTGGTGAGACCATTGCCTGGATGGTGCATCTCTGCAAAACCTCTTGCGATCACGACCACGGAGAGACTCCTCAGGCTTACGCTTCCTCTCCCTATACTCTTCTCCAGCTTCAGCATGGTCCTTCTCAATCTGGATGCAGCGATCCACCAGAGCACGCAATGTGTTGCTCTCAATACCGCCAAACTTCAGCTTGATGTGCGGGTTAAGTCCCTTGCGGTAATAGTACAGCTTCTCCTTCTTAGAGTTCACAACATAGAAAGGTGCATAGCGAAGAAGATTGGTGAAGCGAGTAGTGTACTCAGTCACCCTGTCCTTTCCCATCTTGATGTTGCGGAACTCCTCAGCTTTGGCCTCCATGATACCCTTGGGAATGTGATACTCAATGAATGCTTCGGCGAACTCATCCCACGAGATGTTGGCAGGGTCCTCATGGGAATCACTGAAACTATCCCACCAGGCGCGTGTTGCACCTATGAGCTGGTGTGCGGCAGCTCCAACACACTCATCATCGGTGAAAGTAGTGAGGTCAAGCTTCTTCTCCATCTCCTTGAGCCAGTCATCGGCTACAAGCGGGTCAGGGTCGGTGCCATCATAGGTAGGTGGCCTTAGCTTTAGAAATCCTTCCTGCTTCCTTTGGAAGTGATACTGCTGACCTCCCTAGCGATGGTTTGCTCCTTCAACCAGGGCTACAAGAAGCTGGGTTTGTTGTGCCATCACTTCTGCCAGGTTCGGTGGTGGTGGTGGTGGAATGTTCTCCTCAGGCGGTGGAGTATTCTCCAGGTGGAAGGGTATCCCTCCACGTCCATGGCCACGACCACGGCCATGGTTGTTGCCACCACATCCCCCATTTGGTTCAACTGGTTCAGGGGTGGGCACACGTCCATGGTTCATTAGGCGATTGGATCGGTAGTTCGGCATCTGCAACACGGATCATAGAGAATCTTTAGTGCTTGTGCCATGAGTGCTTATAATTTAATATGATTACGTGATTTTGATGATTTAAAGGAAAACATTTATACTATCCAACACTCATTACAAAGGAGCAATAAGATCCATAAGATGCAATAAGATCCAAAACACTCATTACATGGGTTTTATTACATAGCATCATCTCTAGTAACTAAACTTGAAGACGTGCAAGAATCGTACTATGCATAATGTCTCATAATACATCTCATAAGGGGTACATCATGGGGTACAACTTACGGAAGCTACTGACATGACTCTTGACCACGCAGGGTCATTCTACTCTAACTCATATACCGCAGCTAGGATACGACTGTTCTCAATCTCAATCTCCTCGTCAGACTTGTGAAGTTAGGACACGTACTTCAAGGCCTCGGCGAGCTCCTCAGTAGGCTTGGCTCTAGGTAAGGTAGGGCAGGCATCTATGTTGAAGAGAGTCGGGGCTAACTCAAACTCCTCTATCCTAGGCTTTATCTTGCTGCAAACCTCCTTGGGTAGCTGATCCCACATACCCTTTATCTCCCTGAGGTGCTTCCTATCAGACTTTTGCCAAGCCTATCATGTCCTCTCACACTTGTCCTGTAGGTACTCGGTCTGCCTGAGTGCCTCGATCAGGTGACCCTGGTTGCGTACGACCTTCTTCCTAAACTCCTCTAGCTCCTGAGTCAGGGTCTTGTTCTGAGATTAGATCTTCAGCATATCAATCCCCTTGTATCTCTCTTTGTCTCCTCTGTGGCTGAACTCGGCCTTCTTGTCATCCAACTCACTCTGTAACTCCAAGACCTTGCTGTCAAGGTAGCAGTTCCTATTGCCTAGGTCGACTGCTTTATCCTGTAAGTTAGCGACCTTGGCTCTGTGGACCTCCTCACGATGGTTGAGCTCATCCTGTAGCTTGGCAACTGTCTCCAGTAGACTAGCTTGCTCCTGTGCTCCCTGCGAGTCTCACTCCTGGTACTCCCACTGAAGGGCCTAGTCTTGATGTCTCCTCTGCTCCAACTGGGTCACGTACCTGTCCTGCTCTAGTAGGTGGATAGCTGAGACACGAAAGCATCTATCCTCCTCGGCAAGGATAACTCTGCCAGCTGTGAAACTCTGCTCACTGGGGGTAAGGCTAAGGTCGAGGGCCTAGGGAAGTAGATGGAACTCAGTCATCTTCAGGTGCTCGTAGTGGTACCTCATCACTCTGCGAAGTGCCCTGTGTGAGATAGCTCACAGTCCCTTCTCGACTGTGTCCTCTATAGTCAACTTGGTGGAAGCTGGGACAGAAGGTAAGGTAGTGCTAGCTAGGAACTCGACTGAGGTGACAATCGGTCCTTCGATTCCTCCTTCCTGAGCGGGCTTCCCAGTGCAGGTGACCTTGACAAGCTCATTGGGGACACCTAATGTGATGAGAACTCGGCAGAGGGTCTGTGCAAAACCCCCAAGCTCACGTAGGTTGAAGGTAAGCTTGGCGTGGTCCAGAGGTAGTGGTCCTAGAGGCGGCCAGTCGACGTTCGTTGCCATCTGCATGTTTCAAGGAACATGTGTTAGCAGGTCCATTAATAGATAAGCCTTGCATAAAAGTAAATGCAGGGTCGGTATATAATCGAAAGAAGGGCTGTTCACGTCCTATTCTATCGTCCATTTCTAAGGGTTTCGTCCTAAGGTCAAGTATGGCTCTGATACCAACTAAAACAACCCCAATTTCCGTGAAGGGAAATCCACAGAGTTGAAGTGTAATAAGACCATGGTAGATCCTATTATCCAAATTCCAGTCGAATATCACATCCATACAACAATAATATCAGAGTACAAATAGTGCAGAATTATATAACTTATTACATCGCCGCATTGGTAGAATCAAAAGTAGCATTCATTCAGAACAGCTTGAAGATAAGATCGCCAAACTCGAGCGTAGGCATGAACCCCTCATCCGTCAAACTCCTCGGAGCTATACTCCTCAGTAGAACCTGTGTGCCAAAATTTATCAGTACAATTTGTACTGGCCACTCCCAACCCTATGAGCATTGCTTTGTGGAAATTGGATGTAAGTTGGACATAGTCAAAGGAATCTATAAAGCTGGGGTTTCCTATGCATTAGCATATCAAGTAAATAATAATAGTTTGTCAAGTTTTAACACCATTCTCACACACATTCCACTCCATTCCCTTTTTCGAGCCAGGTTTTGATCCTGGGATCGACATACCACCATCTCCATACCATCACCATACCATACCATCGCTCAGTCGACAGGCCAACTTCCTCTCAGCACTGTCTCAAGGCTCATAGCCCCTGGCTACGACCGAACACTCACTTTCAGGGGGAAGAAAAGAAGGACTCATCTCTCTATCTAGTTTAAGCGAAACCCAGGAAAGGTCCATAGCTGACAAGTCGGCACATGTATCGATCGATCAACCATACACTCTACAGAGGTTTTACATAACCATAAGATCTGCCTTCCTCGCTGACCATCGTCAACTAGGTTGATGCCGGCCGCTTGCTAGCCTAGGATAATGCCACTCTACCATTCAGCCCCGGTTCACCCCAAGTCAAGTCTGGGGTGGCTGAAACTGTGAGTCATGAGCCGGGTCCACAAGGTCTCCATGAAGTCTCGGAAGGGTGTGGGGGGAATCCTCCACGCCCCATACCTCCTTACACTATCCGCTATCAACCTAGCAGTAGTGGCAATATCCTACCAAGTAGTCTAGCCGTCCCGCACTATATAGGGCGAGTGGTACGTAAGGCTTCCTGGTGAATCTGAGTACTAGTAAGTCCTTAGGGGTGACCAAGCCAGAATGTCTCCATCAGGGTTTCCATTTACCGTGCCACCACAGCACCTCCATCCCGGGCTCCTCCCATCACAGGTTCACACCCAGGTCCACCTCATATACCATTTACCCACCATAGGTATCCATTCCAGGGGTGCCCAGGTAGCATCCCCATAGCAACACTTGCCCCAGGCTCATCGTATACTCCAACTTGGTCGACACAACCCTCACCCTCCACACACCCAAGTCACACACGCAGCACTCTCCCCATAGTCCAGATAACACCAGTTTCCACCACGCACGTAATATAAGCGTAGTAGAAGTATAAGTAATGAAATATATAGCAGTAAGCGTGTGTCTAACCTAATAGCAGGGTATGCAGGGGTAAGGTTGCGTCAAGGTAAGGGCTTTCAAGCAAGCATACTACCATGCAAGTCCTATCACAATATGACTGTAGCAGTAAAGTAAAGCGGTAGCAGTTCTATATTAGCCATGTGTAATAGGTACTACGAGGTTGGGTGGGATGTGGCACCTTCAGTGTAGTCGTCTTCATTCTCCTCATGGTACTCACGATCCTTGTCTGTCTGGTTCTCCTCTGAGTCTGCAAACGATCGCATTGTAGTCACGTTAGCGATGTCTATAGAGTAGCACAAAGAAGCAATGAAAATTCAAAAGAGCCAAATGCAATCAAACATGGGTTCATTGCGTAGAGCTTGTTTTTAGATGAATTTTGGTTCTGGTTTCATATTTTTCTGAGGTCGTATGATTTAGTTATGAATTTCTGAAGTTTAAATCATTTTTGAAAATGGAAAAAGGCTGAATTAATCCTGGGCTGACACGTGTCATGTTGTGGTTGGTCCATGTGGCTTGCTGATGTCAGCATGACATCAGCATCACGGTTCCGAGCTAATAGGTGGGGTCCAGCTGATGTTAGCATGATGTCAGCATGACGTCATCAACGTCATCCACACCGACACGTGGGGCCAAAGGCTATTGGGTTACTGACAGGTGGGTCCGGTCAAAGTCAACATCAGTCAACGGTGAGTCAACGGTCAAGGTCACTGACATATGGGGCCAGGTCAACGGTCAACGTTGACCAGTCAACGGTCAATACGGCCGGGTCTCAAACGGGCTTCGGGGTGGGCCGGGCCAGGCCGAACACATGGCATTCCGTGACGCAGCCACGTCACGGCCATGGGCCTCCACTGGGCCATGGTCCATGGCTCATGGTCCACGGTGGACAGATGCGCCGGTCTACGGTGGACCATGTCTTATCCCGGTGAGCCGCGTCCACCCCTCCCTTCTCTGTCTGTGGTTCACGTGCACCGGGTTCATGCATGGGTGGTTAGCGAGGGGGGTGTTTTCCCCTATTTCTCCCACGGCGGTGCTCCTACTGGCGGCGAGCTCGCTAGTGAGCCCCCGTGGTAGTGTTGGTGTCCAATTGGGGAGGGGAAAGGCTTCCCCAGGCTACTGCGACTGCGATGGTGGGTCTAAGTGGCGGCCGGGGCTCACCATGGTGCTGGCCACGATGAACGACGACTTGGCAGTGCTCGCCGGCGGTGAGGTCGCATTTGCATGCTCTCCGGTGGCTCGACTAGGCAGACAGGGGCTTCAACGGATTCGTGGGTGCACAACGAACGCGTCCAGGGCTCAAGGCAAGGCTTTGGACCCCCAGGTGGCCGGTAGGGATGTCCCGGTGACCACGGTGACATAGTGACGGCGGTGAGTCACGCGGGTGAACCACGGGGCTCTAGCGGGGTGGTCACGGCGTGCGCGTGAGTTGCCCGTGGCTTCAGCGAATGGGACATGCGAGTCAAGGAGGTGCCAGGCGCTCCTAGAAGTACTGGCCACGGTGGTCGGGTGCTCGGACCGGTGGTCTAGTGCTCGGCACGGTGGTCTGGTGCTCGGACCAGTGGTCGGGTGCTCGAACCGGTGGTCTGGTGCTCGGCACGGTGATCTGGTGCTCGGAGGTGGTCTGGTGCTCCGGTGGTGGCTGCGCCATGGCGGTAGCGTCATGAGCATAGCATGTGTGCTTGGCTACGGCGTCTGGGGAACTTGGAGAGGTCTACAGCGTCCAAGGGCTCAGGGATGGTCACGATCAACGTGAGTGTGCTGTGCTGGTGTGCCTAGAGGCCAGGGGTGGCCTTGGCCTATGTGCTCACGGTATGGAGCGCCATGGCCAGAGTAGCAAGGTCCGGCGATGAGCAGGGGAAAAATCGGAGGCTCACCATGGGTGCTGTGGAAGAAAGGATGGCGGTGCAGTGATGAGTTGCGGTTGTGTAGCTCCGGAAGCAGTGCCGTGCAGTGCCAACCTGCGACCGTGATGATGACGACGGCGTCGCCCTCAGCTCCGGCGACTTTGGCAGTGCGCGGGGGCTCCGATCCTCCTCTCACGATCCCTTCATGGCCCTCTTCTCTCGGTGTGGTGCGGCTGCTGGGCCACCAAGCGGCGGCAGAGGCTGAGAGAGAGGCTAAGGCACTGGGTGTGAGCAGCGTGCGGGGTGGCTTTATAGCCGAGTGCCACGCCTCCCATGGCAGAGGGCATCGTGCGGTGGAGGCATGTGCATCGCATCAGATGGTGATGCGGGGTTGCATGGGTGCGGCACAAGGGGGCAGGGTCATGCCCCGGGCGTTACCCCCCTGGCCCGCCCCTGCCACTGCTATCGGGCACCGGTCGCGTAGGCGGTTGAGGCGTGGGTGAGGAAGACAACACTGTAGACGGGGGTGGCTGACATGCGGGGTCTAGCGAGCAGCGGCTGCGAGCGAGGCAGACGGGTGCGTGGGCGATGCGCTGGGTCAGCTCGTGGGCCGCGTACGTGCGCACGCCGGTGCAAGGTGGGGGCGGTTGGGCTGGCTAGGCCACGAAGCCGAGCAGCATGGGCTGCGAGGCCTTCTTCCTCATTTCCTTTTTCTGTTTTCTTTTTCTTCTTCCTTGATTTGAATTCAAATTTGGTTTGGGTATTTTGAATTCAAAATGGGTGCACCAAATTCATTGGAGTTGTTAAGCATATCATAACTCAAATGGAAATCCAAATCACATTTTGAATTAACAAAGCATGCAATGCTTTATTTGTTAGAATTTAAATAAACACAATTAACTAATGACATGCCATGCTTATGTGTTAACTTGGGTTGGGGTTAGACCTAATGCATCTCTTAGGTTGGGTTTTCTATACATGACACTCATCATCACATGGGTGTTCTAAGAAAAATTTTGTGGTTGGTATTTTTAGTGTGTGGATTTTTGGGTTGTTACAACAATAATAAGATATCGTCGGACTACACTAGGGTCGAGGTGCATACAGTGAACCCCGAGTTCATGCAGTGAAGGATAGACTACGCAACTCCTGAGGGGCTGGTGTTACTCGGAGACATTATGGGGCAGTTCATCCTCTGGCACAAACGAGACATTATATTGACTACTTCTTCGTCGCCTCCCCCTCTCCCAAATTTGGAGCGAGTTGTTGAGGTCAGGGAGATATTTTCACCATCTCGTGACCCCCACATTCCTAAGATGCCACATTCTTCCCCGCCTCCTAGCGAGCATGTGCCTGATGAGATGCCACAACCTTCTTCAGCTCGTACCAAGCAAGTGCATGATGAGATGCCACAGTCTTCTCAACAAGCACAACCGATACATGAACAACGAGTGCCTCCTGAAGAAGGTGATGCACAAGAAGATGAGAACGTGCCTGAATGGGAACTTCGAAAGAAGATTCCAATCAACATAAGGCCAGTTTATGTTTTGATAAAAGACGTCTCGTCGGTGTCCAAGTGGTATTCCCATGATCAGTTCAAGCCTGAGAACCAAGTTAAAATAGTCCCATCACGGGGTTCTGAGGAGGTCGTCACTAGCAAACTCCACCAAATTGCAAAGCAGTATCCAAATGTTGATGCCATCAAATGGTCAAAGGATTGCCCAAAAACATATGAAAGAGGCAAGCCCTTCCTACCAAACTGGGACATCCAGCGCCTACCACTTGGACTAAGAAGGTTCCATGATTGGTACTTGCGTGTTCTCCCAACGAGTATAGATATCATACAAGCATGCTTCCCCACCGGCACATTTGGAAGCCCAGCTAGGAAAATTGTCTTTGACTTCAATGACATGCACACATGCTTTCACCTGGGAGAAATGGAGATGAATCTAATTCGCACGTGGTGCCTGTAAGTCCTTGTCCTCCTGATATGATATGAATATAATCTTTGAATTTTGTTGTAACTAACACACGCCATGATTTGAAGAATGCAAGTGCACATTGTCAAACAAATGCCAAGTGTGAAAGCCGGGTATGTAGACCCTCAAGCTATAGCCCAAACAAATTTTAATTACCCTAAACGGTGGACACTAGATGCCAAAGAGCTAGCTGTTGCAAAGACTCTTCGGGAGAAAGAGCGCATCCATACGGCGAAACTAAGGGAAGTGTCCCTTAAGGTTGCGGCATACATTGCACTGGCTTTCAAAAATCTCCAACAACACTCTACTATATGGTTACCATACAACTTCGAGTAAGTTCAACTCTATACTTAAAGCTTTGTTCGATATATTTTATTTAATGCAAAAGAGCTTATCTAGTTCTATGATTAAATCCATGTAGCAACCACTGGATTTGTATAGCCATCGATGTCGGGAGGAGCATGTCATGGGTCTTTGATTCATTAGATAAGGACATGGTGACATACAAAGACTTCATATCTATTCTCAAGACGTATACATATCGACAATCCGCATTAGCTTATATGTTTGTATACATACTTATAACGTTCACTTTTGGATACTAACAAGTTGTATTTGCTAAAATAATTCGAACAGGGCATTTAGGTTCTATGTCACTAATCATCATGGAAGGCATGATCCAGCAAGGATGGAAAAGCTGGCTATAAAAACACTATGTGCGGTAAGTGTAACTTACTTCTTCAGTACTCCGTTACATGGCTGTCAAAAGCATTACTTAACATTTTCATATGCAAAACACACAGTGCCCCAAGCAGAGGCCTGGGAGTGTACATTGTGGATACTATATATGTTCTATGATGAGTAACACCGGTGCCTACAGGAGACACCCCTTAAGGGTAAGTTTGAACCTCTTCACTCGTAGTATAAAAACTTCGTACATGGTATGAAATATTAAACCAAAACTTGTTCTCTTGTAGTGGAGAGAAGAGAAAGGAATGAAAAAAGACCCATACAAGGATGACCAACTCTTAGAGCTCGTCGACGATCTTTGCAACTTCATATTGGACCAGATTGTACACGTTAGAGGCGCCTACCATGACCGAGAGTCTGAGTTAGGTACAAATCCTCAGTACCAACACCTTCGTGAGACTAAAAGGCTAGCTCTAGGACGTTGATAACAATGTGTATGGAATTTGTATATTTAATGATGGATTGTATATATTCTTGTGAATTGGACTTGTAATTGTAGTTTATAGAATACTCTTGTGCTTGTAGTCGCAGTCGCGGGGCGTTCGGCAACGCGAACGCGGTTCGGAACGTTGGTCGCGGGGCGTTCGGCAACGCGAACGCGGTTCGGAACGTTGGTCGTGGAACGTTCGGCAACGCGATTTTGAATTGTAAATTTGAATTTTTTTTTGCGGGAAAACGTACTGTAGGGGCGGTTCTATATTAAACCGCCCCTACAAATGCCTGTTTGTAGGGGGCGGCTGATACTACAGCCGCTCCTATAAATCAATTTGTAAGGGCGACTAGAAACATCAGCCGCCCCTACAAATAAATTTGTAGGGGCGGCTGGTAATACAAGCCGCCCCTACAAATCGATTTGTAGGAGCGGTCTGGGAACCGCTCCTACAAATACATAATTTGTAGAGACCCTTGCGTAGAGGCGGCTGGGTAAACCGCTTCTATAAATAATATACAATCACCCTTAAAAACCCTTTTTGACGTAGTGTGTCACCGTGAGGCTCCGACGAAAGAGCCTCTCACACTACGATCGACATGATCATGTGATCGCTGACCCCCCAGCCGGCCAGCACGGCCATGTGCGGTGTAAGAGAGCGCGGAATGCGTACCATACCATCGAGTGCACCAACGGTGTTCATTATATTGTTGCTCTTATTTATTTATTTATCATCATCATCATCAAGAGAGAGTGAGATAGTACAAGGCTCCGTATATACAGTAATATCCTACAAGATCATCGCTCGTATGCATGCAGGTTTTGTCGTGGGATCCCCGTACAAGCTGAGCTGCAACTCCGATCGTCGTGCGCGGCGGATATGGCGGAGTACTATTTAGGGTTGATGAAATGATAGCGGAAGATCTACTTGCTGCGTTTCGACTTGTCCGATGTTGCAGAGAGGTGCAGCGGCGGGCCGCGCGCGTACGTCTACCGAACCGCCACGGTTGAAGAGAACCATTCACTCATGAAGTGTTTCAGCGGTTTTCGTCGCGGTAGGGATTATGACTGAGCTACGGTGTTGGTTCGTAGACAGCTTGCACTACATGCATATTCGTACGTCACTGCTGGATTATTAATGTCGATTGCTTTCGAATCAGCAGTGATAATATATTACTATCAATTTATGGCTAGCTACCATCGTTAGTGATAGATATATTTTCTGTCAGTTCTTAGCTACAACATGCACTTATAGGCTATTTTGCATAAAAGATTATAATTGTTTTCATATGAAGTCGAATCAAGACAGCTTTTATATCAAAATTATAGAATTCAAAGAGATCTAAAACTTTGCTGTTGATAATTTTTTTTTTTTACTTGAGATGGTTTTTATGCCATCCAAATTTTCAATATAAGTTCTTGGGGCGGATTTAATTTGATATGGTTGAAAATGTTGAATGGATACAAAGTCAGCATCAAAGTTATTGTAATTTTGACAAGATCTACAACTTTGTAGTTAATATTTTTTTATAATTTAGGACAGTTTAGAGTGTCAAATATACAATATAAGATTCATAAAGATGTAGATAAAAGAATATCATCCGTTATATAGTCACACTTGTTGTGTAGCTCAGATGGTATATGTGCTTGAGAGAATGACAAGGTCTTGAATTTGCCGGCTCACTCTTCAACGATGCTCGTAGGGACCTTGAATTCTTCTCACACCACCTGTGAACAGGGACCGATTCGGATTGCAAAAGATCTGATGCATTCATTTCAACGTCAATGTTGATATCCGTATTCTTTTTAATTTAATATAGATACTTAGGGCGTTCCCAACAGCTAGCTATTTGGCTAGCTATTCTAATGTGGACAGCGAAAAAGTAGGAGAGAGTAGTCACTAGCGACGAATAAATAGCTGATCTATTTCACGTAGTCCAATAACCTAAGAGAGAAATATGTGGGTCTAATAGTACATAGAAAAATAAGAATATATAAAATAGTATTTGTCTTTTGTCTCTCACCTCCACGTAAGATAGCTACGTAGCTAGCATCAATGCGGATGCCCTTAGTGGATATACGGAGTATATCGGTACTTATTTTTATGATTCTTCACTACCTGATTCCACCTCTGTATTAAAAAAATGTGAAATACCTGACATTTGTCTGTATCATCAATAACAAAATACCCGTAAAGACATCTAAAACTTATATCTATGACTAATCAATAATGTAAATGATATCACCTATAAAAAAATAATGTAAATGATATCAACTTTAATATAACAAATGATATGCATCATTTAAACTATTCAAATACTTATCTCTATGGCTAATATATTTTAATTTTATTATTAACGATATATAAAGTATTAATTTTAATATGGCTAATCATATTAATTTTAAGTATTTTAGTTATGCATATACTGATGCAATCATTTGTTATATTTTTAAACTATTTATTGATAAATACTTATAAAAGATATTAATATTTATAATGCTTAACTAGTATCATTAGATAAATCGCGGAATATATTTTCATAATAAATTTATTTAGTGATACAAAGATTGTTAATATTTTCTATAAAGCTAGTTAAACTTGAGAAAGTTTTACTAGCAAGCATCTCATAACATCATTCTTTTTGGTATATAGCTATATTGATTTTTGAAATATATAATTATTTCAATATTTATTATATATGTTATTTTATGAGTTGTCGTTATCTACATGTCATACAATAAAACATAGATAAATAATTAAAGAATACAATCCTTATCCATCTTTTCTTTCTTTTTGCTTCATATACTAAAAAAGAATTCAAAAAGGGAAAATTTTCGTCATGTCACGAAGAATTCTATCTCTTGCATAGGAATAACTAGAATTAAAAAAAAGGGAATGACAAAGCATCTGGGAATAAACGATTGATTTCTATCAATAAACCTGCTAAAGCCCCAAACCATAGAGTACTTAGCACGGGTGCTACAGAGAGATATGTTTTTATATCCCGCATTGAAAATCCTATCTATGTTAAGTAATCTGCTACTTCCCTGTGTGAACGTGCGGCAGGGGCAGGCGTCGAAAGGCTCCCTGCTGCTGCACTGTAGCCGCTGTAGGGGCACAGTAGGAGCAGGCGCCAAAGTTAGCCCTGCTGTCACATCTAGTCACTGTATCAGCATGGCAGCCTAACATGTCTGTGTACTAGGATTAAATAGGTAGTTATATATATAGTTTCCGACTGCAACTCAGTAAAGAGAGCGAGTTCAATTTTGCCATCTCCTCTGTAGAGCTCTGGCCAACGTTGGTGCTTGTACTGTGTGTGTGCGCGCTCTATTCTCCCTCCCTTCTTCTACCTTTAGCCATAGTGTGTGGTCGACAACATCGATGAGCGGTTGGCTCACCTGTGCCGGAGATCCAGAGGTCAACAAGTGGTATCAGAGCCATATAAGTGCCGTCGCCGGACTAACCGCTGGCGATGACAGACGGTTTGGAGATGGGCGACAGCAGCGGCGCTGCTGTGGCTACCCAGCCACAACAGGAGGTCGTCGTGCGCACGGTGTAGGAGGTTAGCGGTAACAGTTGACCGATGCTGACTCACACCAACTATGGCGAGTGAGTGGTGACCATAAAGGTTAAGTTCAGAGCTCGACGGCTCTAGAATGCTATTGACTAGGGCACCGACAACAAAGAAGATGACATGTCAGCGTTGGAGGCTATCCTCGCTGCTGTGCCAGCAGAGCACAGGGAGCCGTTGGGGGCAAAGAATTCTGCTAAGGAGGCGTGGGAGGCCATTGCAGCAATGCGCGTTGGCTCCGACCGTGCAAAGAAGGCAACGGCCCAGCTGCTGAAGCAGGAGTACGCCAACTTCAAGTTCAAGGATGGTGAATCGGTGGTGGACTTCTCCCTCCGCCTGCAATTGGTCATGAGCAAGCTGAGGAGACACGGCATCACCATCGACGAAGAAGAGGCGGTCTGCAAGTACCTCCACTCCGTGTCAGTGAAATACGTCCAGATCACTCTCTTCATAGAGACGATGTTGGACTTGTCCACCCTCACCATTGAGGATGTGATAGGCCATCTACGGGCAGTGGATGAGCGCATGGCGCAGGCCACAGCAACGATGGACAGCGGCAAGCTACTGCTGACAGAGAAGGAGTGGGCTACCCGGAGGAACTCAGGGGAAGCCTCCTCTAGCCGCGGTGGTGATGGCAAGCACCACGGCAAGGCTTCTTCGGAGAAGAAGAAGGTCGACCCCAATGCCTGCCGGTGCTGTGGAAAGACATGCCATTGGGCAAAGGAGTGCCCAAATCGCAAGAAGAAGAAGAAGGCTGAGGCTCATTTAGAGCAGGCTGATGAGGATGATGAGGCCACTCTCGTGATGACGACGTCACACGCAGGAGAGCTGTGTGACAGCTACCTAGCCAGGAAGCAGAGGAGGTTGTCGTTCCCAAAGGCGGCCAAGTATCACATGGCGGACGCTCTCCAGCTCATCCACGACGATCTCTACAGGCCAATCACGCTAGCCACAAATGGTGGTCGGTGGTACTTCCTCCTGCTCATGGATGATTGTAGTTGCTATATGTGGCTGCAACTCCTGACGAGCAAGGACGAGGCAGTGGAGGCGATCAAGAAGTTCAAGGCACGTGTGGAGGCGGAGAGCGGCAAGAAGCTGTACATGCTGTGGACTGATCATGGTGATGAATTCACTTCGATGGAGTTCACTACATTCTGCGCGGATCAGGTTGTGGTGCGACACCGCACCACGCCGTACTCGCCACAAACAGAATGGCGTGGTGGAGCGGCGGAACCAGACGGTGGTCGGCATGGCTCAATTCTTGATGAAGGCCAAGAGCATGCCAGCAAGGTTCTGGGTGAGGCGGTGACCGCAGCGGTCTTCATTCTCAACCACGCGCCCACCAAGGCCCTAAAGGGAAGATGCTGTTCGAAGCTTAGTATGGGCACAAGCCGAGCATGTTCTTCCTCTGGACATTCAGCTACATCAGCCATATCAGGAAGACGAGGCCAGTCCTCACCAAGCTGGAGGACAAGAGCACATCGATGGTGCTCCTAGCTACATGGAAGGTACCACGGTGTACCCGCTCTATGACACACATGGAGGTAAGGTGGTTGTCTCGCTTGACGTCATGTCCGACAAGAAGGCAGCATGAGACTGGAACAGTCCGGGCACGGGGGAAGCTGGCGGCTTCACCAGCACCTTCGTCATCAAGCACTTGGTCATCCATGGTGGTGGAGACGCTGGAGAGGTGCCGACCACTCCAGCAACAGAGCCGAGCACTCCTAGGCTAGCGCCAAGCACTTTGGGAGGGGTGCCGAGCACTCCAGGAGTAGTGCCGAACGGTCCTACAGTGGTGCCGACCACTCTAGAATGGGTGCCGAATGCTACCGTAGCGGAACCAAGAGGTCTAGCAGTGGTGCTGACCACTCCAAGACTGGTGTCGAGCACTCCTGCAGTGGTGTCGACCACTCCAGGAGTGGTGATGAGAGGTCTAGGAGTAGTGCCAAGCACTACAGTCGGGGTGCCGAGCACTCCAGATGCTGTGTTGACCACTTCGATGGAACAAGGGACTCCATCAACGCCGATCGAATTCGCCTCACCTCCAAGTGACGTCACTGAGTTCGTGGATGCCTTTCACGATGGTGAGGAGGTGCGGTTTCATAGGCTGAGCGACATCATCGGTGGCATAGGGCCCTTAGGCCTGGTGGGTCGACTGCTCAATGACCTTGAGCTGCTTCTTGTTAGTACAGAGGAACCACCCATGTTCTTGCTGGCCAAGCATAATGCAAATTGGCGACGGGTGATGCTGGAGGAGATGAAGGCAATAAAGGAAAATGAGACTTGAGAGCTCATCGATCCACCTCTAGGATGTCGTCCGATCGGCCTGAAGTGGGTGTACAAGGTCAAGCAGGTCGAGCGTGGTGCCATTGTCAAGCACAAGGCATGTCTCATCGCTTGAGGCTTTGTCCAGCGTGAGGGCATCGACTTTGATGAAGTCTTTACGCCGATAGCGCGCATGGAGTCTATCCGACTGCTGCTGGCTTTGGCAGCATCGAAGGACTGGCGCGCCCATCACCTGGATGTAAAATCGACCTTCCTCAATGGCGAGCTGGTAGAGATGATCTTCGTTAGGCAACCTCCGGGTTTCACCATCAAGGGAGCGGAGCACAGGGTGCTCCAACTGCGTAAGGCGCTCTACGGGCTATGACAGGCCCTGCGAGTGTGGAACACCAAGCTTGACGCCACGCTGGGCGAACTTGGGTTCACACGGTGCGCAACCGAGCACACGCTCTACATGCGGCAATAGGGGAAGGAGGAGCTTGTCGTCAACGTGTATGTGGACGACTTGATCATCATCGGTGCGTGTGTGGAGAACATCGACAGCTTCAAGCGCGAGATGGTGGCTCATTTTTAAATAAGCGATCTCGACGAGCTCTCCTACTACCTCAACATCGAGGTGAGACAGGGGAAGGAGGTGCTCACACTCGATCAGAGCGCATACGCCTCGAAGCTGTTGGTGCGGAGCGGCATGGCTGAGTGTAAGCTGTGCATGACTCCGATAGAGGAGCGGCTAAAGCTGATGAAGGCCTGTACTGCGGTGAAGGCAGATGCAACAATCTATCGAAGCATCATCGGTAGTCTGTGCTATCTAGTTCACTTGAGGCCGGACATTGCATTCGTAGTGGGCTACGTCAGCCGCTTCATGGAGGATCCCCGAGAGGATCACTGGGCTACGGTGAAGCGGCTGCTGCGCTACGTCAAGGGACGGTGGATCAGGGGATCGTCTTCCCCAAGACCAGTGGAAGTGGGCTGCAGCTCACTGTGTTCAGCGATGTAGACATGGCGGGGGACATCGACGGACGATGGAGCACCTCTGGCGTGCTTGTTTTCCTCGGGTCGGCTCCAATCTCATGGTTGTCGCTTAAATAGAAGGTGGTGACGCTGTCCACGTGCGAGGCAGAGTACATGGCGACAGCCACAGCGGCGTGCCAAGCTGTGTGGTTGCGCTGGCTGCTGGATGAGCTGACTGGTGTGGAAGCTTACCCACCAGCACTGATGGTGGACAACTAGCCCGCCATTGCTCTCGCGAAGAATCCGGTTCTCCATGACTGGAGCAAGCACATCGACGTCAAGTTCTACTTTCTCAGGGACTGTGTCGATGGAGGGTAGTTCGTCATCGAGTTCGTCGAAACTGGTCGGCAACTCGTGGATGTCCACACCAAGCCGCTCGGCCGTCTTCGGGTCACAGAACTGAAGAAGATGATCGGCATAGAGAGGGTTCTAGGGCTAGCAGTAGGATTAGGAAAATAATTGTTAAGTATCTCCTGCTCCCCTGTGTGAACGCGCGGCAGGGGCAGACGTCGAAGGGCTCCGTGCTGCTGCCCTGTAGCCGCTGCAGGGACAGGTGCCGAAAGGCTCCCCTGCCGCACTGTAGCCACAGCAGAGACAGGCGCCAAAGTCAGCCCTGCTGTCACATCTAGTCACTATAGCGGCATGACAGCCTGACATGTCTGTGTACTAGGATTAGATGGGTAGAGTTGTATATATAATTTTCCACTGCAACTCAGTAAAGAGAGCAAGTTCAGTTTTGTCATCTACTCTGCAGAGCTCTGGCCAATGTTGGTGCTTGTGCTGTGTGTGTGCACTGTGTTCTTCCTCACTTCTTCTACCTCTAGCCATAGTGTGTGGTCGGCAACGTCGATGAACGGTCGGCTCACCCGTGCCGGAGATCCAGGGCCTAACAATCTACACAATGATTTTGTTCTACTAAAATTTTCGACAAGTAAACAGATATACATTAACGTCAAGATTTAGTAGATATCCGAATGCAAATCCAAATTTGAGACACCGTTTCATATTCGTATCGATCGATAATCGGCCTGTTCGCTGGTTAGTTTCTGGGCTGGTTTGGGCTGGCTGGTGCTGGTTTATTGTGAGAGAAAAACACTGTTAGCTGGCTAGTTTGGGCTGGCTGAAACCAACAAGCGAACAGGGCGAATATCTGTATTTGAATTAAAATATGGTATATAATGCTATCCGTACGTATTATATCAGAATCCATCCCTTCATCATGTGATCCAGTTACCAGTGGCTGCGCAAACGGCAATGCATGCAAATGTGCCAGTTCTTCAGATTTTTAAGATCGAGGGCGCCAGGGCTACGGTTGATGTCAGCAGATCCATGGCACAGTGGCGCAGACCTGCCACAGAATATAATGCGTCTCCGGCCTGCCGGCCTGGGCCAGCGCCGCTGAAGCAAACCTTGTTTACTCTCTCTCACATTAATTTTTAGCCACTTGCATGGAGTATTAAATATAGGTAAAAAAATAACTAATTATACAGTTTAGTTGGAAATCACGATATGAATCTTTTGAGCCTAGTTAGTCCACGATTGGACAATTTTTACCAAATAAGACGAAAATGGTACTATTCATCAGGTTAAAAAAAAAAAAAATTTACAAAGTGAACAAGGCACTAGGGATCTGGCTCTGTTGCAAGTTGCAACAGCAAGTCTGCAACGCCAGTTCACCTGTGATCATTACTTCTAACCTACACAGACCAGATGGCCAGTTCACCCGTTGATTAATTATTTGATCTTTTAAGTTGCCTAAGTCGAATATGTCCTTGCATTCAAATGAACTAAACACCTCGTATACTTGCAAACACATTAGTCCATTTGATGACGTTGCCAATCAACTATCAAAATCATATATGGCCCATGCTAGGTTCTACTTTCGTTACAGGGCGAGCTAGGTTCATGCATAGGCTAAAGATAATTCCTGTTTAATAATAAGGAAAATAGAGTTTACGTGAACTAGATTTTGGGGTGGGAAAAAAAAACTTGGATTTTTTTTACAAGTACACAAATATATTATCATTAGAACCGGAGTACAAAGTTTTGGGAGTTCATATCCCAAAGACAAACTTGTAGCTCTAAAGCTACGACAGGAGAACCTTCACAGACACTCGTAGAAAAGAGCTCGACTATAACAACATACACTGTCTACCAGTTAACTGTAGTATACTTCAGATTACTCGGGTTTTGTTATTGTCCCTCTCCCATACTCGCATACTCGCTTTCACCATCTAACATATAAGCTGCGTTTGTTTCCTATATATTATTGTTTGGTCTACCTATTGCTGCCTGTAGCCTCCATGCTGGCCAATAAGCCTTATGAAACAACCAATAACACCTATATATTGGCCATATCGTTTTTTATGTTTATTTATTATTTGTCACTCACCTTAGGCCTTGTTTGGATCAGAGATGGATGCATGTGTATTCACCTCAATCCACATGTGTAGAAGTAGATTGGAATGAAAATTAGTTTAATTCCACTATAATCTACTTCAACATATGTGAATTGAGATGAATACATGCGTATCAAACAAGGCCCTACAATGTTTTTTTTTTTGCAGCCTCGATGCCTCACTTCAGGGCGCAACATCATTTTCGAGAACTTCAATTCATCGATGAAAAATCAAGAATTAATTAATATACTGTACGACATTTGTTTTTTGTTGCTATACTGGCCAACAACCCTTCAAATCTCGTAGTACAACTGTGCAAGCACAGAACAGAGAATTTTGCTGTCAGGGAATAGGGATCCGGCGCCTCAACGGCAAACCGTAATACAGCCACCGATCCACCATCAAGCAACACGACTAGCTAGTGTAGCTAGGGTGGCAAAAGGAACGCCACAATATATATAGACGATAGAGGCATAGAGCCATGGGCGAAGCCAGAATAAATTGTCACCGGAGTCGGTACTCAACTACTCATATAAGTAGTTTATAGGTTGCAACAATATAATACACTAATCGATTGCTCGGGCTTCAATAATTTGTCACATCTTTTCATAGCCGTTATAAAAACTATTACCCTTATTGCCTACTTGGTCTCTAAGCCTATCAGATATTGCAACCATCTACTGCAAATGCATCATTCCCACCTTGTCCCTTATTGGAATCTCTGAACAAGTAACAATATAAACAAAAACACATATCCACGTTTTCACTATACTCTAGTCAATCATATTTAGTGAACTATTCATGTTGAAGTATCTTCATCATTATTCTCATTATCACCTGTTGCGGGTAATTTTCTTTTAAAGAATCTTTCCAATGTGCTTTGATTACCTATGAAATTAGTCACATAATAAAAATTAAAGCAGATAGATACTAAATTACTAATGTTCAAGTAGCCTACTATTAAAAGTCACTAGTGATTATTGAAATGCAACTATGCAAGCTATACTAAAGTAGATAGGTACCTGACATTTCGCCGGAACGAAAGAGCACGCTCTTTGGTGGAAAGCCTTAAGACCTCTTATTTCAGACTAGATTGTTTTAAGGGTTGTTTTAATTAGCAATTGCAGAATAGGATATTTGGGGTACCTGGACAGGCAGACAGAAGATGGGCAGAGAGTTTATCGCCGCCAGACACCAGCAAGGCATCACTGTGATTTGCGCCTAGCGTCTTTGAGACGTGGGACAGAGAACGAACGAGCGGCCGCGGGGTGCTGGGCACCGGCGCCGCTTGCCAAATGCTAGAACAATGGAGATGGGAAGATGAAACGACGACTACTCAGTCCAGGGCTCCAGGCGGCCTCGACTACTCAGTCCAGGGCTCCAGGCGGTAGCGGAGACTGGAGGCAAACGTTTGGCCTTCTGGGCTGCTGCCTGGTTGCAATTTACATTCCCGTAATGTAACCACGTTCGAGGTCTAGGAAGGAGAAGATGGGCCGAACTGCTGGGCTGCCAACTCGCTGGGGTCCAACATATTTTCTACTGGGGTCCAACATGGTGAAAAATCGCTGGCTATAACAGGCTACGGCAAAGTCGTCGGTGTCGGCCGACCCCGATGCCTTCACGTAGCTTCGCCCCTACATAGAGCATGTGATTTGCATTATTGGGCATCAAGCTAGCTAGATCTGTTGGATATAATATGGGCTTGGCCCATATAATATTTAATAATTAAATAAAACTCTATGCTGCGTAACATTAAGTGTTGTATGGTTTAATACCATACGAGATTTTGACTGAACGCTGACTCAGCCTATATGGTTGGAAATTATTCATCTAAATTGAGAAGCTGAGAAAAGGATAAAGGCGTGCCACACGCGTGGGCGCCGCCGCCGCCGGCCGGACCGTGGGCGTGGGTGTGGGCGTGGGCCGTGGCGAGGCAGGCGGGCGGCGAGCGAGCGGGCGGGCGTGGCCAGTCTTTTGCCACTTAAATCCACATTATCACGGGAGTTTTGCTCCTTGATGGTGGAGGCGAACTGACTACGTCAGTTACCGTCCCTTCCGCTTCCGCTTCCCGTCTCCTAGGATTCTCTGCTGCCTTCGTCTTCTCTTCCTCGTCAGCAGCCTTATATCCTGTCTTCCGTCAGTCAAGACCTATTCTCCCGTAACCACTCCTGAGAGAACCACAGATCAACAGCCTTCTGACTTCCCCATCCCATACCTCTGCGCGCACGGAGGAGCGGGAGAGCAGGTGCCTCCGGAACCCTTGTCCGCCTGAGAATCCTGCACGGGGTAAGCGGCGATTAGGTTTTTGGGGAGCGATCCGCGACTGCTCGTCCATCTTCTTCCTGGAGATCGCTCTTGGATCCGTCCTCTCCCTGGAACGTCAAGGCGTCTTCTTGCTGGTGATCCGTTCGTGGGACTGCACTGCGAACGTCTTCCTGCATTGACTGTGGTCCGCGACTTCAAGCAACGCACTATGTCGACTAGTGCGAATGGAGCCTCCGATGCCCTCGGCATGGGACCCTCCGCTGGGTATAGTCTAATCTCTGTGATTACTGTATTTTGTATTCTTACTGTACCAATCAGTATGTCATCTATACATGCTGTAGCGTTCATAAGAAATATACACATGCACATATATGCTGTCATAAACCTGCTGATGTTATATTTCTGGATTAAACTGATAATGAAAATGCCTAAATTCCTAACAATCCAAAGACCTAATGATAGGCAATTTTCTGTCAGTAGATTTGCTGCCGCTTTGAAGCCGAATAATTTTGATGGCAAGAATTTTATGATATGGCGTGCAAAGATGGTATTGTGGTTGACTGCGATGAACTGCTATCACGCCGCATAGGGGAAGCCTGAACAGTTTACTCCTGAGGAGGAGCGAAAGTTCTTGGCTGCCGATAACCTGTTTCGAGACGCCATGATTAGTGCACTTCATCCCAAGTATGAGAAAAACTACATATCTTGTACATTAGGCAAAGAATTATGGGATGCTCTTGAGGAAAAGTTTGGGGTTTCTGATGCTGGTAGTGAGCTGTATCTTATGGAGCAGCTGTATGACTACAAAATGGTTGAAAACCGTTCTGTGGTCGAACAGGCTCATGAGATACAGGCGTTGGCAAAGGAACTAGAACATTTCCCATGTTTGTTGCCCGACAAGTTTGTGGCCGGTGGTATAATCGCTAAGTTGCCACCTTCTTGGAGGGATTTTGCTACTTCTCTAAAATACAAGAGACAAGAGTTTAGCGTGGCTGAACTTATTGGATCTCTTGATGTTGAGGAGAGGGCGAGAGCAAAAGACAACCGTGGAAAAGGAGTTGAGTCTTCCGCTGCCAATATGGTGCAGAAGAAAAACTCATTTGCATCTCATAACAAAAAGAAGAAGAACATGCAAGAGAACAACAATGCAAAGCCTAAGCAGACCACACAGTTTAAGAAGAAAAACAACAAGAAAGTTGGAGGATGCTTTGTTTGCGGGAGTGATGAGCATTGGGCAAGTGCGTGCCCAGACCGCAAATATAAGCAAGAGAAGAAATCAGCAAACATGGTAATTAGCGAGACTGGAGGAGGAACGTCTGGGTATGGTAATTCTTTACCCTTTGTTCTTTCAGTTTGTCTTTCACTTGAGTGGTGGATGGATAGTGGTGCTAATATTCATGTGTGTGCTGATGTTTCTTTTTTTATTTCCTATCAGGCCGGCAGGAGTGGAGCCTTGCTGATGGGAAACGGTTCGCATGCGCGTATTCTTGATGCTGGTACGGTCGTTCTGAAGTTTACTTTGGGAAAGACGGTGCTATTAAAAAACGTGCAGCATGTCCCCTCCATCAAGAAGAATCTTGTTAGCGCTTCTCAGATGTGTCGCGATGGCTTTAAAATTGTGCTTGAGTCCAATAAATGTGTTGTGTCAAGACATGGAACATTTGTCGAAAAAGGTTATGATTGCGAAGGCTTATTCCGCTTATCTTTGCTTGATGATGTGTGTAATAAAGTAGTAAACAATGTTATTATTTCGGATGAGTCGAATATATGGCATTCACGACTTCGTCTGTCTCACGTGGCTTGCAAATCTGAATTTAATCCCGAAATTTAACTTAGTCAAAGTTTCTAAGTGCTAGGTGTGTGTGCAATCAAAGCAACCGCGCAAGCCTCACAAGGCTGCTGAGGTGAGGAACTTGGCACCATTAGAACTCGTTCATTCTGATTTATGCGAAATGAATGACGAATTGACTAAAGGCTGTAGACGATACTTCATGACATTTATAGATGATTGCACTAGATTTTGCTACGTGTATTTATTAAAAACTAAAGATGAAGCGTTGCATTATTTTAAAGTCTATAAAGCTGAGGCAGAAAATCAACTTGAGAAGAAAATCAAGCGTTTGCGGTCCGATCGCGGGGGAGAATATTTCTCAAATGAATTTTTTGAGTTTTGCGCGGTGCATGGAATTATTCATAAGAGGACGCCACCATACTCACCACAGTCCAATGGGATTGCAGAGAGAAAGAACCACACTCTAACTGATTTGGTTAATGCCATGTTGGAAACTACGGGGCTATCTAAGGAATGGTGGGGTGAGGCTATATTGACAGCGTGTCATGTCCTGAATAGAGTGCCCATAAAGAACAAAGAAATCACACCATTCGAGGAATAGGAAAAGAAGAGATTAAATCTCTCTTACCTATGAACTTGAGGTTGTTTGGCAAAGGTGAATGTGCCAATAAACAAAAAGCGAAAGCTTGGACAAAAGACTGTTGATGGTGTTTTTCTTGGTTATGCTATTCACAGCGTGGGTTATAGATTTTTAATTATAAACTCTAGTGTTCCTGAGATGGCTGTTGATACAATCATGGAATCTAGAGACGCTACATTTTTTGAGAATAAGTTTCCCATGAAAAATGCACCTAGCACAACTAGTCATGAATTTATAATTCCCCATGAGAATGAAAATTTTACTCCGATAGAACAAATTGAGGAACCCTATATGCAAAATCCTGAGGAGGATGACACTATAGTCACTAGAAAAAGCAAGAGACAAAGGACTGCAAAGTCTTTTGGTGATGACTATATTGTGTACCTTGTGGATGACACACCAACGACCATTGAAAAGGCATATTCCTCTCCTAATGCTAACTTATAGAAGGAAGCAGTACAGAGTGAGATGGATTCTGTTATGTCTAATGGAACTTGGGAAATTGTTGATCGTCCCTATGGGTGCAAGCCTATAGGGTGCAAATGGGTGTTTAAGAAAAAGCTTAGGCCTGATGGTACTATTGAGAGGTACAAGGCAAGGCTTATAGCCAAGAGTTATACTCAAAAGGAAGGTGAGGATTTCTTTGATACTTATTCACCGGTTGCCCGATTGACCACAATTCGAGTTTTACTTTCCCTGGTAGCCTCCTATGGTCTTATCGTTTATCAAATGGATGTTAAGATAGTTTTCCTAAACGGAGAGTTAGAGGAGGAGATCTATATGGATCAGCCGGATGGGTTTATGGCAAATGGTCAAGAAGGCAAAGTGTGTAAATTATTAAAGTCATTTGATGGCCTAAAACAAGCTCCTAAGCAATAGCATGAGAAGTTCAATAGAACTTTAACATCTGTTGGCTTTGTTGTGAATGAAGCTGACAAATGTGTGTACTGTCGGTATGGTGGGGGTGAAGGAGTCATTTTGTGTTTATATGTTGATGACATACTGATCTTTGGATCCAGCCTCAAAGTGATCAGAGAGGTGAAGGGAGTTTTAACTAATAATTTTGAGATGAAAGATTTGGGAGAGGCTAATGTTATTCTTAATATCAAGCTTCTAAGAGAAGGTGATGGTGGGGTAACTCTGTTACAAACCCACTATGTAGAAAAGGTGCTGAGTCGCTTTGGGTTCAGTGACTGTGCACCTGCTCCCACATCTTATGACCCTAGTGTGCTATTGAGGAAAAATCAAAGAATAGCAAGGGATCAGTTGAGATATTCCTAGATCATTGGTTCACTCATGTATCTTGCTAGTGCAACAAGGCCTGACATCTCATTTGCAGTATGCAAGCTGAGCTGGTTTGTGTCAAACCCGGGAGATGATCACTGGCGTGCTCTTGAGAGAGTAATGTGCTACCTAAAAGGGACCATGAGCTATGGTATTTGTTATACCGGACATCCAAAAGTGCTAGAAGGCTACTGTGATGCCAACTGAATTTCTAATGCTGATGAACTTTATGCCACAAGTGGATATGTGTTTTCGCTTGGAGGTGGCGCTTTTTCCTAGAAGTCTTGCAAGCAGACTATCTTAACGAAGTCTACAATGGAAGCAGAACTCACAGCATTAGACACTGCTGGATCTGAGGCTGAGTGGCTTCATGATCTCCTTATGGATTTATCGGTTGTTGAAAAACCTATACCGGCTATTTCTATGAACTGTGATAACCAGACTATGATTACGAAGGTTAACAGTTCTAAGGATTACATGAAGTCCACAAGGCATGTTAAGAGACGACTAAAATCTGGCAGAAAATTGAGAAACTCCGGAGTAATAGCGTTGGACTATGTTCATACATCTAACAATCTGGCAGATCAGTTCACTAAGGGTCTGTCACGTAATGTGATAGAAAGTGCATCGAGAGAGATGGGTTTGAGACCCACTTCAAATTTACTATAGTGATAACCTGTTCTATGTGATCGGAGATCCAGTGAAGTAGGACGGTGAAACAAGCTAGTAGTAAATTGTGAGGAAAGATCCTTAGTAAGACTCATTTCTGATGCATATCTTTCCTTTCTGTAAGGCAGGCTGGCTTTTGCCTTAATGTGTTCCAAGTGGCTTGTCAAAGCAAAGATGTTGTCCTACAGAACATCTTTTGAGGAACACATCTATATGAGTCAGACTGCTGGTCACAGTCTATGAGATTTGGATGATCTCTAAATACTCATGAAAGGCACTGAAGTATGACTTATATGCTTCAAATAGAGGGGATGTCTTTTGTTGCCCAGTATCAGCTAAGGACTTTAGTGACATTCACCTCACACAAAACTGTCAATTCAAGGCTTAGTCCATTGTTCAGTTGTGACTGAGTGAAACTATTATTCTAGATGGATATTCAACTTAACAGTCTTCATCGAAACACTAGTATATAAAGAAATGTGGTTCTAAGACTACTTATTACAAACCCTAGAGTTTGGTGGGGACTGTTGGATATAATATGGGCTTGGCCCATATAATATTTAATAATTAAATAAAACTCTATGGTGCGTAACATTAAGTGTTGTATGGTTTAATACCATACGTGATTTTGACTGAACGCTGACTCAACTTATATGGTTAGAAATTATTCATCTAAATTGAGAAGATGAGAAAATGATAAAGGCATGCCATGTGCGCGCGCGCCGCTGCCGCCGCCGACCGGGCCGTGGCCGTGGCCGTGGGCGCGTGGCGAGGTGGGTGGCAAGCGAGTGGGCGGGCGTGGCCAGTCTTTTGCCACTTAAATCCACATTATCACGGGAGTTTCGCTCCTTGATGGTGGAGGCGAACTGACTGCGTCAGTTACCGTCTCCTGGGATTCTTCGCTATCTTCGTCTTCTCTTCCCCGTCAGCAGCCTTATATCCTGTCTTCCGTCAGTCCAGATCTATTCTCCCGAGAGAACCACAGATCAGCAGCCTTCTGACTTCCCCGTCCCGTACCTCTACGCGCACGGAGGAGCGGGAGAGCAGGTGCCTCTGGAACCCTCGTCCGCCTGAGAATCCTGCACGGGGTAAGCGGCGATTAGGTTTTTGGGGAGCGATCTGCGACTGCTCGTCCATCTTCTTCCTGGAGATCGCTCTTGGATCTGTCCTCTCCCTGGAACGTCAAGGCGTCTTCTTGCTGGTGATCCGTTCGTGGGACTGCACTGCGAACGTCTTCCTGCATCGACTGTGGTCCGCGACTTCGAGCAACGCACTATGTCGACTAGTGCGAATGGAGCCTCCAATGCCCTTAGCATGGGACCCTTCACTGGGTACAGTCTAATCTCTGTGATTACTGTATTTTGTATTCTTACTGTATCAATCAGGATGTAATCTATACATGCTGTAGTGTTCATAAGAAATATACACATGCACATATATGCTGTCAAAAACTTGCTGATGTTATATTTTTAGATTAAACTAATAATGAAAATGTCTAAATTCCTAGCAAGATCGTCGTCGATAACTCGATACGACAGTCCTATACGTACACGATGATGTCCACATGTTTTCGTCGTGATCGATACCACGAGTCATTTCGATCGAGTCTTTATGTTACTAGCTCGTACTGACGGCAGTAGACGTACTTGACCATCGATGGCTCTGCTTGACGAGATCGCAGAATTCGATTGGTGATGATCTCGTACTCACGGTCGCCCTCTAAAAGTGAAACTAAAGAGATTGACCTGTGACCAGCTTGTGCTCCAAGACAATCCTCGTAGACTTTGGAAGACCAGGAGATGAGGAAGCCAAGACCAGGAAGACGTAATCGCGCAGAAAATAAAACACCTAGGTGCCACGGCACCTTCCATCTACCGGCTTGCCGGAATCATTGGAATCCATTCAGGTGGGGTCTCTCCCCTCCGGTGACGTCTTAAATAAAAAAGACACCACGATGCACTATAACATAAATGGCATCTACACAACAAGTTTGTAACACCCTTTACCAGCTGGAAACTGAACCGGGTTGTTGTATTGTAGGTCTATGGTTATGAAACTGGAAGCTTCACAACTGGTTCATATACCAACCTGCATTCCTATGCATTTCATATGGCATTATCTCATAGAAACATAGTTTAGTCGAAAGATCAACACTACTACAAATTTTTTTTTTGCTCACCGTAAAAAACGATCTTCAGGGCCAGTTCATAAAACCACCGCTATACCATCGATTGTAAAGATATGGCCTTTGAATTGCGTTGAGCATTTAACTGTCCATGGAAAAACATTTCCAGAGAATCCACGAACCAGTTCTTGAAAATACATTTTTTAGGGGCGGTTGGTTTATGACAACCGTCCTTGAAATTGTATTTTCAATGGTGCTTGTTCTATGACAACCCCTCTAGTAAATAGATTTTCGGTGGCAGTTGCTCTAGATCCGCCCAAGCAAACAACCTGAATGCTACGATGAGCCGCGCGTGCATTACCACTGCTAGCCGCGCCATCACAACATCAAATTACAACTCTCAAATCAAAGCAGTTGGAAAACCTTCTGTAGCGCTGGACCACGTCATGTCTGTTTCTTTGATAATACGAGGGACCGGAAAGGACGAACTACGGTACTTGTATGAGGTTATGATCAGCTAGCTAGGTCCAGGAGCTGTGTCGCTGACGACAAGCATGCTATGATGCTGGACAACGAAGAACGAACGTTAGGCAAGCGTACCTGCCGCACATTTACTAGCTACGGAGTATGCTACTGCTACAGGATGCCCGCTGTGCTTGCGTAGGGTAGATCCGGCCATCCGGGATGACCTATGCCTCTGCAGCTACTGCCTACTAGTACCTTCCGAGTTGGAGTATCTGAATCTCCTGCCGTACAGATGCATGAGTGAAAATTTTGCATTTTCCTTTTTTTTTAGTATCTGAATCTACTGCTACGTTTTTTTTTTTTGTAGTAGTGTGCCACGGCACCTTCCATCTACCGGCTTGCCAGAATCAATGGAATCCATTCAGGTGGGGTCTCTCCCCTCCGGTGACGTCTTCAAAAAAAAAAAACACCACGATGCACTACAACATAAATGGCATCTACACAACAAGTTTGTAACACCCTTTACCAGCTGGAAACTGAACCGAGTTGTTGGATTGTAGGTCTATGGTTATGAAACTGGAAGCTTCACAACTGGTTCATATACCAACCTGCATTCCTATGCATTTCATATGGCATTATCTCATAGAAATATAGTTTAGTCGAAAGATCAACACTACTACAATTTTTTTTTCTCACCGTCAAAAACGATCTTCAGGGCCAGTTCATAAAACCACCGCTATACCATCGATTGTAAAGATATGGCCTTTGAATCGCGTCGAGCATTTAACTGTCCATGGAAAAACATTTCCAGAGATGGTTTCGTTAGTAAATCGACGAACCCGTTCTTGAAAATACATTTTTAGGGGCGATTAGTGTTGGTTTACAACAACCGTCCTTGAAATTGTATTTTCAATGGTGCTTGCTCTATGACAACCGCTCTAGTAAATAGATTTCTGGTGGCGGTTGCTCTATGACAACCGTCCCCTAAACCACGTTTTCAGATGCGGTAGACTTAACAAAACCATCTTGAAACTACTTTTTCTACGATGGTTGTGGCAAGGCAACCACAACTAAAACATATTTTAAGGGGGTTGTTGTCTTAAACAAATTGTTCCTGAAAATCTATTTATAAGGCCAGTTCTGCTAAAACTGAACCACCACTGAAATCTTGTTTAGACTTTTGAAATTTTCCACTATATTTGAAATCTCGGTTTCCTAGACTTGATTTACAAAGTTTTATTTGGGATACTAACATTGTGCTTCATTTGAACAATGAAGAGAATGTCCTTTGATCGAACCATAAAGAGCCTCCAACTTAGGATTTTTTGCATAGGCCGAAGTCTTATCATAGAACGCATTGGGTATCAGCACAATAGCAAAACCAAATAAGAAAAAAAGTGTGCCGGGTTTTTGGATCTTATGTATTTAGGCAAGAGTAAAGTTTATGACAATTCCTCGTGTCATTCCAGTCCCCGAACTAAGAAACTATGTTCATCCTATCCTCAAACTCTGTTTGGGTCTTATTTTCATCCAAACAAGTACAGATTCATGACTGCGTGCAAAGATACGACTTGATTGCTTAAAAGAAAAGATTAAAGGGGGTTATAAACAAAATTGTCCAGACACATAAATTACATAAATATTTACAAACTTCACAAGGGACTATTTTGAAAATAATCATTTTCTTCCTCATCGCCGCTCTCGCTGCCGGCGCACAGTCATGGGCACGGGGGAGCCACCGCCCTCGTCACGCACAGGAGCGCTTGCGAGCAGCCGCCGTCGCTGCTGCATAGGGGCATGGGCGAGCCGCCGCTGCCGCGCACAGGGACGTGCACGAGCCGCCGTTGCCGCACAGGCGAGCAGCAGCTACCACCGCGAATAGGCGCCCTGGCCGCGTAGGCGAAAAGTTGCCGCTGCCGCCGCACAAGAGCGTGCGCAAGCCATGGCCACGCAGGCGAGCAGCAGTCGCTGCCACGAATAGGCACGCGCGTGAGCCACCGCCGTGCATAGGCCCATGGGCGAGCCGTCGCCACGGCCTCGTAGGTGAATAGCCATCGCCGCTAGCGAACAGGCGCACGAGAGAGCAGCCACCGCCGCTTCATAGGTGCGCGGGTGAGCAGCCGCGCTGCCGCAGCCGCGCTGCCGCAGCCGCACGGGCCGAACAACGGTGCACCGACGAAATGACCATGGGCATGAGAGATGAGAGATAGAGCTGACATGTGGATCTAGACCCGTTTGGATGAATATGAGACTTAAATAGAGTTTAAGAACCAGAATGACACACTTTTTGAGTTTGGGGATCGGGATGACACACCCTCACGTGTATGTTCGAGGACCGGCCATGAATTTAACTCTTTAGTTAAATTACAACATCTTTTTGTCCAGAAATATATGAAGATAAATATGACATTCATGTGCATAAGTGGTCTACCAATACCGTCACAGCTAACATCATGCTAAACAAATTACTCAGTAAACATGCAAGTCACAAGTGAATAACCCATAGTGGGACAACTGCTAGGGGGCACCAGGGGTGTTATTACTCTGATCTGCCAGCAACATGATCGAGAGTCGACTGTTCGATGTAATCGATCTTAAATCTTATGCTTGGAGTCGTGCCCTACACTCCTAGAATTAGAAGTTCAAGTACCACCAGGAAGTATAGTTGAACAAAAAGCAAGTTGTGAAGATGTGTGCTCTTAAAAAACTAATTGTCATAGGAGTACGAGAGCTTCTCGGCCTATTTGCTGGTTGGTTTCTGGGCTCATAAGCCCGACTGATGCTGGTTTATTGTGAGAGAAAAACACTATTGACTGGCTAATAAGCCATGTCAGAAATCAACAAGCGAATAAACTGTCTATAATTAGAACCAAAGACACCTATCTATAGACGTGATAGAAAGAAGGAAGGGCAAACAAGGGCGGATCTGGCGGTGGGGCGGGTGGGGCTTAAACCCTCTTCTAAGTCCTAGCATCTCAATGACAATGGAGCCCCTTCTTGAACTCTTAATTTTTATGGACATAAAAGAGAGAAAGGAGGGACTCGAGGTTGAAAATGACTTCAACTCCTCTTGCATTAAATCCTATATCCGCCCATGCAAACAACCTGAATGCTACTATGAGCCGCGCGTGCATTAGCGCGTGTTTAGTTCATACCCTAAAATCTCAAAAAGTGCTACAGTATCCATCACATCAAATCTTGCGATACGTGCATGAAACATTAAATGTAGACGAAAAAAAATTAATTGCACAGTTTGGTTGGAAATTACGAGACGAACGTTTTGAGCCTAATTAGTCCATGATTGAACACTATTTGTCAAATAAAAACGAAAGTACTACGATAACCCAAATTTCAACTTTGGGCCAACTAAACGCGCCCTTACCAGTGCTAGCCGCGCCATCACAACATCAATTACAACTCTCAAATCAAAGCAGTTGGAAAACCTTCTGTAGCGCTGGACCACGTCATGTCTGTTTCTTTGATAATACGAGGGACCGGAAAGGACGAACTACGGTACTTGTATGAGGTTATGATCAGCTAGCTAGGTCCAGGAGCTGTGTCGCTGACGACATGCATGCTATGATGCTGGACAACGAAGAACGAACGTTAGGCAAGCGTACCTGCCGCACATTTAGCCCTTGTCTAGTCGGAGAAATTTGGATTTTAGGGTTACTGTAGCATATTCGTTTTTTATTTGATAAATAGTGTTCAAACATGGACTAATTAGCTCAAAACGTTCGTCTCGCAATTTCCCACTAAATTATGCAATTAGTTTTTCTTTTCGTCTACATTTAATGCTTCATGCACGGACCGCAAACATTCGATGTGACAGGTACTGTAGCAACTTTTTAAAAATTGGAGTGGAACTAAACACGGGCTTACTAGCTACGGAGTATGCTACTGCTACAGGATGCCCGCTGTGCTTGCGTAGGGTAGATCCGGGATGACCTATGCCTCTGCAGCTACTGCCTACTAGTACCTTCCGAGTTGGAGTATCTGAATCTCCTGCCGTACAGATGCATGAGTGAAAATTTTGCATTTTGCATTTTCCTTTTAGAACCTATATATATATATATATATATATATATATATATATATATATATATATATATATATATATATATATAGGGAGAGGCTATTCAGCAGCCGGCTACAAAAATAAGTTATTCTGTAGCCACCTCTATTTACCATAATTTTATATACTAATTTATCATAATGTTAATACATATTTACAATAGTTGGGTTACTATAACACATGAGAATATTTACCATAATGTTATAGTAAACCACTCAGTAAGGAGTTACTGTAAATTAACATAGTAATTATCGTAACTCAAAGTGGCTACAGAATAAGTTATTCTATGGCCAACTACAGAATAGTAGTTATATATATATATATATATATATATATATATATATATATATATATATATATATATATATATTCTCGCCAAACCTTTTCTAAGAATGGACACCTCCGATGAGCCGGTTTGAACTTTGTGGGCTCGGTTGGCCTTCACCGGATGTCTCTGGTCAGTACACGTCCGGTGTATACCGGAGATCACGGTGCTCTCACTAAAACTCTCAATAGTTAGCGCACAGGCAGACGTGTCCGGTGCCCGGCTTCGGTGACGCAATGGAGACGTCCGGTGCATGCTAAATAGCAACATTGACAGCACACTCGATCTCATCTCTTCGCAAAATGTGCTAACTCTTAAATGTTTTGCCAAACATTTAAGCCCTAAGTTGGCATTTTTCCAAGTGTTTTCAAAACCATTTTTGCTTGCTACTCACCATGTCACTAGGGCTAAATGTAAATGCATGTAGATCAATACCTATTGGCACAAGATAATCGTGTTTGATAATTAGAGCTTCCCTCTTAATAGTACGGCTATCTATTCTAAACCCGACATACACTCTATTGCGTCTTGACCAGCAAAGCAAAATTCCTAATTATACCTTTGCCTTCACACCATTGGATTTTATTTTTCTCTTTCTTCTTTTCCAAGCGAGATCTTGATCCAATTGGACTGATCACCCTTCATCCACCTCCAAGCCTTGCCCTCCATCTTGGTGTAGACCTATAACCTAGCTTAATCACACACTTAACAAAAGGTTAGTACACTAGTTGTCTCAACTACCAAAACCAAACATAGGGCTTTCAGTGTCCTCAAGGTATCTGCCTACATTGTCATAAGCATCTCCATTTGCCACACCATAACCATCCATACCAGCATATGTTGGTTGTGTGAGTACTATTTCTTCTTCTGTAGGACGATTTTGTAGCTTGGGCGGTACGAATCCAAAGGTTCTATGTTCTGGCTTTGGATAGTACAATCTTTATGTACCATCAATGAGAGACCAAACTTCTGAGGCCAACACAGCCGCCATCTGCTTCAGTCTTGGACCTTTTGAACCCTAAACCACTCGGACTCACTACTCATTTTTAGCATCCTATTGGTTCTTGGACCTTTTGAACACCCTACATCTATCACCCCTTCCAACTGCACAACCACATCTGCTTCAGTCCAACCCAACCTTCCTTTCATTCGTTCCACTAGCTTGGTAAGGAGGGTGATTCCCTAAAAATCACAACACGTCCTCTACCATGTCCCCAAATTCAACACTATAATCCCTGGTCCTAAGTGCACGCCCTCCATGATGCAATCTCACTAATGTGTCCATCTACAACCATCATACAACTAATATAGTCACAATACATCGTGATATCCCTACATACGGTACGAAAATATACTTCTATCCACACTAACCAAAATTTTGTTATTTTCATATAACAAGTTATGCACTATCTATTCTACCTAATACTTCACAACATTGTAAGCAACACCATATAACCAACATTACACATCTAGCTCTAAACCACCAATGCACGACTAGTTTAGGGTTCTAACCATAAATCACCAGACCAAACCTATGCAATATATCATAAGTGAATAACCAAACAATTGAACACAGATGGTTCAGAGATTAATCATATAAAACTAACCAAACAATTCTAGCCTAGGGTTCTAGCCATAAAAGACACAACCAATGCAACTAAATCCAACTAGATTGAATAATGGAAGAGAGGAAGGAGTCCCTCGGGGAAGAGATGTCCCGAGAGAATAGGGGAGTTTGGGGGGAGAGAGAAAAGGGAGCCAACGCCGATGAGAATGGATAGAGGAGGAAGAGGGGCCGACACGTGGCTTTAGTGCCTGGATCTCAACGTTGAGTCAGACCACGGCATGGTCTGTTCTTTGGCATTAATTGAACCAACACCGAGCTCCGTAGGGCCTAACGCCACATTGGATCCTACATGGCTACAACGCCCGGTGTTCTCGCTGATGTGGCAGGGGTCAGCGTATTCTAACATGATGTCGAGCCATGTATCTCGGCGTAGTGTTCTATAACGCTGAGCTTCGGGTGTGTTCTTAGAAAAGGTTTAGTAGGGAATCTATTTATAAAAAAAATCAGAAAGAGCTAAAATATGCAAAATTTTCAGGATGCAGGACGGGATTGAGTACATGCGTAACTAAAGCACTGTCACCGTGAGGCTCCGACGAAAGAGGCTCTCACACTACGATCGACATGATCATGTGATCGCTGACCCCCCAGCCGGCGAGCACGGCCATGTGCGGTGTAAGAGAGCGCGGAATGCGTACCATACCATCGAGTGCACCAACGGTGTTCATTATATTGTTGCTCTTATTTATTTATTTATCATCATCGATCGATCGAGAGAGAGTGAGATAGTACAAGGCTACGTATATACAGTAATATCCTACAAGATCATCGCTCGTATGCATGCAGGTTTTGTTGTGGGATCCCCGTACAAGCTGAGCTGCAACTCCGATCGTCGTGCGCGGCGGATATGGCGGAGTACCATTTAGGGTTGATGAAATGATAGCGGAGGATCTACTTGTCCGATGTTGCAGAGAGGTGCAGCGGCGGGCCGCGCGCGTACGTCTACCGAACCGCCACGGTTGAAGAGAACCATTAACTCATGAAGTGTTTCAGCGGTTTTCGTCGCGGTAGGGATTATGACTGAGCTACGGTGTTGGTTCGTACACAGCTTGCACTACATATTCATACGTCACTGCTGGATTATTAATGTCGATTGCTTTCGAATCAGCAGTGATAATATATTACTATCAATTTATGGCTAGCTACCATCGTCAGTGATAGATATATTTTCTATCAGTTCTTAGCTACAACAGGCAGTGATAAGCTATTTTGCATAAAAGATTATAATTGTTTTCATATGAAGTCGAATCAAGATAACTTTTATATCAAAATTATAGAATTCAAATAGATCTAAAACTTTGCAGTTGATAACTTTTTTTTTAACTTGAGATGGTTTTTATGCCATCCAAATTTTCAATATAAGTTCTTGGGGCGGATTTAATTTGATATGGTTGAAAATGTTGAATGGATACAAAGTCAACATCAAAGTTATTGTAATTTTGACAAGATCTACAACTTTGTAGTTAATATTTTTTTTTTATAATTTAGGACAGTTTAGAGTGTCAAATATACAATATAAGATTCATAAAGATGTAGATAAAAGAATATCATCCGTTATATATTCACAAGTGTTGTGTAGCTCAGATGGTATATGTGCTTGAGAGAATGATAAGGTCTTGAATTTGAATCCTGGCAGCACATATATTTTGTTTATAACTGCTGGTTTGTGGCTACGCCTAGCAGTATAGGACGATTTCACTGTCGGCTTTGGAATCGACGATGACAGTTTCCCTAATCCGGATCCAGTTTCTTTTATCACTGCTGTTTTGTGGCTAGACCTGATAGTGATAGGATGATTTCACTATCGGCTATGAAACTGATAATTGCCCTCTGTTGGATCCAGTTTTCGACGGTGATTGTGTGTTTAGACCCGATAGTAATGTATAAATATGTACTAGTGTCGACATATTTTATCATCCTCAAAATATATTAGAAGAGCTAGTTTATTAATCATATGGTTGCAGCTACAACCCTGGCCAATTTTTTTTCTAAAGTTTGGTTCCACATGTTAATCTTCATTTTTTCTAATATTAAATGGTGGAAGACTTCTTGGTCCGTTATCGCTCACAACCGTCCAATAGGAATCCACCGAACCCAATTAATCTCTCACTTGCTCGTACAAAGTTACGGTAGTTTGTTCAAGCATGAGGCAAAGTTCAATTCCAAACCGAATTGGAATATACATATTTATACCAAAATTTGGAAGAAGAATTGCAGAAACTCGAAAGGTCCTAAGATCATGTCATCAATGAATCGATTGCATAAAGGTTAGTATCAGCTGATTCGAATGCAGCACTGGAATCGGCTCTCTTCAGATAGCGCCAGCAGATAACGATAAAAGCTACGATCGACGTCAGGAAAAAAACATGTTGGACTCTAGAAAAAGGAAAAGATTAGGGTCTAAGTTATCTTAAATTAAGAATGTTTTCTCTTAGACCAAAAATTATAATGAGTCTGCTTAAGTAGGATTCATGCGTAGGTTACGGGTATAAATATTGGACCCCGGCTATTGTAAAGGACACACAATCAATCAAATACAAGTTACTTAATTTTTCGGCTCTGGCCACCCCTTAGGAGTACGAGTAGAGTAGATCTCGGCGAGTTCTTCAGCGAGCAGGGTTGCATCGGTCCGGCCGACCTCCGGCTTATCTGTAAGTACCGTCATGGCTTATACTTCTGTTCGTACGGCTGCATCAATCCGGTCGACCTCCACTACGGCTCTAGTATAAGCTAGTTATCGACTCTTGTCTAGTTCAAGTATGGCTGCATCGATCCGGTCGACCTCCACTGCTTGAACTAGATTAAGGTCAAGTTATCGGCTCTATCTAAGGGTGGCGTTCTTCGGGTAGATTCATTAAGTTACCGATCTTGCTGATGTATTTCGTTGTTATTAGTTTACAGCAATATCAATTCGTCCGGTCGAGATCGAATTAGATCAGCCTTATATCCTTTCAGTCCGTCGTTCGCTTTACCACAACACGATGTTTCTTACTCTGAGCGACGGATTATGCTTCATCGGCTGTTTTTACTTCGATCTTGATCATGCATAGTACGCGGTTAAGGCATGAATAATTTTGAAGAGGTTTGCTGGCTAGTTGAATCTGGTCTATGGTTCACCATTATGGCTGTAACGATCCGGTCGATCCCCACTGATGGCAATGTAGATTGAAAGACGCTAGTTAGTAGATTTGTTTCTGGTTAGGCGTGACCTTAGCTGTTTGCTATGCCTGCATCGGCTAAATAGCCGATCGCCTGTGCGTTAACGCCTGCGGTGTGCGTCCATGATTCTGTTAAGCGTGAATAGATCTGTGTAGTTTAAGGGTATGATTCGTTGTCTTTTTCACGGCTACATCGATCCGGTCGAACCCCACTGTTAGAGATAGCAGGTTGAGTCTGAGAAATTCATAGGTTTGTTCATATGAAATAGTCGATTGCTCACACGTTGTAGTCCTTTTCACCTGAATCGGCTATTTTAGCCGATTCATCCGAGCCTTCACGTATAGCATGTCTTTCGGAAAGCCTGTCGAAGTACGTACGTTTTTTGTCGATTTTTTCGGTTTTAGTTTATTACTATCATCATAGATGCCATCGATCCGGTCAAACCTCACTGTTGGTGGTAACAGATTAGATTCAGAGCATTTATAGATCCGTTCGTATTAGATAGTCGATTCGTTCGTGTGCTATATCTTTTTCTGATTAGGTTCATCGGCTCAACGTTTTACATTTGATAATATCTGCCTAGCTGATGATCTTATTTACATATATGTGTACTGTACCTATCAACTTAAAATCAATTGCTACCTACGAGCTTTACAGTCCGTAACAGCCGATTTCTATGCCGATCAGCTATTTAGTCGCTCTTCCCGTATGGCTGCTCCCGAAGCGGCACCCTTGGAACTGTCTGGGCACAGACCGGCATGTTCCACCTTAAATTACTGGTAAACTTTCTCTTCTTATCAATTACAGGGTCAAATTGACTAGCACGTCTTGGGAGGAGCATGCAGGATTGACCATCCCCGCGTTTAAGCCAGGCAGATCTCTAGCTCCATCGAGCAGACCCTTTCAGCTTGCTCCTATGCCCGGCACGAGACACATTTTCGTGATGACGCACGTTCTAGCATGTCCGGTGGGACACCACAATCGTCATGGTGGCTTATAACAACAACGACATCCTTATGATATCTTATGATGACCTACCTGATAGAAATAAAGATGTCATCAGCAAAGCTATAGAAGAATTTCAGAACAAGTGTTTGTTGTCCTACACCAAGACACATGGTAATATAATTGTTCAGAAGTATCCTCTACCAAGAGTTCTATTACTTGGGCAGACAGATGCAGATGAAGCTAAAGACATGTGTTTCTTCATAGAAGCTGTAAACAAATCTGTTCATGATGCCATATCGAACTATAATGAAGTTTTCTTGAAAATATTCCACAACACCATGAAAGAGGTGTTTCATGGGTTTCCAGTTGATCAGGTTGGGCCGGCTTATTATAATATTTCACATCCGTCGACTCAAGAGACTAATCAAACCGGTACCAGCCATCAAGAAGCAACACCAGCGGGTAATAATGATGTCCAAGTAGTTCAGAGTTCATCTAAGCAAGCTCAAGGTGCTACTACAAATCAGATACAACATAATTCTTGATCATCAGTACAACATATGCAACAACCGGCGGGGCAAGGTCAAAACCAGATGATTAATTTTGGCACATTGGGCCACATACCGTCATCGGCTCAGAAAATAGCACCATCAATCCAGAGGATCCATAGAGATATAGATCCTAATATCTATAACTAGAGACTTTAAGCGGCAAACCAGCAAAGGACCCAACAGATAGAGATCCCACAGGGATATCATTATGGCACAGATTACAACACCCTTCACATGATTCCAAATCTAGGGTATCAAGGTACAAATGATTTCAATCCATAGATGGGTCAGCAAGTGCGAAGAAATCCAAATTCAAATGTTGATGAGTTGTTGCTGAGAGTGACTAAGATGATGAAGAATCAGTTCAGTTTAAAGCCAAAAGGGCAGACCTTCTCATACAAATGCCCATATCCAGAATAGTATGATTTGGTCGCTCTTCCTATAAATTGCAAGCTCCTAGAGTTTGCTAAGTTCACTGGCCAAGACAGCACAAGCACAATAGGACATATCAGTCGGTATCTTATACAGTTGGCTGAAGCATCTGTTGAAGAGGCCCATCTAGTTCGTTTCTTCTCCTTGTCCCTGTCAAGGCCAGCCTTCACTTGGTTTTCATCACTGTCAGTTAACTCCATTGCCAGTTGGGCTGACCTAGAGAAAAAGTTTAATACATATTTTTATACTAGGACAGGAGAAAAGAAGATTACGGATCTAACAACTATAAGACAGAGAACTAATGAATCAGGCACCGAGTTTCTTCAAAGGTTCCGAGAAACTAGAAATTTATGCTTCTCATTAAACTTGGCTGATGATCAGCTAGCTGCTTTGGCCGTTCAAGGAATGCTGCCAATATGGAGAGAGAAGCTGCTAGGACAAGAGTTTGATAACTTGGGTCAATTGGCTCAACGAGTGGTAGTGCTCAATAGCCAGTTCCAGAATATGCGCAGAGATACCTAATTCTAGAAAAATACCACAATGACTAAAGCCTATAATCCATATTCAGTCAATGACATCTATGAAGACGATGAAGAAGAAGAGGTTGCCATAACTGAATGGAATTGGGGTAAGAAGACGGTAATGGTGCCGAATGCTTGGGGAAGAGAAGTCGAGGAGAGCTATGACTTTGACATCACAAAATTGGACAAGCTCTTCGATTTCTTGCTCGATAAGGGACATATCAAGTTGCCCGATAATCATATTATGTTGCTCCCTGATCAGTCGAAGAATAAGAAGTTCTACAAGTTTCAAAATGTTACATCTCATTCTACTAATGAAAGCAGAGTTTTTCGGCAGCATATATAGAGGGCTATTTAGCAAGGAAGACTCAAATTTGATACGCCTCAAAAGATGAAAATTGATGATAATCCTTTCCTAGGAGATCAGAACATGGTGGATGCTAGGCTGCTCAAAGGGAAGACTAAGGTCCTAACATCAACCAGATCAAGGCAAACTAGAACAGTCAATCCTGAGATGCAAAAATTGGCTGATGAATATAGAGAAATTAGAAGACGTCGCGACAAGCAAAAGAGCCGATATGAGTAGGGAGAAACGTCAAAAGATGGAGCGATGAAGCCGCGTGTCACATCTCGATTATCAGCATTGGTTGGAGGAGCAAGAATACCAGCATCAACAAGAAAAAGAGAGGTATGAAAGGAAACAAGCTGAATCGCATTAGAATTGTCCTTTCTTCAGATATTGCTAGAACGAAGGTTTGAAGTTGCCTACCAGAAATAATTGTCTAGAATGCAGCGAACAATATTGGGAGTTTAGGCAATCTCAAGCCAACCGCTAGTCTATTAATGCTCAAGACGTGTATCATCATAATAACATGGATCAATGCTTAAAAAATAAAAGTATTCATGATCGGCTTGGAAAATGAGTTATTGACCAAGACTGGGCTGATTATGAAGAACAAAGCAATGAGAGAGAATATGTTTGGCAGGAAGGTCAATAGTGTCTAAGAGGTCTGACAAGAAGCCAAAAACAAAGAGTGCAATGGCTAAGGAACCGAGAACTAGAACAAACTCAAGCATCTGGTAGACCTCAAGTGTGGCGTGCTAAGCAAGCAGCCGATAAAAGGCAACCATCGGCTAATATTCAAATGACTTTTCTATTGCCATAAGAGTTTAGGGCTCTAGTGGATCAAGAAGTTTATTTAGATTTTGATGAGTCAGACTATGAGGAGATAGTTGCCAAGCTAACAGTTATATAGCAGGCTATATTTGATAAACCAGTCAAGCATCAACACTTAAAGGCTTTATATGTAAAAGGTTTTGTTGATGGGAAGCTGATGAACAAGATGTTGGTGGATGGAGGTGCTTCTGTCAATCTTATGCCTTACACCACTTTTTGTAAACTTGGCAAGGGACCAGGAGATCTAATTGAGACTGGTATGATGCTTAAGGACTTTGGGGGTAATATGTCTAAGATCCGGGGGGCAATGAACGTCGAACTAACAATCAGGAGTAAGACTCTGCTCACCACGTTCTTCGTCATCGATGGAAAAGGGTCATACAGTTTACTCCCTGGTCGTGATTGGATTCATGCAAACTATTGTGTGCCATCGACCATGCATTAGTGTTTAATTCAATGGCATGGAGATGATATCGAGCTGGTTCGCGTAGATAAGTCTGTGAGTATCGTAATAGTCGATCCAGTCTTTTGGGAGCTAGAAGACTTCGAATGCTTTTCTGGCAAGTTATGGGAAGGAGGCTTCATTAGGATCAATAATGAAAGCCAACAGCCGATCCAAGAAGTTAGCTTTGAAAATTTGTTTTAATGGATAATCCAATAGATGGTACAGATGGCAAACTAGGACATGTCTTCACGTTGGCCGATGAATGAGAAGAGGTAGATATTGGTTCTGGAGATAGACCTAGGCCGACATATATAAGTGCCAAGTTGGGTCCTGAGTATAAGCGAGAGTTAGTTGATTTATTAAAGGAATTTAAAGACTGTTTTGCTTGGGAATACTATGAGATGCCTGGTTTAGACCGATCAATTGTTGAACATAGGTTGCCAATCAAACCTAGATATCGGCCATTTAAACAAGCTCCGAGGAGATTCAACCCAAATGTGCTTGATGATATAAAAAAGGAGACTAAAAGATTACTAGAAGCAAAGTTTATCTGACCATGCCAGTATGTGGATATCAAATGTTGTTCCTGTGTATAAGAAGAATGGAAAATTAAGAGTTTTGCATCGATTTCAAAGATCTAAACAAGGCCACACCTATGGATGGTTATCCAATGCCAATAGCCGATATGTTGGTAGATGCAGCAGCCGGGCACAAGGTTATTAGCTTCATGGAATGCAATGCAGGATATAACCAAATTTTTATGGCTGAAGAAGACATAGCAAAGACCGCTTTTAGGTGCCCTAGCGCAATCGGTTTATTTGAGTGGGTTGTGATGACCTTTGGTCTAAAGAATGCCGGTGCAACTTATCAGAGGGCAATGAATTATATTTTTCATAAGTTAATCGGCAGGATTGTTGAAATCTACATTGATGATGTGATGATAAAATCCAAGGGGTACAAGGAACATCTAGCCGATTTACGGGAGACTCTAGAATGCACAAAAAAACATGGTCTAAAGATGAATCCTAATAAGTGTGCCTTTGGAGTATCAGCTGGGCAATTCTTGGGTTTCATGGTCCACGAGAGAGGAATCAAAGTTGGTCAAAAGAGCATAAAAGCAATTGATGAGGCAGTGCCCCCAACTACTAAAAGAGAGTTACAATCTTTACTTGGTAAGATTAATTTTATTAGGAGGTTCATTTCAAATTTGTCGGAAAGAGTTCTGCTATTTTCTCCCTTGTTGAAGTTGAAAAATAATCAAGAATTTAAATGGAATGGCGTACAACAAAAGGCGTTTGAGGAGATAAAAGAATATATGAAATGTCCACCTGTGCTGGTCCCTTCTCAGCAAGGTAAGCCTTTTAAGTTGTACATATCGGCTGATGACAAAATAATTGGATCAACCTTGACGCAATAGTTCGAAGGAAAAGAGCGGGTTGTTTTCTATCTGAGTAGAAGCTATTCTCTCACCGAAAAGCTATACTTGTGTTTATATTTCTCTTGCACTAAGCTGTGACACTACTTATTATCGGCTGAGTGTACGGTTGTTTCTAAGGCTGATGTGATCAAGCACATGTTATTAATGCCATTACTGAATGGGAGAGTGGGAAAGTGGATTCTCGCGTTATCGGAATTTGACTTGAGGTACGAATCAGCTAAAGCAGTCAAAGGATAAGTAATGACCAATTTTATCACCCAGCATCATAAGCCAATTATTGGCTATGTGGAGCCAGTACCATGGACATTGTTCTTTGATGGGTCATCATGCAAGCAAGGTGATGGCATTGGTATTGTTATTATTTTACCTTGGGGGCAAGTTTTGAGTTTGCTTTTCTGACTGTACCAATGATTACCAACAACCAAGCAAAATATGAAGCTATTCTTAAGGGACTTCGACTTCTTCATGAAGTAAAGGCCGAAGCAATTGAAATATTTGGAGATTCACAATTAATCATTAATCAGTTGATCGTCCTATATGAGTGCAAAGAAGATACTTTGAGGGGATATTATGATGAGTGCTAAAGGTTGCTCAAAGAGTTTCCTCATGTCTCTTTTTAACATATTCCGAGGGCACAGAATCAAGAGGCTAATCATTTAGCTCAAAGTGCTTCAGGTTATCGAGTATTTCAAGAAGTCTTGAATAGTGAAACCTCGAATAATGATTGGAGAATTAAAATAGCCGACTACCTTTGGAATCCATCATAGAAAGTTACCAGAAAGCTAAGGTATAAATCGACTAAGTATGTTTTACTAGATGATCAGCTATATTATAAAATAGTCGATGGGGTGTTGCTCAAATGCTTAAATCAAGAGGAACTGGATATTTCTGGCCAACGATATTGGAAGACTGTTTTGAATATTACAAGGGGTTCCAGGACTGTCAACGTTTTGGTAATGTCCAAAAATCGCCTGCATCGGCCATGAATCCAATAATCAAACCATGGTCGTTTTGAGGTTGGGGAATTGATTTAATTGGCTAGATTTTTCTGCCCTCAAGCAAAGGACATAAGTTCATATTGGTAGAAATAGATTGCTTTACTAAGTGGGTTGAGGCAATTCCTTTGAAGACGGTAACCTCAAAGAACATGGTTGATTTTGTCAAGGAGCATATTGTGTATCATTTTGGGATTCCTCAAACTATCACTACCGATCAAGGGACAATGTTCACGTCAGACAAATTCAGAGATTTTGCTGCTAGTATGGGAATTAAGCTACTAAATTCTTCTCCTTACTATGCTTAGGCTAATGGCTAGGTAGAGGCATCCAATCAGATTAAGATTAAGCTAATTAAGAAAAAGATTGAGGAGCAGCCAAGGAAGTGGCATTCAACGCTTAATGAGGCATTATGGGCATATAGGATGGCCTATCATGGATCGATTAAAACATCAGCTTATGAACTTGTGTATGGCCATCATGCAGTCCTTCCTTGGGAAGTTCAAACTGGATCAAGGCGTGTTACATTACAAAATGATTTGTCAGCCGAAGTCTACAAGAATCTTATGATAGACGACTTAGAGGACTTCAGTTACCATCGGCTGCGTGCTCTTGAAATATCAAAGCCAATAAACTGAGGGTTGTAAAATATTACAATAAAAAGGTCAAGAGCAAGCAATTTTCTAAAGGAGACTTGGTATGGAAAGTAAAATTACCGATCGGGTCAAAAGACAGCAAGTTCGGCAAATGGTCACCTAATTGGGAAGGACCTTATCGGATTAAACGTTGTGCGCCTGGCAATGCTTATATTTTGGAAACACAAAGAGGAGAGGAAGAATTTGGCAGAGCAATCAATGGGAAATATCTAAAGAAATATTATCCTAGCATTTGGATTAGTACTTGAAAACCAATTTGTTTGGTCGTCGGCTCTAATAGCCGATACTAGAAGGGTATCGCCTCTAGTACAAAAATAAACCCGAAGGGGTAGAAGCCGGTATGATATGTATCGCCTATAAGAGCAAAGCAAACACAGATAGATTGATGGAATATGAAGTACGAAGCAAAAGGAAAATCACTTAAGACGAGGAAATTGTTTGTTAATATCACCTATTACAAACTATAGGCTGGAAAAAACTTTGTTTACTATACCATCGTCCTGAGAAGTAAGGGCTACAGAGTTGGCAGGGTCAAAGAAATCCTCGACTAGGCACTCATGATCCCTAGGGTGTGCCATGGCTAGAAAACCATGGGGAAGAAGCCGAAGCTCATGGCCAGAACGGGCTTGTGCAGCAGCCAACGCCATGGCAGCACCATGATAGACGCCATGTAGAGCAACCTCCCTAACACAGTTCAGGATGTCATGCAAGTGAACCACTGGAACAGCGCCTCTAGCATTGACGAATCCCACCACTTACTCCGTAGCTGATCGGAGGCTTTCCAGCTGAGTCGATAGGTCTAAAAAGATTCAAAGGGGAGATGATCAGGATCTTGAAGATAAAATTAAGAGGAGACAGAAGGTTGTGGTAGACATCTCACCCATAATCCTGGCCTCAGCCTTGGCCAACCTATCCTCCACCGGATCAACCTCGGGAGGTGATCGGCACCGAACCATGGCCAGAGCCAATTCTACGAAGGAGAGGCAGTCGGCGAGGTTCTAGCCAGCCCGATCAATGGAGGTGAGTAGATTGTTGTTGTCGATCTATCTCCTCGGATAGCAGGGGAGCAGGCAACGAGCTATTGACGAAGAGGCCTCAAAGGCTAAACGGAGTTGGCCCTATGCCTTGAGGTAGTGGGGGCATCATGAGTTGTACCCTCCTGGTGACAAAGGCACTGGCGTGATGACGCAGCTCCATTGAGGGCCTCCTCAACAGACCTCTTGCTGATCTCCATGATCTCAAACCTATGGGAAAGCAGAAACTACACTAAAGACACGAAAGGTTTGAGACAAAGCAGGTTGTTTTTTGATCCACAGTCGTGGCCTGTATATATAGCCTAGGAAGGTGAGAAGATAGATTTTGTCGGGGTTATGGAATTGAAGTCAGATACAGAAATGGATCGACACTTTGGAAATTTAGGGGACGAATAACGAAGAGATAACAGATTCAGACTTATTGCTTCTCATAATCACAAAATATCATGGGATGTCTACGAAAGGTTTACATTGACCAGCAATCAACCTACCAAGGCTTCTTTGGATTGAAGGGAGTTCGGATCCCCACAAGGCCAAAGGTCATCACGAACCGAGTGACATCAGCCCTTGATAAAATTATGCTAGGAGAAAGGGAAAGGCCGCCTGCTTAACAGGTGCCTAGATGATTTCTCAGTAACTAGAAAACTATGGGAAAGAAGTATGTGGCTTTCCTGATGGGCATTTGGTGGAGCGAACAAGGGGAAGGTGTCCACACGTTTTAGCCCTTACAAACACTAGAACAGCTCTGCGAGCATGGAGAGAATACTCAGGTGATATTACAAGAATTCTTCTAACCGCAGTAGCTGATCCTCTTGCTCAACAAGGCGCTAAGATGAGCGACACAATCACCCTATACATAAGAATTCTTTTCTAACCACTCAAGATCCTCATAGCAAGGAATTAGACCATGGAGGGTCCAGCAAAGCCAGAGGCACTTGAGGAAGCAGATAGAAGAGAAATATAGCTGAGTTGTTGAATTACTCTCGCCAGAGTCAGATAGACATTTGATAGTCGGCCTAGAAAGATGGATCCAAGTGCTCGTGAAGCAATGATGCTCTCATAAAGGTTTTGAAGCATGGGCTCATAAGATGGCATAGATGGTGATAAACAGTAGACCCCAGATCAAGATTCTTTACCCGTGACTGCGAACCTATCGGGAGTACATACATGATAACTTTGGAATAAAATTACTTTTATCCCAAAATTAGGGGGCATGTGTTTACATCAAAATTTGGAAGAATTGTAGGAACTTGAAAGCTCCCAAGATCATGTCATCAAGGAATCGATTACATAAAGGTCGATATCAGCTGATTTGAATGCAGCACTGGAATCGGCTCTCTTCAGATTGCGCCTGCAGAGAACGATAAAAGCTACGATCGGCGTCAGGGAAAAAACTTGTTGGACTCTACAAAAAAGGAAAGATTAGGGTCCAAGTTGTCTTAAATTAGGAATGTTTTCTCTTAGGCCAAAAATTATAATGAGTCATGCTTAAGTAGGATTCATACGTAGGTTCCGAGTATAAATATTGGACCTCGGCTATTATAAAGGACACACAATCAATCAAATACAAGTTACTTTTTTGGCTCCGGCCACCCCTTAGTAGTAGGAGTAGAGCAGATCTCAGTGAGTTCTTCAGCGAGCAGGGCTGCATCGGTCTAGCCAACCTCTAGCTTGTCTATAAGTACCATCATGGCTTATACTTCTGTTCATACGGCTGCATCGATCCGATCGACCTCCACTGCGGCTCTAGTATAAACTAGTTATTGACTCTTATCTAGTTCAAGTACGGCTGCATCAATCTGGTTGACCTCCCCTGCTCAAACTAGATTAAGGTCAAGTTATCGGCTCTATCTAAGGGTGGCGTCCTTCGAGTAGATTCATTAAGTTACCGATCTTGCTGATGTATTTCATTGTTATTAGTTTACAGCAATATCAATTCGCCCAGTTGAGATCGGCCTTATACCCTTTTAGTCTGTCATTCGCTTTACCACAACACGATGTTTCTTACTCAGAGCGACGGATTATGCTTGATCGACTATTTTTCCTTCGATCTTGATCGTGCATAGTACACGGTTAAGGCATAAATAATCTTGAAGAGGTTTGCTGGCTAGTTGAATCTGGTTTATGGTTCATCATTATGGCTGTAACGATCTGGTCGATCCCCACTGATGGCACTGTAGATTGGAAGACGCTAGTTAGTAGATTTGTTCCTGGTTAGGCGTGACCTTAGCTGTTTGCTATGCCTGCATCGGCTAAATAGCCGATCGCCTATGTGTTAATGCCTACGGTGTGCGTCTATGATTCTGTTAAGCGTGAATAGATCTGTGTACTTTAAGGGTTTGATTCATTGTCTTTTTCATGGCTGCATCGATTCGGTCAAACCCAACTGTTAGAGATAACAGGTTGAGTCTAAGGAGTCCATAGGTTTGTTCATGTGAAATAGTTGATTACACACATGTTGTAGTCCTTTTCACCTAAATCGGCTATTTTAGCTGATTCATCTGAGCCTTCACGTATAGCATGTCTTTCGGAAAGCCTATGGACATTTTTTGTGGATTCTTCAGTTTTAGTTTGTGATTATCATCATAACTGCCATCGATCCGGTCAAACCTCACTGTTGGTGGTAACAGATTAGATTTAGAGCATTTGTAGATCTGTTCGTATCAGATAGTCGATTCGTTCATGTGCTATATCTTTTTCTTATTAGGTTCATTGGCTCAACGTTTTACATTTGATAATATTTGCCTAGCTGATGATCTTATTTACATATACATGTACTGTACCTATCAACTTAAAATAAATCGCTACCTACGAGCTTTATAGTCCGTAACAGCCGATTTCTGTGTGGATCGGCTATTTAGTCGCTCTTCCCATATGGCTGCTCCCAAAGCAGCACCCTTGGAACTGTCTAGGCACAGACCGGCATGTTCTACCTTAAATTACTAGTAAACTTTCTCTCCTTATCAATTGTAGGGTCAAATTGACTTGTCACATCTTGGGAGGAGTACGCAGGATCGACCATCCCTGCGTTGAAGCTAGACGGATCCAGCTCCATTGAGCAGACCCTTCCGGCTTGCTCGTATGCCCGGCACGAGACACATTTTCATGCCAACAATACACTACTATAGATTGATTTATCATTGTCACCACTTTCACTGCCGTAGTGATAGAAGTGATGGTGTTATACTTCCACCGCCGGTTGGACCGTTAGCGAGGCCTCCTAAGGAAGGAAACCGACAGTTGAAACTTCTAAGACCGACGGGTTAACAATAGATGCGGCAGTTGTATTTTCTCAGTCGTATGAAAAGTCGAGCCAACTGAGATACGTGTTATGGCCGTTGGCCCTCCATGACTATTTTGTCTTCTGGCGGTAAAGTCAGCATGAGTTATTTTCCAACTATCCACAACATAGTTGCATCACCATTTTTTTAGACAACAGTTGCATCACCATTACTTGCACTTCTCCATCTTCAAGGTTAGCCTATTTAACCAGGGTCTGGATGCACCTCTTGGGCTCAATCTACACACTCTTGAATCCACACACTCATGAGCTACTGTATCTTTCCTCATCGCCAAGAAGTGCTTTGTCTTTGTCCTGGCCATTAGAGGTGCAAGATAGACATAAAGCACCTCATGGAGTGTTTGGAGAATGCCTTCAAGATTGGGTGCTTTAGATTCCATAACCTTACTACCCCTTAGCACTGAGATGTAGATCTACATCCCTCGACGCTAAGAGGTAGAAAGATTATGGAACATATAGAACCTCACTAAGATGCAGGTGCAAGTTTTGCGAGGTGCTACCGCTGAACAGGAGCTTGACCTTGATGATTGCAGATCTCTTGCAGATCTTGTGTTAACAGAAGATCTATAATCCTCTAATTCTCTCCTATTGAGGGGCTCCATACTTGATTTGGGGTGCTTGAAGTTTGCGAGGTGCTCGTTCTTCAAGATTGGGTGCTTATATTCAACCAATCTTGTTATCCTCACGATCAAGAAGTAGATCACATCTCTTGACCGTGAGGGTTGCAAGATGGAAGGTAGAGCACCTCACTGAGGGTGAAGTTTTGCGATGTGCTATGTCATTCTTTAGATTCCGTGATCTTTGTACCTCGGAAAATCAAAATGTAGATCTGTTGGTTTATATGTGCAAACCATCGTATGATACAGATCTATTATCGTGTAGATCTCAATGGAAAATACATAAAGAAGTACTATATATACCCAAGTATTTGGTTCCATGCTTGATAGCCGAGTCCCATTGGCTCAAAATATAGCTGACACCTAGAGTATCACCTTTAGAACAAAAAATAACAATAAAAGACATAGGCTCAAAAGTGAAATTCAATTAGTAGATTTTTTACTGATAAGACCCTAGATATAATCTATGGTCCTGAGAAAACATTGTTTACTACATCTTCTGCATGGATGATCACTGCAATAGCCTCGGTAGCATCAGTGAAGTCTCCTATCAAGTCCTCTTGATCTTCCAGTCGATCAGTGTCTGGAAAACCAAGTTTCAGGTGACGGAGCTTGTGCCCTGAACTCAATTGCGCTGTAGCTAGAGTGGCATGGGCACCATAGCGGACCCCATGAGTTGCCACTTCTTTGGCACGAACTGGGATATTGTGTAGGCATTCTTCAAGAGAAACTCCCCTGGTGTTGACTGCTGCAATTGCGCCTTGTGCTGCCTATTGGAGGATCTCATGGTGACTCTCTAGGTCAATCTTCTAGCGACGAGCTTCCTTGATCTCGCAATGAGAAGCAACCAGTTGTTCCTCAAGATCTAATGAAAATGAAGGGTTATCGGATAAAGTCACAAATATAAAAGGAAAGACTCTTTAAAGAAATTTTACCTGCTACCCTAGCATGAGCTTCATCAGCCCTCATCTGAGCAACATTGGTCTCTTCTTTAGATGTAGCGAGGGCTGTTTTAATGGCATCGAGACATAGCTCGAGCTGACCTACCTCGTGCGTCGCTTCAGAATATAGGTTTCCTGCCTCCCTCCTTTCACGGATAAGATTCCGGACATCCTGACCATCATATGACTTAGAGTCAGAGGATGAAGATGAAGATGAAGATACCATGGACCTAGCAAGATGTGCTTCAATAGCACACACAATTGATTGTTTTCCAACCTTTGCCAGAGTTAGCCGATGTACTGCAGCATGAGATGTAGCACTGCATATTTAAAGTATTAATGCATGGCAGCCAAAGATATAAGAAATTATTCCCTTTCACCCTTGGTGACGAAGAGGGACACGAAGGCATGGAGGTAGATCCACAACTTCTAGAGTTTCCTCCCTTGGACGCTTGCCATGAGCCATTGTTTAGAAGAAGACTTGAAGGAGAAAACAAAGAAGAAAACATATGTGTCATAGCACAACAAATGAACACAAACATTATTCCTTGTACTCTGCCTTGCCTCCACATTTATAGCCCTAGGGGACCTATATAGTGGGTTCATCGAGTTACACATGAGATTGGAGGGCATGTGTTCTCACCAAAATTTGTTAAGATGCATAGGAAGCCCAAAACTCAGGGAAGCATGCATGAGTTTTGAATGTTATCCCTACTTCCAACACCGTCCCCACCACTTGTTATGTCGGGAACCATCGTGTACCTCATCATGCTCCCTAGATCACGTATCTTAACTGCACTGAGTCTAGGTGCATCTTCAAGGTGAGTATTGAATGTCCCAACTTCCAACACCATCCCCACCACTTGTTACACTAGGAACCATCATATACCTCATCTTCCCTGATGTGTGCTACCTAGATCACGCATCTTAACTGCATTGAGTGTAGGTGCATCTTCAAGGTTGGCCACTTTAAGACGGGTCTAGGTGCATTGAGTCTCTTGCCCCTACCCTCCCCTCTCCTTCCTCCAAATCCCTTAGCATTAGACTAAGTGAGAGAGTGACAACTCCTTTTGTCCACCATGTGTTCCTCCCCGACGATGAAGAAGACGGCGTAGGCAAGACTCCTCGTGGGGCTCCTCATCCTCTCAGATGTTAGAGGGAGTTTCGTGAGGTGGTTCTTTCCAAGGCTTCTTCTAGGCATCGTCCCTACTCGTGGTGAAGATCCAAAGCGCGATGAAGGTTTAGTTACACCTTGGTCTGGATTCTATGCTTCATGAGATGTCCATCACTGAGTGTGGTGATAAACCTACACTCATCGCTGAAATTTGGCTTATGCTGATTTGTTGTGTGAGAAAAAACATTGTTCGTTCGCTGAAAAGTACTACTAAAGTAGTGCTGAAGAATAGGGCTAGGTTTTTATCATCATAACTGTAGTTGTTGATAGATCCTTATTATTGTATGCCTGGTGAATGGAAAGTGTAATAGAGTTAATTGAAAATGAATGTCTTTTTATTGATTTTGAACAATGTTACCTTACTGAGATGCTAGTGGAGTGTTGCTTTGTATGTGCAAACTGTCATATGGTATGGCTTTATTATCGCTTCCATTATTATTGTAGAGATCAATACCTTTATTATGCAACATCAGCTGACAAACTTTGTCATGTTAGCGTCCATTGTTATTGTAAATTGTACGCTGTGTGTTTAGTAAGCTATTGACGCCCAGTTGAATTCGTATCAACATTGTACAATTCTATCACCGTTGGATATAAAGTATCACCTCCGCTAGGTGCTACGGTCCCATCTTTTTTAAGACCCAATCACCACCGCTGGTAGCGGGTAGCCTTCACCGTCGATATCATTAAAATTTGCAAGCCAGCGTGAGACTCTCGCCCATTTTTATAAATTTTGGTGGACATTTCTATCCGTAGTCACCTTACAAAGATCACTACCTACCAAACCACCCTATCCATCTCCTCCTCAAGTGTTGTGATTCCTCACCTACTAATCAGCGTGCAAGCCACCACTCACCGCCGACAAGCTAGTGCTCCACATCGGTACGCCTCACTGGTATGCCCGGACAAATCCACCAGTGACCAAGCTGGTACTCATCACCAACGTAGCCACTCAAGCTCACTGCCGCAAGATCTAAAGGTAAGGGTAATGCTTTCTCACACTTCCCTTATCCATGTTTCTTGACTTTTTATTTCCCTCTCATCTCATCTGAGTACGAATCAATCTTCCATCTGATCATTAAGAAGCTCACAAGCACATCTCCTTAGGTGCTCGTACTTTGATTCAGGCGATAGCGTCGCTGCTTCCATTGCTGGCCTCGCTCCACCACATCCTAGTCAAGATGGTGGAGGAGGCCACTAACAAGAGGAATGAAGTAGACATCCTCACAGATGAAGTCTTGGTCCTTATCCTCCGCCACCTCACCGCCCGCAACTTGTGTAGCTACAAGTGTGTGTTTTTGTTGGCATTTCTTAGCGCAATCACTAGGATTGGTGCTTCCTAGCAATGTCACCAAAAACACCATGATGATATTTCTAAACACATGCAGAAATATTCCGCAAGCGCACGAATATATCGTTGTAGCATTTCACCCGGAAGCACATATATCGTTCATTTATATTTTCCCAAAGGAAGACATGGTGTAAAAGTCTCTACTAAGGATATGGACAAGATAACATGGCTGCATAGCAGATCAAAGTCCATAATAGGGTCATTCAAAGATATATAGTGGATAGTGTGACACACACACTCAAGCCAATCTCAAGGATAAAGATAAATAAAAGAATAAATAATAAAAGAATATACCTAAATTGGAGGTGGCTTACCTTATATAGCTATGCTAAGCAGATAGTCATACAAATACATGAATATCTAAGGGTAGCGAAATTAAGATAGCTTTGGTCACTATAAACTTACTTCAGGCACCGGATAACACTTGGTCTGCCAAGCGTTGCCGGCCTACAGCTCTATGTCGTATTCGAACGTGGGGCATTATGAACGACGGATAGGGCTATCACCACCTACCGCCTACCCCTCAACCAAAGAATACAAGGCAAACAAAGGTAGCCTCTAGCCTAGACACCAAGTCTATGCTATCAATTACTACTCTAGCGTTGGCCAGGACCATCCATCTTTATCAAGAGTCCTCTACTAGAGCATCCGCCATGAGGATGGACGATGAACCTACAAGAATATAATGACCAAAACTAATCTTAAAGTATAACTCACAACCTCAATCTAGATCTTGGTCTAAACATGTATGTTGTATGAAATATTAAGCATAAAGTTCTATATGCTAACCTAATAACATAAGAACTTAGCGCTATTTCATAAGCATAGCTATATTGATAATATGAGAGCAAAAACATAGAATAATCCTTAATATTATTCATACCAAGAATTCTCCAAAGTACAAGCTCTCCCATGAAGCTTCTTGCCTTGCTCCAAGTAAAACTACTAAGAATAGTAAAAAGATACAAGTGTGGGAGAGAGCTCTTGTGTGGTGTGTGTGAGAGTGGGGAGACCTCCTCTTCTATTTATAGCCATGGAAACGTCGGTTCTAGAGAATATTTCACTAGATCCCACATGCAACCATCATGAAGGCCCCACCAGGAGATGCCACATGGAAGGAGGTGGAGGTTGGCGCCCCTTAGGGTGCGGGCACACCCTGGGTGCGGCCACACCTAGGTGTGGCCTTCCCACCACCATCTTCCGCATGGCGGTTTGTTCTTGGGCCAGGGTCACGTCTACGTCGCTGCTTGGCCTAGATTCACAAGGTAGGTAGGCTTCTCTCCTTATTTCTCTTCTATGCTTTGTCAGAAAGCATATTTTTGTCACCTTTTCCACTATATTTGTGTATATGTCCTGAAAATAATAATCTTCCAATACAAGTGGAAATAGGTCAAAGTGATAACATATATGTGTAAGTCATGCTTAGTTTCCTCTTCTTTTGGATCTTAGTTGGTGGTAAAATGTTGTCGCTAAGGACCACCAACAAAATCCCCCAAGCTTACCCCTTGCTCGTCCCGAGAAAGAGCTAAGACATTGGTTATTGATCAGGAGTTGCTTGAATGCTGATTACAATTTAGAAGTACTATGCTTATAACAAAGTATTCTTCCTTGATCTAAATAAGTTGGCATTTTATCCACCCTTTTACCTTGATCCCTGTGGGGCTTGTTGCTTTTCCAAGTCTTGGGTGGTTGCAAGATAGAATGGTTTCATAGAACCACTAGTCATTCATTCCTTGATCGAGTTTCTTTCCGGAGGTTTAAGAGTTTTGTAAAATAAAAGTAAGTTCCTCGAATGATTCACTCTTTCGCTCAAATGTGTACGTTCCTCACCAAAGGCTTGATATTGCCTTTCTTTTTATCCTGCCACTAAAGGCTTTTTTGGTGGAGTTTTAGGTAGGGATGAAAGAGAGACATGCTTGCATCACATAATATTGCTAAGTAAAAAATCGAACCTCAAGGAGATGCAAGTCATACACTTTGATCAAGAAGTGCAAGTGTGTGGAATTTTGAAATCTTCCTAATGCTAAAATATTTTTTGTACTCCTTTGATCATGACTCTCTCTCTTTTGGATGGATGTCTTTTATTTGAAAGTATGGGCTATCTTTTATTTCTTTTCTCTCGTCTTTTTTTCTTCATGCTCTTTGACATGCATTTCTTTTTCTCTTATCCTTTTTAGCATGGATATTTTCTTTCTTTTTTTAGCATAACAAATACTTTCTTTTGGCATATGAAAATTTTTAGAGAGAGACTCATGAAAAAGGTATGTAGTATTTATTTTTTGGATGGAAATAACATATTTTTATGTGACTCTCAGTGTAAGAGTCAGCGATTTATTTGTGGGTGTACGTGAATCTTGATCATGGGTGCATGACGAGAATCTTAACAAGGGTCATAAACAATTTGAGAAAGCTCAATGCAATAACAAGTAGCACATGACTAAGGTTCTGTATCTTTGAGTATTGTCATATGGCCTTGGTAGATATTCATAATCATTGAGGAACTTTTCATTTTAGCATTTTTAAATTAAAAACTCCGAATGTCAAGTCTCTGTTAGAACAAAATCATAACAAATTCCATTTATACCATATGATAACTCGCAACAACTTAGAAAGGATCATGCGTTTGCAACCCATAAGTTTTAAGTTTTAGAATGAGACATATTTTAGCCAACAAACTTAAATCTTGAGGAATACTAAGTTATAAACTAGGCACAGATGAAGTATAAGACAGAGCAACTATTCATCATTTCAACAAAGGAGAAACTAAACATTCTTACTACACATATGTGGAGTGAAATAAATATTTTTTATTTTTATTTTATTTATTTATTATTATTATTTTTAAGTAAAATAATGAAATTAATGTAAGATAGAAATGCAAAAAACATGTTACCTCTATGGGGTTCTCCCCCAAGCTAGCCTAAGGGCTATAGTCCTTCAGTTGCTTTTATTAAAAAGAGGCAAACTTGCGGGCAAATTTCATTTTAATATTTTATATATATTTTATTTTATTTGTTCACCCAACTTTTTATTTTTTAGCAAAACTCAAACAAGGCTTAAAGGTAAAACTACAGTAAACTTCTAGCCTTGATTCATCTCCTTTGTAGATTGCTTCCATTGTTTATGAAAATAATTACTCATAGTTCATTAATCAAGATTAAACACCATGTCTAATTTTGATTAAAAATCATTTTAACCTAAGCACCATGTTTAATTTAAAAAGCCTATGGATGTACCACATGTGCCCATGTGCATACACCCAAACCAGAGCAAAAGACATAAACAAGGTAAGCATGAATTTGTATATCTTCATGGAGACAAAAAATGAGTTAATGGAGTTGGTGAATGTTGGTATATTTAATGCACACAGATAAATCCATAAGTGCACGGATACCATTGTAGCTTTTACCCAGAAGTATTCTGAGTATCGTATCCATAGGAAAATATGTGAGATTAACTACGATCTAACTTAACAAGGGGTAGCGACTAGGTTAAGGTTTAACTTAACTAGGAGTAGCAGCAAGGCTAAGGATAAATAGGAGCGTAGAGAGGATAACTAAGGTTCTCTAATTCTAACTTGGTAAGCTATGCCTTCTACTGTTCAACTAGAGACATTACTAGGGAAAGACACCAACAGAGGATGTTTTCCTTCATAACCGGGTCCTACTTGGTCTACAGATGGGAGATGGAATACAAAGGATCAACGATGCTATATAGTACTGATGTCACAACCATGATCTACCACCGATCCAGAATGTAGGGTGCATCCATGATTAACCTAAGTCTAAGCACCACGTTTACACTCACAATTAATACTCTACTCCCCCTAGGAAGAGAATAAAGCACTCAAAAGAGAGTCATAATCCTAATGAAGAATATAAACAAAATACTTACTTGAATCAGAAGTTTATTACCAGAGAAATCTCAGAAGCAAGCTCAAGTAGAACTCGATTCCACCAAGGTACAAACCATAGAGAGAGCATCGACAAGCCAGCATCTCCTCCAAACTCTTCCCTCACTCTCTATCTCACTATTTCTAATCATAAGACTAAATCCTATAGAGGACTAATCTTCTCTTGATAGATGGCTCTAATCTTGACAAGGAGAATATAAATTAGGGTTTCTGGATGGCTCTAGGGAGGGTGGCAGGGGCTGGTACATATAGGTCAGAGCATCCAACATAAGCTCTTAGATCAAACCGACTTAAAGGACAACGTAGATTGGATCTCAATGGCGGCAGAGAACCGACATTCAAAGCGTAGACTGACAGGTGGGTCCCATGGGCTAGCCGGCCCCACATGTCAGTCCCTCGAGTTCTGCTTTGGTGGGTTGCCTTCCAGAGTGTTCTAGAGTCTTCTCACGCCAGTTTCATTGTGGATAAACGTGATTTGCTTTGATGAATAGGTCTACCTTAATGGTTTTCTAGATAAACCCTGCTAAAAACATAGATTCACCAAAACTCATAAAATTTATTAGTTTAAACCCCTATACCTATGTTTGGTGATGGAGTTAAATATAAATACAAGTTATGTTGATGGTTTATAATTGATGTTAGTGGCCGTCAACAAGTTCCCCAAAATTAACCTTTGCGAGTTCCTGAGCAAAGCTAAACTCAGCAATGGACCAGGAGTTGCTACAATGTTTTCACGCCTCAAAAGTACACAGGTGTTTAATAAAAAAATCTCCCCTGAATTAGAATAAACTGATCTGACTTTCAAACTTACCCATATTAACTTCAATCATGGGGCTTCTCAGCCTTCACTTGGGTCTTGAGAAATTGAAAGACAGAATGATCAAGTCAAGCACTATGTCTCAAGTTCTTTGTTCCACCATTGTTCTAGAGTTTTTTATAAGTTTTCAAAATAAAACTCAGAGATTCCATTGTATGACACTCTCAAGTCTCTCAATATATATGGTATTTGTGGATCCTCACCAAGGCAATAAAGATGTTATACCTTTAATCTTCCTACTACTAGGGCTTTTGTGGAGTTCATAGGTAGGGAGAAAGCAAGAACATACTTACAATGCATATATTGTAAAGTCAAATAATGGATCCAAAGAGAGTCGAGTCATACAATTAAATCAAGATGTGCATGTGTGTGGACATATTGTGGATATATATAGTGGCTAACCTAATTCTACTTTGCTCCTTGAAAACTTTTTTCTCTTAGAAACATTTGCTAGAGAACAGGGGCTATCTTATTTATCTCTTTCAGGCGGGCATCTGAGTACCCATTGTTTTAAATATCGTGGACACTTGTCCATTTTTTCAACTCCTTTTTTTCTTTTATATTTTTATGAATAACTTTTGCATAGCCCCATGTCTTTTTTGTACAATAAAACTATCGGTGTTTCGTACGAGCACCGGCAAGTAAATTTATAGTAATGCGCGTTAGGCTCGGATGGTGCGCTAAAGGACACAAGATTTATACTGGTTCGGGCCGAATGTCCCTACGTCCAGTTTGTTGCTGCTCGTGTTATTAGCACCGTGAATGGTCTGTAGTAAGGGGTACAAACGATCGAGAGAGGGACTGATCCCAAGTCTCTGATGAAAGGGTTGAAAGGAGGTCAAGAGCTTCGTAGCAGCTTGACTCTGTGTAGGTGTGGGTTCTTGTTCGGTCTCAAGTCCCCTCTTTGACGGAGGAAGCGCCTCCCCTTTTATAGATGAAGGGGCTGGCGTTACAAGGGTGAGGGTTTTAGGATGCGTACTCTACTTATTCTTGTTGCTCACGTCTACCTGGCCTGGTTCTTCGCTCTGATGAGTGCGAAGGAAGATAAGTGCCTACAATACTGTCGATGTCTTTGTAGAATGTCAGGTTGATTACAGAATGCTGCCCTGTGCAGGGTATGGGCTGTAGTACAGTGGTTTTGACTTATTGGCCTCCCCCAGCCTTGCTCCGCACACCTTCTGGTTCCTGTGAGTCTTCATCGGAGGGACGAGGGGTCGGGGTCTGGAGTGACGCCGTGGTCAAGGCCTTCTGACTTGGCGGATCTAAGGGGTCGGGAAGCGAGCGCTGCTCCCTCGGGTCCATAGAGTGGTGACGGAATATCCGTCGTTCGTGGAGATAGCAAATCCTTTTCTGGAGCATAGCGGTTGTCGTATATCTTCATTGGGTTCCGTGTCCCAAGGCTGAAGGCGGCGCCTACAACTCTACAGGGTGAGGAGCACGCACCTGTACAACCTTTTGGGCTCTACGGCGCCTGGAAGGGTCTAAAGCACCTGTCCCGTCATCCCCTGGCAGTACTTTTACTGCCAGGGCATAGGGTATGGTCCTTGGAGCCATGGTTGATCCGAACATCTTGTCTTGTCCTATACCTATCATCTTGAGGGAACGGGGAGAAGTTGTCAGGTAAGATGAATCTAGTCTTTAGATATGGAGCAGGGTGAGGCTTGTTCCTTGCCGTCGGGTGAAGCGGAGACCAATCCCTATCTCTTGGGCAAGACCGACCCTGCCCCTCTAGGGTTGGGCGAGGCGGAATCTATCCCTTAGCCCTCACGCGAGACCGAGCTCGCCCTAAAGGCATCGGGCGAGACAGAGACTAGCCCTAAGCCCTTGGGCGAGGTAGAGCCACCTCAAAGGCATCGAGCGAGACGGAGTCTATCATTCGGCCCTCGAGCGAGACCGAGCCTGCCCTAAAGGCGTCGAGCGAGATAGAGATTAACCATGAGCCCTCGGGCGAGGCAGAGCTATCTCAAAAGGTGTCGAGCGAGGTAGAACCAAACTCCTGACATTTGAAAAAGGGATGAAACGACGCTCTTATGCGTCCAAAAGTTTTTAACGTTTGGTGGTTATTGGTTCCACCTTCTTGGGTACCCTAGTATTAGGTCCCCGACAGTAGCCTCCGAGCCTCTAGGTGATTTGAGTAGAACCGCCTGGAGGGTGTTTTTTGATTTCATCGAAGTTACTTTGCCGAAGGGTGCGCGTGAGCGCACCCGATGGGTGTAGCCCCCGAGCCCCCGGGTGATTTGAGTAGAGTCGCCTGGGGGTTGTATTGGTCCCTTCACGGGTAAGGCTGAAGGACTTAGTTTTTTGTCAACTGGATGTTTTCCCAAAGGGATCGTGGCATCCCATTCACGAGGAACTCATTCAGGGCTGACCTAACTGGTGCTTGCGCCCTTGATTTCGGATCGTTCGCAGACCCTTCCTCAGTTGGGCTGGCCGCCGAGCTTTCGGGCCCTTGGTGGGCCAAAGGGAAAAAGGGGCTTCGTGGCTTGCGTTTCCTAGGTGGGTGGAGAGTTCGGATTCGCCTAGGGAAGGCGAACTGTCCACCATGATTTTTGGGGTGAGAGGATAGGGACTGCGCACATGTGTCCCGCGATGTGACATGGCGGGGCACATGGCAGGCCCAGAGATCGAGGCGGACAGTTGCCCTTCTTGCATCCGTCGCCCCTATAAAACCACGGGGTTCGCCCCCATGGTTCCATATTTTGCTCCCTTGTCTCTGCGTCTTGAAACACCCGTCGCTAATCGCCCCAGCCTCCTGCACCCGCGCTGCCACCGTCAGCTGGCTTGCACCCGTGTCACAGCCATCATCAAGCTTGTGCCGGCCCTATAGTCGCCATCAAGCTCGCGCCCACCTTTCTCCCCAATTGCTTTGATGGAGCTGTGGGGCAGATCTAGCATCACCCGACGGCGTTTGGAGGGCCTCGTCTGCCACAGCCTTCTCCGCCCGCTGTCCGTCGTCCAGGAGTGGCTGCTACCTGGCGACGAGGGTGAGCCGGTGCCGCTCGAAGGGTATGTCATTTCTTTCGCCATCTTTCATGAGTGGGGATTCACGGTACCCACGCATAGATTTCTTCGAGGGCTGCTGGATTATTATGAGGTGGAGCTACAGCATCTAACTCCCAACAGGGTTCAACACATGGCAGCATTTGTTGCCCTGTGCGAGGGTTTCTTGGGGATCGATCCCCATTTTGATTTGTGGTGGTATTTCTTTAACATTAGTTTGTCGAAGAGGAAGATTGGGGGGGAAAGATGTGAACGGGCCAATGGGATGTGCCAGCATTCATCTGCGCCATACCCGGTCGAGGGGTTACCCATACATGCGTCTGGCGACATCCAACAAGGGATGGCACTCGTAGTGGTTTTATGTTAGGGATGATGCGAGTGCCACCCTACCAAGGTACACTGGATGCCTTATCGAAGAGGCTCTGGAGTCATGGAGCTGGGGCGTCTAGTCCAAAGACAAGAAACACCTCTCTGACCTTCTTTCCGCCCTTCAAGCCCTAAAGGATCGGGGCGTAAAGGGGACGGGGATTATCGGTGCCTATCATGCGAGGAGGGTGGCACCGCTGATGGTGCGCATGGTTCCCCTGCATCGGATGATGCCCGGAATGTCGTTCAAGGGGATGGTGCTTGTCGATGAGGCACTCCCTTTTTCAGAAGTGGCACAGTGCATTAAGGAGGCAACGGAGCCGACGAAGGATTCCAAAGGCAGCGTCCTTGACATTGTATACCCGGTGCCCGAACATCCCCCAATGCGGCCAGAACCTGGGTTCTTTGAATTCGTAAGCCCTCTTCTCCCGTGCTCTTTTCTTTTTCCTGAATCTCCATTTTTTAATACTTGCTTTTGTGACATTGGGACCAGCCGAGGGGCTAGTCTTCAAGGATAGTCCGGTTCCGCTGCCGAAGGACAAGGCCATGGCGGCGGCGAATCGACTCGCGGCCGAGTGGGACAAGAAAGCAAGGGAGGAGATGAAGAAGGCGAACCGACTGAAGCAGGAGGCACGGGATCGGGAGAGGACGTGAGCAGTGAGGATGATGACGATGGCGATGATGATGATGATGAGGTAGCCATTGGCGTGGATTGGGACATCCTGGAGGACGAGGACACACTGACAAGTGGCCGCCCGTCCATGTAGGGACCCTTCCCGTTCCATGCGGAGGGAAGTGAATCGGTGAGGTTGGTGGAGGCCGGTGAGTCCGCCGCTTCGCACGGCGTGCCGGTCAAGGGCCAGTGGATGGAGGAAAGCGGGCTTGCCGCTGCCGACCCTGAAGTGATAGGGGAGGGGAGTGGCTCTGGTGCTGTGCCCCATGAGACGATGGAGAGGAGTGGCTCTGGTGCCGCATCCCACGAGGTGAGCCCCCCTGCCCCAGAGCAGGGGGTAGGCTCGAAATGGTCCCGCCCAAATGAGTTGGGGCAGGGATCTAGGGATCCGTCCCCAAAACGCTTCCGCCGGCCGAGGACATCAACGTGAGCTGCTGATTCCCCTATTTTCATCCTTTTTCCATTTCTATTTTGATCTAATGGCTAATACCTTTGTGTATGTTCTTGCGGACGGGTCACCCCTGGGGCTAGCGCCCAAGAAGAGTCTTGCCATTCAAGTGGGACAGATGGCGTTGCCTGGCGTCACCCCTATTTCGGGTAGGAGTGGTGCCGATGCTGGATCTACGTTGGCCAACCCGACAGCATCTATGGTGGCACCCACGCCCGTGAAGGTTACTGAGCAGGCGGCCTCCTCCATGGTGGATGTGGTACAGCCGGCTGAGGCCGCATACCATTGGTGGAGGTGGTCGTGACCGCGCCAAGCTAGGATCAGTCGGGCGCGGTCATGGTGGCGCTCGAGGGCGTAGTGCAATCTGTGCCACCAGGGGCCCAGGTGGATCCACCCGTGGCGCTCGAAGCGGCCTAGATGGAGGAGGGTCTAGTCGGAGGGTCCTCGAGTGCGGCGGTGGTGCCGCATAGGGTTAGGAGGGAGCCGCCTCCGGCCCCTTTGTCGAGAGGAAGCCGCTCCCCCATGTGGGGGGAGCCGCCGCTTCAGTGGATGGCCGCCCAGGACCCGACGTCAGCTCTGTTCTCGCTCGATGATCATTCTGAGAGCATAGAGCAGGAAGGTCTTGACATTGGAATTTTGACCATGCTGGAGGCCCTGGACCAGGCCAGAGGAGCCCTGCATGAAATTGTTGTTCCTACTACCTAGGTATCCGCTTGATTTTCTTCCTTCTTCGCATGTTTTTGTGTTTTCGCATTTTTGATACCAGTCTTCTTCCTCTTTAGGTTCTTGTTGCTCGTAGCTGGAATAAATCCTGATTCCTCCACAAGCAGAAGACAGAGTGGGATCGCCTCTTCGAGGAGGCCCGGCTGCAAGTAGACATGGCCGCACAGCTTGCTGCCGCACAAGAGCAGGAGGCCCAGGCGCATCAAGACGTGGAGGAGGCCCAAGCTGGATGGGGAGGAGATCGCTAGGCTCCAAAAGGAGCGAGACGAGCTGCTGCAGAGGAATACCGCGGCTAATGAGAAGGCCGGCGAAGTCTTGAAGGAGCTGGAGATGGGGCGGGACCTCTGGCGGAAGGCCAAGAGTAGGGCCACGGCCCTTCAGCAGAAGGTGGACGAGGACATCGAGGTGGTCCGCTCTCTCTGGGCAGAGCTCAGTGACGCGGTGAGCCAAAGGTTGAGCGCCAAAAATGTCTCCGTCAAGCTAGAAAAAGAGGCTGCCTATGCACGAAGGGCCCTTCAGGTTGAGAGCGACGAGCACGATCTTCTGCAAGCTGCGGTCGGGGTGGTCCTTGATGCCCTGAAGGTGGTGGAGCCGGTGGAGACCAGCCCGCTCGTGGCTCGTGCCACAAGTATCACGGCTTGAGTGGGCCAGCTTGAGGAGAGAGCTTTTCACGCTGGGATCACCTAGGCCTTCACCATTGCCCATGCCCATTACGAGAAGGAAATCAACCTGAAGGTGATGAGCGAAGGTTTCCCATCCACCTATGAGGATGATGAGCTGGAGGCAATGGAGAAGATGGTTGCTCCCCTTGCGAAAAACCTGGCAGAAAGAGATGGTTCTCCCTCCGTGGGAGTAGTTAGTCGAATAATTTTGAGAACAATTTATATGTAATATGTGGACAAGTGTCGGTATTTTTCGAGTCTGGACGCGGTTTCGTGATTTTGCATCGTAATTTCGTTTTGTTTGATTTTTTGCGATCTTACCAATCTGTTCCCCCGAATCTTGCCGCTGGTCTTGATGCAAGGAGATTGTTTCGAAAGAAAGAAAGGAGGTAGCCGTACCTTAACCAGCCCCCAAGTAAGGTCCAACCCCCTACAATTGCTGGGGTCGGGGGTTACTGGAGATCGGAACTGTTGTTTTGGTGACAGGGTCGACGAAGTCCTTGGATGACATTGCAATATTTCCCGCCCTGTCTTCCAATAGAAATCCCCAACTGGGGACTCTATGGGCTCGACAAGGTGGGGCCTTTGAACCTGTGTCCCTATATTGATTGGCTCGAGCCCTCAGGCCTTGTTAGGGTCTGATAGGGGTCGGCCATAATTTGTGTGTTACCCCATCCTCGATTTTCGTAATCAGAGGGGCTGAGTAAATGACACTTGCCTCGACGGCTCGAGTATTGCGCTCAACGAGCTCACTAACGGGTACGTTCGTGTGGAATCCGGGTCCATCATTTGCTGATGGGGTCGGCAGAGCCCTCTGGTGGCACTCCACAACTTCTTAACCCACCTCCCGGTAGATGCCCGAGCTGTTCGATAGGCTCAGGCGGCCTGATAGCCTCTTCTCGATGGAGATTCTGTGGGTTTGGCTCGGGGTTAGAATTGAACGAGAAAAGGTCGAGACGTCCCTGTCCGCTTCTGAGCGGGGTCGGGCAAGGCCGCTAGGGCTTGTCTCAGTTATTTCTCCCTGGCTCTGTTTGGCATGAGGCGGCCTCGAGCCCTTCATGGGCCAACCTTCGAACCTCGGCCTGTGGTCGCCTATATCGAATGAGGCGATGGCCATTTCGTGATGCGACACAAAGTGTTGGGATGTTTTGCATATGTATAATATAATCGAAATGAAGGTGGGGTCAGTAACATTACCTTGGCGGCATGAGTGATGAAAAGCTCCTACCAGATGTGTTTGTGTGGGGTTCGGACCTTGATGTTCGTAATGAGGTTGGAGTAACCTGCATAAGAATCGCTATTCTTTGTTTTTCGTGTCTCGGTGGTGGTCCGAGCCATTTAATTAACTTGGGCAACCTGATAGCTTCTCCTTTGGGGGAGACTCTGTAGGCGGACCCCTTCGATCCCTTCTTGAGAGGGCAAGCGTCGAAGCTAGAGACGCGAGGGGCATTGAGCCTGATTTTTCTGGCGAACAGAAACACCATAGCTACCGAGGCGTAGGGTCTGCTAGATCATCCAGTTTTACTCAAAGTTTTATGCCCGTATTTTGTATCCTTAGTTTCAAGCGTATGGAGGGGGTCGGGAGAGGAGGATGTCTAGATTGGTAGACATCCTCGGCAGCCCCCGAGTGATGTTCGTGTTCCCGCCATTTGACGGGGTCGGAAGCTCAAGAATGAATTTTAACGCGTAAAGTAAGAAGGCAGAGATGCTTATCTTTCTTTGGATGTTTGTTCGTCGTCTCTTCTAGGCCGAATGGCCGGCCTAGGAGATCCAAAAGGTCCTGTCATCGGATCATCCCGTGGTCCTGCATGGGGAGGCGAAGGGTTGTCTGCCTATGTGGGCACCTTAATTGCCGCGTTCGGAGTGGGTCAGTGGCGGGCCATACCCAGGCAGTGTTTAGTTTGACCCAGGGGGGACGCCTCGTCGACCGAGGTGCATCCCGTCAGTTCTGGCGCGTCCCCTCAGGTATCAATCAGCATTGATTCCATATTTAAAGAGGGGAAGGGAGAGGGTTTTTCGTCCAACCTTTCACCTTTCCTTAGCTACAGCGCCTCCTCTTTAAATAGGGAGGGGGAGGGGAGTTCTCATCCCACCTCCTCTTCTGCCTCTAAGCCGCTACTTCTCCTTCTTCTTCTTTTCCGCCGAATGCGTCCGTGCATCACGGCAGTTCCTAAGTGAGGAAGAGTAATGCCAGAGAGAGAGAGAAAACTCACAAATTTGCTCATGAATCTAGAGTGTGATGTCGAGCCAGAGGTTATCCAGCGTAGATGAGATGGTGCGTGCCGCCCTTGCCGAGGAGTCGCTGCCGTTGAAAGAGAAGAGGCGCTGGTGGGTGCCGTACGTCGTCGACTGCGCCATTGTTCGCTGTGCTCCTCCTTCGATGGGAGGCGTTTCCTGCCTTTATGCCATTGTCAGGGTGGTGGCTGGTGACGATGGCGTAGTCCCCGGATGCCCTGGTGGAGGCGTCGCTGTCGGGGTTGCGGCTAACGACGATGGCATAGTCCCTGGATGCCCTGGCGGAGGCGTTGTAGATGACGGCGCCTTCGAGGATCCTGCGAAGCGGTGGGATGTCGCCGATGGAGAGCATGACGTGGCGGCCGCAGTAGACGAACTGGCCTGTGTACACGCTCTGGGCGTTGCCAATGGAAAGCGTGGCACGGCGATTGCAGTAGACAAGCTGGCCCATGTACACGCCCCGAGCGTCGCCGATGGAGAGCGTGGCGCAGCGACCGCAGTAGACGAGCTAGCCTATGTACACACCTCGGGCATCACTGATGGAGAGCGTGGCATGGCGACCATAGCAGATGAGCTGGCCCGTGTACACACCCCGGGTGTCGCCGATGGAGAGCGTGGCGCGGCGACCGCAGCAGTACTTGTAGTAAAGCTAAGCAGTGACTGTAATTGAATAACTTTGTGGGGAAGCCCCCAAGTAAGAAGTCCTCTGAATTTACAAGTATATTATTCCTTTTTGTAATGAAATAACTTTTTAAGTGATGAATTTGTGCAAAAAATGAACAAATTTACATCTTTTGCTTATGGCAAGCAATTTTTTATCTTTCTCCTTTTTGTAGAAATGATTTTAGTGCTTTCCGACCCTTCTCATGGTCTAAGTCATAAGAAACTAGGAATGTGGGCGAACTAGTTCTGATTGAGCTGGTGAGCAAGGAGGTTGCAACCACTGGGGCATGGGTGTCCCGCAGTCCTACCAGTTGTATTCAGAATTGGTTCCCAAAATCTTAGCCCTTAGGACTCGTTTATGAGACGAATGGAAAACTTAGAGAATGTTTGTAAATATAACACAGGAGGTTTTTGCAAGCGTAATACTTGTATTACATATGTCACATGTTACGATCACATGCCAGCCCCCGAGTGAGGTCTGACCCCTCGCGATTTGCAGGGGTCGGAAGTCACTAAGGAGCGGGGTTTTGTTATGACAAAAACTGATAAGGAAAAGTATACGCTTATTTTAAGGGTAAAAACGACATAGCTACTCAATGTTCTAGGCGTTGGTGAAGACCTCACCATTGATGGTTTTCAACCGGTAAGCGCCTGGGTGAAGTACTTCTGCGATGACGTAGGGCCCTTCCCAGGGCGGGGAGAGTTTGTGGCGGTCCTTGTTGCTCTACACAAGATAGAGGACGAGGTCTCCGATGTTGAAGGCTCGACCCCGCACCCGTCGGCTGTGGTACCATCGCAACGCCTGCTGGTACTTAGCCGAACGGAGGAGGGCAACATCGTGGGCTTCTTCTAGCTGGTCCATGGCGTCTTGGTGGGACACCTCGGCTCCCTATTCATCATATGCTCTGATTCTTGGCACTCCATAGTCAAGGTCCATTGGAAGAACGGCCTCGGAACCGTAGACCATGAAGAAGGGTGTGTAGCCGATGGCCCGGCTAGGAGTTGTCCTTAGGCTCCAGAGCATGGCCGGGAGCTCAGCGAGCCAGCACGCGCCGGACTTGTTCAACCAATTGAAAATTCTAGGTTTGAGGCCTTGAAGGAGCATGCCATTTGCGCGCTTGACCTGCCCGTTCGTCCAAGGGTGTGCGACGGCTGCCCAGTCGATTTAGATGTGTTGTTCATCATAGAATCGAACGAATTTCCTGCCGGTGAACTACGTGCCATTGTCTGTGATGATGGAGTTTGGTACTCCAAAGCAATGGGTGATGTCAAGGAAGAACAGCACCGCTTGCTCGGATTTGATTGTGGATATTGGTCGAGCTTCAATCCACTCTATAAACTTGTCTATGGTGACAAGCAGGTGGGTGAAGCCCCCGGGCGCCTTTTTGAGTGGCCCAACCAGGTCGAGCCCCTAGACCACGAAGGGCCACGTGATGGGGATCATCTAGAGAGCCTGGGCCGGGAGGTGTGTTTGCCGAGCGTAGTACTGGCACCCTTCGCAGGTGTGTACAATTTGCACGGCATCGGCTACTGCGGTGGGCCAGTAGAAACCTTGTCGGAATGCATTCCCAACCAAAGTTCTTGGTGCGGCATGATGACCGCAGACTCCACCGTGGATGTCGCCCAGTAGGAGTTTTCCCTGTTCGCCAGGGATACAGAGTTGTAGAATCCCGCTGTGACTCCATTTGTAGAGTTTGCCCACTACAAGAACGAAGGACTTGGCGCGTCATGCGAGCCGTCGGGCTTCCGTCTTGTCTGCCGGTAGTATGTCGTGGAGGAGGTAGTTGAGGTAAAGCATTCTCCAGTCATTGGGAGGGTCGGACTCCGCTACTGGGTCCTCTTCAAGCTCCACGACCTCGGGGTCGAGCGGAGCAGTTGGAGGATCGGCCCCTAGGGTTGGACTAGATGGGCCATCGTCGGCTCGTTCCGACCCTATGTAGTGTACCGAGGGTTTGTGTTGGTCGCTGGCAAAGACGCCTACCGGGACTAGCTCTCGGCCGGATGCTGCTTTCGCAAGCATGTTGGCTGCTTCGTTGAGGCGCCTTGGGATGTGATTGAGTTCGAGGCCGTCGAACTTGTCCTCCAGCCATCGGACTTCTTGACAGTATGCCTCCATCTTGGCGTCATGGCAGCATGACTCTTTCATCACCTGGTTGACGACCAGCTTAGAGTCGCCCCTGCGTCGAGGCGTCGAATGCCTAGCTCAATGGCGATTCGTAGGCCGTTGACGAGCGCTTCGTATTCTGCAGTATTGTTTGATGAGGGGAAATGGAGCCAAACCATGTACCTCATGTGGACCCTGAGGGGAGATACAAAAACTAGTCCTGCTCCGGTGCCCTTCTTCATTAGTGATCCGTCGAAGTACATTGTCTAGTACACCTGATCGACGGCCACCGGTGGCATCTGGACCTTGGTCCACTCCACGATGAAGTCAGCTAGTACCTGAGATTTGATCACTGTTCGGGGGGCATAAGAAATGCCCTAATCCATTAGCTCGAGTGCCCACTTTGCGGTTCTTCCCATAGCATCATGGCTACGGACGACCTTGCCGAGGGGAAATGACATCACTACTATCATGGGGTGCGACTCGAAGTAGTGGCGTAGCTTCCTTTTGGTGATGAGGACGGTGTAGAGGAGTTTCTGGATTTGGGAATAGCGGGTTTTGGAGTCGGATAACACCTCACTGATGAAATATACAGGGCGCTGCACCTTGAAGGCATGCCCCTTTTCCTCTCGTTCTACTACTAAGGCGGAGCTAACCACTTGGGTGATGGCCGATATATACAGTAGGAGGGATTCTCCATTGCATAGAGGCACTAGGACCGGAGGTTTAGTTAAAAATTGTTTAACCATGTCAAGCGCCTCCTGAGCCTCGGCTGTCCACTCAAAGTGGTTAGATTTCTTTAGGAGTCGATAAATGGGGAGTCCTCATTCACCGAGGTGTGAAATGAACCGGCTAAGGGCAGCAAGGCACCCTGTGATCCACTGAACCCCCTTTATGTTTTGAATCAGGCCCATCCTTGTGATGGTTGATATTTTCTCCAGGTTGGCTTCGATGCCACGCTCGGAGATGATGAAGCCGAGCAGCATGCCCCTCGGGACCCCGAAAACACATTTTTTTGGGATTGAGTTTGATGCCGTTTGCCCGGAGTTTCGCAAAGGTTTGCTCAAGGTCGGTGACAAGGTGGTCAGCTCATTTGGATTTGACTACGATGTCATCAACATAGGCCTCAACGGTTTGCCTGATGAGGTCTCCGAAGCAACTAAGCATACAGCGCTGGTACGTTGCCCTAGCATTCTTTAGACCGAAAGGCATCGAGATGTAGCAAAACGATCCGAAGGGGGTGATAAAAGATGTCGCGAGCTAGTTGGACTCTTTCATCATGATTTGGTGGTAACCGGAGTATGCGTCAAGGAAGCAGAGGGTTTTGCACCCTGAGGTGGAATCGACTATTTGGTCTATTTGTGGCAAAGGAAACGGATCCTTTGGACACGCTTTGTTGAGGCTGGTATAATCGACACACATTCTCTATTTCCCGCTCTTTTTCGCACAAGAACGGGATTCGCTAACCACTCTGGGTGGTATACTTCCTTAATGAATCCTACGGCCAGCAGTTTGGCTATCTCCTCGCCGATGGCCCTACGTTTCTCCTTGTTGAAGCGGCGTTGGCGTTGCTTTACCAGCTTGGAGCCTGGGAGGATCTAGAGAGTATGCTCGGTGACCTCCCTTGGGATGCCCGGCATATCCGAGGGTTTCCACACAAAGATGTCTTTGTTGTCGCGGAGGAAGTCGATGAGCGCGCTTTCCTATTCAGAGGAGAGCGCAGTCCTGATACGGACTTTTTTGCCCTCGGAGCCGCTGGGGTCCAAGAGGACCTCCCTAGAGCCTTCTGCCAATTTGAACGACCCGGTTGATTTCTTCGTGTCGGGTGTCTCTTCGATGACCTCTTCCCTAAGGGTGGTGAGTTCTTTGGAGGCGATGACTGCGGATGCGTGTCCGCAGCATTCGACCTCACACTCATAAGCGCGGTGGAAGGAGGTGCCGATGGTGATGACCCCACGGGGGCCCGGCATCTCTAGCTTAAGGTACGTATAATTGGGGATGGCCATGAACTTCGCGTAGCATGGTCGTCCCAGAATGGCGTGGAAAGTCCCTGGGAACCCCACTACGTCAAAGGTGAGGGTCTCAGTCCGGTAATTGGACTGATCCCCGAAAGTGATGGGCAGGTTGATCTGCCCCAGTGGCACGGCTTGCCTACCAGGCACGACGCCATGGAAAGGCGCTCGGATGGGGCGGAGGTTCATTCAATCGACACCCATCTCATCGAGCATCTTGGCGTACATGATGTTGAGGCCACTGCCTCCGTCCATCAGTACTTTCTTGAGCCGCTTTGGTCCGATGATCGGATCGACGACAAGCGGGTACCTTCCCGAATGTGGGACAACATCCGGATGGTCGGTCCGGTCAAAGGTTATGGTGGATTCCGACCACCGGAGGAAGGCTAGCGTGGCCGGTCCGGCAGTATAGACCTCGCGGCACGTGAGCTTCTGGCGACGCTTGGAGTCATAGACTATTGATCCTCCGAAGATCATGAGGGCGCCGGTCGGCGTTGGGAAGGCGTCATCCTTCTCCTCTGCATCGTCTGTGGCGGGAACAGGTTCCTTCCCCTGCTCCCCTTTGTTAAGGCCCCCGGCCAAGTATTTGCGCATGAGGCTGCAATCCTTGTATAGATGCTTGGCCAGGAAGCCATGGTTTGGGCATGGCCCCTTGAGCATTTTCTCGAAGTGGTTCGGAGTGCCCTCCGTGGGCTTCCAGCCACCTTTGCGGTCGGTAGCGGCCACGAGCGAGTTGTCGCGCTGTTGCTTCTTATTTTTCCTTTTGGCGGGATGGTTGGAGGTGCCTTCACCGGCGTCCTCATTTTCGTCGGAGCGATCAAGATGGCTCCGACTGCCTCCTCTCCAGAGGCGTGACTGGTGGTGATGTCCAAGAGTTCCTTGGTAGTCTGCGGGCCCCTACGTCCTAGCTTGTGGACCAGGGATTCGCAGGTTGTTCCAGACAGAAAGGCTCCTATCATGTCGACGTCGGCGACGTTTGGGAGCTCGTTGCACTATCGAGAGAAGCACCGGATGTACCCACAAAGGGTTTCATCGGCCTTCTGGCGGCAGTTCTTGAGGTCCCATGGGTTTCCAGGGTGTTTGTATGTGCCCTAGAAGTTGCCCACGAAGATCTCCGTCAGATCCGCCCAACTCTGAATGGCATTGGACGATAGGTGTTCCAGCCATGCTCGCGCCGAATCAGCCAAGAACAGCGGGAGATTGCGAATAATGAAATCGTCATCACTCGCACCACCGGCCTAACATGCAAGCCAATAGTCTTTGAGCCAAAGCCTAGGATTTGTTTCGCCAGAATATTTAGGGATGTTGGTAGGCGGTTGATACGTTAGGGGGAACGCGGCGTTGAGGATGTGCCGACCGAAGGCCTGAGGACCTGGCAGACCAAGGCTTGGGCTTCGGTCCTCGTTGCTGTCGTAGCGTCCGCCACGTTGGGGATGGTAGCCGCGGCGTGCTGCTTCTCCATTGTCACCGTGGGCGCATCGATGATGCTGCGTACGTCGTGGCCATGGCCGAGGCGTTGATGCACTAGGACGGTAGAGGGTAGCCTGCCGCCTGGCGGCGTTTGGTGGACGAACATGTCCTTTGTGGGATGTACTGAGGGCGTGCGCTGGCTGGCATTGGGTTCGCGTCATCGGGACAACAAACTTTCCGCCTGCTGCGCCGCCACACGCTCAAGCAACGTGCGAATCTCCCTGTGGGCCTGGTGATCTTCGGCTATCGCGGCCTCCGGAAGGCCATGCAGCAAGGCGGTTGCTGCGGCGATGTTCTGGCTGGCTCGGGCAAAGCGAGGAAGGGTCACATCGTCGGTGAGGATCCTTTGGTGTACGATGCGGGCCATGGCGCGCGCGCCCCCCATCTTTGCGGCATTCAATCTCGCAATTGATGTCCGCATACTCTCGGATGAGCCCTTGCCTGGCCTCATCAATCTCTTGCTGATGGGCCCTCAGCTGCTCCATCCTTAGGCGAGATGGGGCTATCGTCTCTTCCCTGGATCTGCCGTCAGGGTTGTTCGTAGGGGTGACCTCTTCCCTAGAGACACTTTTGACATGACCCTCGGGGGTCTGTGTCATGAAGCATTTCTGGGAAGAGTGGTGGCTCCCCCTACTAGAATCCAAGCTAGAGAACGATCCTGGCTCCTCGTTGAGGAGCCCATAGAGGGTCTTCATATCATGCTCAATCACCCCACGAACTCGATGTCCGTGGGTGACTGAACTACACGTAGTGCCAGAAGGTGGCCAGCGGTCGCCACAGCGTTGCGGAGACCGAATGGAAACGCTGTCGGGGCACTCCGTACGGGACCTTCCAGACATAGGGTGATGTTGTGCGAGGCCTCCCTTGATGACTGGGGTCCAAGGGAGTTGCCCAACGGGGCCTCAAGCCTAAGACGGCTGAGGTCGATGGAAGAGAGAGACCGAGTGGCTGTGTGAGTTAGTGCTAGCTCTCCTTCTACTGTGATGATGAAATCTAGGTCGTCGAAACACAGGTGTGCGCCCGGGGCCTAGCTGATTGTGTGGGTGGCCATCCGAGGCCTTTTTTGGAACGCACAAAGGCCCCTACCTAGCGCGCCAACTGTTGGTGTTTCGTACGAGCACCGGCTAGTAAATTTATAGTAATGCGCGTTAGGCTTGGATGGTGCGCTAAAGGACACAAGATTTATACTAGTTCAGGCCGAATGTCCCTACATCCAGTTTGTTGCTACTCGTGTTATTAGCACCGTGAACGGTCTATAGTAAGGGGTACAAATGATCAAGAGAGGGACTGGTCCCAAGTCTCTAATGGAAGGGTTGAAAGGAGGTCAAGAGCTTCGTAGCAGCTTGACTGTGTGTAGGTGTGGGTTCTTGTTCGGTCTCAAGTCCCCTCTTTGATGGAGGAAGCGCCTCCCCTTTTATAGATGAAGGGGCTGGCGTTACAAGGGTGAGGGTTTTAGGATGCGTACTCTACTTATTCTTGTTGCTCACGTCTACCTGGCCTAGTTCTTCGCTCTGATGAGTGCGAAGGAAGATAAGTGCCTACAATACTATCGATGTCTCTGTAGAATGTCAGGTTGATTACAGAATGCTGCCCTATGCAGGGTATGGGCTGTAGTACAGTGGTTTTGACTTATTGGCCTATCTCAGCCTTGCTCCGCACGCCTTCTGGTTCCTATGAGTCTTCGTCGGAGGGACGAGGGGTCAGGGTCCGGAGTGACGCCGTGGTTAAGGCCTTCTGACTTGGTGGACCTGAAGGGTCGGGAAGCGGGCGCTGCTCCCTCAGGTCCATAGCGTGGTGATGGAATATCCATCGTTCGTGGAGATAACAAATCCTTTTCTGGAGCGTAGCGGTTGTCATATATCTTCGTTGGGTTCTGTGTCCCAGGGCTGAAGGTGGCGCCTACAACTCTACAGGGCAAGGAGCACGCACCTGTACAACCTTTTGGGCTCTGCGGCGCCCGGAAGGGTCTAAAGCACCTGTCCCGTCATCCCCTGGCAGTACTTTTCCTACCAGGGTGCAGGGTATGGTCCTTGGAGCCATGGTTGACCCGAACATCTTGTCTTGCCCTGTACCTATCATCTTGAGGGAACGGGGAGAAGTTGTCAGGTAAGATGAATCTAGTCTTTAGATATGGAGCAGGGTGAGGCTTGTTCCTTGCCGTCGGGCGAAGCAGAGACCAATCCCTATCTCTTGGGTGAGACCGACCCTGCCCCTCCAAGGTCGGGCGAGGCGGAATCTATCCCTCAGCCCTCGAGCGAGACCGAGCCCGCCCTAAAGGCATCGGGCGAGACGGAGACTAGCCCTGAGCCCTCAGGCGAGGCAGAGCCACCTCAAAGGCGTCGGGTGAGACGGAGTCTATCCCTCGGCCCTCGGGAGAGACCGAGCCTGCCCTAAAGGCATCGAGCGAGACGGAGACTAACCCTGAGCCCTCGGGCGAGGCAGAGCTATCTCAAAAGGCATCGGGCGAGGCGAAACCAAACTCCTGTCATTCGAACAAGGGATGGAACGATGCTCTTATATGTCCAGAAGTTTTTAACGTTCGGTGGTTATTAGTTCCACCTTCTAGGGTACCCCAGTATTAGGTCCCTGACAAAAACTTTGAGCATTTATTTGGTGGATAAAAAACCTATCAAACATGTTTTGTGTTGACTCCTATGTAGGAGTAAAATATTTTTTTGGTGGATCTAGATGGAAGACATGTTTTGTGTACTCCCAATGTAGGAGCAGTAGGTATATGTGTTGTGTACATGATCTTGATTTTAAGAGCATGACAAACCTCTCTTAAGGGTCAACAAAGCTTGACAAAACTCATGGAATTTGTTAGTTTAAACCCATAAACCTTCATTGGTGATCAAGAGTTTAAGAATTTTAAAAACATTGACGCAACTCCTCAAAAGTACACATGCGTTCAAACAAGAATTCTCCTCTGGATTAGAATAATCTGATTTGATTTTCAAACTTACCCATATTACCTTCAACCATAGGGCTTCTCAGCTTTCACTCGGGTCTTGAGCAATTGAAAGACACAACGATCAAGTCAAGCACTATGTCTCAAGTTTAAAACTCAAAGCTTCCTTTATATGACACTCTTAAGTCTCTCAATATATATGGTATTTGTGGATCCTCAACAAGGCAATAGTGGTGTTATGCCTTTCTCTTCCTATAACTAAGGTTTATGTGGAGCTCATAGGAATGGAGATAGCATGAAAGAGCATACTTGCAATACATATATTGTAAAGTCAAACCTCGGATCCAGAGAGAGTTAAGGCATACAATCAAATCAAGTTGTGTATGTGTGTGGATATATGGTAGATATATTTCGTGGATAACCTAATTCTACTATGCTCCTTAAAAACATATCTCTCTTTTAAAACTTGGAAACAACTTTGCAAGAAAACATGAGTTATCTTATTCATCTTTCTTTTTTTTTTGGACAGGCATCTAAGTACCCATTGTTTTAAATATATCATACACTTGTCCATTTTTTCTCATCTTTCTATTTTTTTATGAATAACTTTTGTGTAGCCATATGCTTCTTTTCCACAACAGAATTTTTGAGCGATAGCAACCAGAACTTAGAGCATTTATTTGGCGGATTTCCTATGAACATGTTTTTGGTGTTTACTCCTAGTGTAGGAGTAAAACATTTTTGGATGGATCCAGATGTAATGGCATGTTTTTGCGCCTACCCTAGTGTAGGAGTAGTGCATATGTGGGTGGTGTGTACGTGTTCTTGATTTTAAGAGTATGACAAACCTCTCATAAGTGTCAACGAAGCTTGACTAAACTCAATGCAATGCAAGTAGCATATAAGTGTATGTTTTTCTAATCTAAATATCATATATGGCTCTGGTTGGAATTTAAGCTTTGTCATACATGAGGCCATGATCTCATCATGTAGGATTCTTATGTTTTTTCAAAAAATAAATCTCCAGAACTTTAGTGTCACTTGGAACAAGATAAACAACAGCTCAGACCTTCTCATATCATATCCATCAATTACCTAGACTTAGATCAAGCATATGCTACCCACGAGTTTTAAGTTTAGAGTAAATTCTTATATCAAAACAGTCATATCCAAAATTCGGGAGAATTCAATGCTGAAAACTAGGTACTTGAAAGAAATTACGACAAAGCAACAATTCATTATTTTCATTGCAAGAGATTATTCTCAGAGTTCATTTATTTAGCTTCTTAAAAATAGAAAACTAGACGCACATTTTTTATTTTATTTTTATTTGTAAGATCACACCTTACTATTATATAGCTATGATAAATTTTTATTTATTATGCATCTTTTTATTTTAACTAACATGAAGCTAACTTAACAGTAAAACCAAAGGGAAAGAAATTTGTATCTAGATACATGGGGATGCTCCTCTCCCAAGATGGATGTTGTTGTGGTCTTTCTTAGAGTGAGTCTAACAGCAGAAGTCTTTCTCATCCGTCCAGAAGTTGTGTTCCTCATGCAGCGAATGTGGTGACAGTTTGGGAAATGTACTTTGGATGGATGCTTTACTCTTGATTATCCTATAAAATACTCCAACAAAGAACACCAAAACTCGTGGCACGGATTAGGATAAGGGGTTAGCAGTCAACCATTCAGAGATTTGTTGTCCTTGGAGGTTTAGACAGATTTCCTCATTGACAAAGTTCTAGTAGGATGTCTATTTAATATTTTTTAATTTTCTTATTTATATAATGTAGAAAGAAAACTATGCATGCATGTTATATATATATATATATATATATATATATATATATATATTATTTATGCCACCACAGTGAATCTTCCTGTGGGTGTTTACACACCGTAAAATTACTCACGTAGGGCTTATGATTTATGTTGCAATACTATAATGCAGTCATGAAACTTTTTATCTTCGTGTTCTAAATACAATGCTAATGTAGAAAAGTAAATATGCTAAAGTGAAAAGTAATTCATGCAATACTAAAAAGTAAATATGGATACCTACTGATATTAACTTTTGACGAGGGTTTGGATTTTTAGGTCCTCGGACAGAACTCTTTTTCCTATCTTGTTTATTTCTTGGGTGCATCAGTTGGTCCTGGGATGGAGACCCTGATGGTTACACCTCTTGTGACTCTGGTGGTGATGTTATCTTTTCTTCCCATACTTGCTTGGTCTGTGGACTTGAATTTGGAGGAGCATGCACATCTTTTACATCTTCTTCAGGTTCCTCATCTTCCTAACAACTTTTCTTTGGGGATTGATTCTTTTGGCTTCAGGATGGTCGACATCTCCTCCTAGAGCGGCACTTCTTCTGCTGCTCATAAGTGGTATAACTATTGAAATAACAACATACCTTTTCTCTAGGGAATTGGAATTGGACTTGTCCAGATCTGACGTAGATGATCGTGTTGGTTGTGTTGAGGAACGGTCTTCCAAGGATGATGGGTGTATCATCTTCTTCTTCTCCCATGTCTAGAACCATGAAGTTGGCAAGGGCATAGTGATCATATATCCTTACCATGACATCTTTTACTATTCCTTCTAGAAATCGGATTGATTGGTCCGCCATCTGCAATTGCATATATGTAGGGAACAAAGGTTCATCACCAAATAAGTATTCATACATTATCTTGAAGATTATATTGACGCCCGACCCAATGTCACAGAAGGTCTTGTGAAAGATTATTTGTCCAATGGAACACTCGATTGTGGGTACGCCTAGATCATCCTTCTTAGCAAGGAATGGTGAAGCGAGGAGTTGGTCGTACTCTGATTGGAGTGTGTTGATCATGTTGACTTATTCTTCTTGTGGTTACCTGGCTTTGTTCTTTCTCCTTCTCCTATTATTCTTCTTTTTGGTCACTGTTGTCTCTTCAGGTAGGTATGGCGTCTGTGGATGTCTAGGAGATTGCAAGATATGATTCTTGAAAGAACTCTTTCTTTCTATCCATGATTGTGAAATAGATCTTGGCACTTTTCACATAGATGATGGCTTTTGCGGTGCTTAGGAAAGGTCAGCCTAAAATAATGGGTGCCCTTACATCTCCACCTGTTTCCAAAACCATAAAGTCTATGGGAACATATGATTGTCCCACTCGAATAATAGCATCTTCAAGAACTCCCATGGAGTAATAGAGTGACTGATCTGCAAGCTGCAAACGCATATTTATGTACAACAAAGTATCTCTATTAATTTGATCATAAATTACCTTAGACATGATGTTGACACTTGCTCCGAAGTCACAGATAGCTTCTTAAAAAATGTGAGGTCTAATTGCGATGGGGTTGACAGGTCTCCCTAGACCGCTCTTCTTTTCCGGCAAGGTATAGTCTATCCACCTTCTCGTCGATAGTTGTATACAGTAATATGCTACATTATGAATATCGATAAGATTTATAGTTTCTAGATCTTCCAGTTGCCCTGGAATCTTACCTTTGTCAGACGGAGGAACAGCAACAACTAGTTGAGCTATTTGTGATTCTATCATTTTATTAAAGCTATGCTAGTTTTTAATGTTCTCTAGAATTTTATCATTGGTAGCTACCTTTCTAGATAATCCCTCCATAAGTTTGGATTGGCCAACAATTAATTCTCTTCAGGTGGTTAATTGAAATTATTAAAATTATTACCTTAATAGTTACTCCCTCCGTCCCAAAATATCTGTCGCTTTCGCTTCCCGAGAAACAACTTTGATAAAATATATATTACAAAATATTAATATTTATGGTATATAATTAGTATCATTGGAAAGATCTTTGAATCTAGTTTTTTAATAAATTTATTTGGAGATACAAATGTTGTACGTATTTTCTACAAATCGAGTCAAACTTGTGGCACGAAAATCAGAAACAACAAATAATATGGGACAAAGGGAGTACATTGGTAATTACCTTGGTAGTTTGGCCTATGTTGCTGATTCCATCCTTGATTCTACTGAGGACGAAAGTAGTTGTTGCTGACAATGTTCACATCCTCTTGGGTTTTAGGGCACCTATTTCCTGAATGCCCAATGTTTCCACACACTTCACATGTCATGCGAGAATCATGAATATGTATGACTTCTAGCTTCTCATTGGCTTGATCTTCAAGCTTCTTCATCTGCATGTCCATCTTGGCAGATAGCATGTCTACCTCCTTAAGTTGATGCATACCTCCACCCCTTTTGTGGGTTTGAACATGTTCTTCATTCCAACCTTGATTGGAGGCTATCCTCTCCACAAGAGCTGTTGCAACTGGTATGGTGAGTGACAGGAATGCACCTCCAGCAATAGCATCCATAGTCTTACGGGTACTATTGGTCAACCCATGGTAGAAAGTCTACATGAGTAGCCAATTCTCCATCTCATGATGAGGACATTCCGCAATGTAATCTTGAAAGTGTTCCCATGCCTCAGGGACATATTCATGGTGTTGTTGCTGAAAGCTTGAAATTCTCCCACGTAGAGCATTGGTCTTGTCTATGGGAAAGAACTTTGCTAGGAAAGCAGTGGAGCAGTTATCCCATATAGTATTTCTATCTTTGTTGGTGTAGAACCATTGCTTTGTCTTCCCCAAGAGTGAGAATGGGAAGAGGCAAAGAAATATGGAATCTTGGGTTACTTCGTTAATGGTGAAAGTGCTACAAATCTCTAAGAAGTGTTAGAGATGTGCACTCGTACCTTCATGTGCCTTTCCACAAAACTAGTTTGCTTGCACCATATTGATGAGAGCTGGCTTGAGCTCGAATCCATTATCTCTAACATTGACTGTTGGTCTAGTATAGATGTTGGTCGTAGTTGGAGCAGACAAATCATGGAGAGTCATGTTAGCCATGGCTTCAAATTTTGGTGTTAAGCTTTGCCTTATATGGTTGTCTTTCGACTTTAAAGCTGGAACTTTCTTGAGTTTAGCTCTCGTCCTTCTGATTAATGCTTTTGGATCTTCAACTTACTTTGTTGGAAGGTCAAAACTAGTCATACATTATCCTGCATAAGATACACAAGTAGACAAAATAAGGGTAAGCATGTTTGAGCAGAGGTTAATGGTTATCTTCATGAGATAGAACTGTCTAATCTAATGCCTCCCAGGAGTACTTGTCTTCCATTAGATACTAAGTACTCAAGAGAGAACACTAAACTACATAGTTCTATCGAGCACACCCCAAGGGAGAACTCAAAAATCCATATTTTTCCATTAGAATCATAAATGAGAGAATAAAGCTTACAACATTCTTAAGTAATTTCTTACATCACTTTATTATAGTAACAGAATATTACCTTAATTGATTATAATAGCGGAATATAATGGCATGGTAGAGCATTAACATAGTGGACATTTTTACACAAGAGATGCTAGCAGATTTTACATCTTTTCTTATAAAAACCTTAAGTGAGGGTTATAAATAAACACTACGGTCGTAGCGTGAAGGAATCCTCTCTGAGCCCACCAGGAGGTTTCCACACACAAGATCAGCCCTAAGTATCCTCCGATCACCTGCAACAGGAGGAAATAAACCCTGAGTACTCAATTGTATTCAGCAAGACTTACCCGATAGGAGGAAAAGAAAAAGACTCCAATGATACGTAAGGCTTATTTGGCTTGTGGGTTATTGCATTAGCAGAAGCATTACTAAACGTGCATCCTTATATTCAATTTTATTAGCAGTCATCATTAGTTCATTAACTAACCATTCTATGTAAGCACCTATGCTACTTTCGAGCAGGTGGTAGCAATCAGAACCATTTTATCACCTTTCAAGTTCTAGTTCTTACTATGATGCTAAACCATAGCCAAGTCGGTACCATCTCATAGAAACGGTGATTTGAGAATCAATGTATCCCAGCTGGGTATCCTGAAACACATGTCTTGCTTGTACCCCAGGCACAAACAAGACCAACCCATTTCACTCCTCTCACAGGGTCTAGGTCCCCATCCAAACTTGGACTCCAAGCCCCCACACTTGAGACCCAGTCTCTATATGGTGATTAGACCTCCACCTTTCCCCACCTCCAATCAGTCGGTCTAGAAAGAGCCAAAACCCACGACAAGAGCGTAACAATCCTTTCCGCTCCCATAAGCAAGTATGTGCTCAGGATAATAAGTCTTTGACCTGACTACCATCCACAGCAACGGATGATCCTCAATCGACATAGGTGGAACAAGTGCAATCAGAGCCTCGCTCGGATGCCTAACAAAGTCCAGATCCAAAGTACCATTCCGCCCGATCTCCAATTATCCTTCATATATATTCCATGTGATAGTAATATAATAACAACAATAAAATCTTTTCTATCTCTCGTGAGTGATAGGTAATCACTCGACTTCTACCATATCCTATAGCATAGCAATCGACACAATCCTGACATACTAGTAGGACTCATAGGATAAGGATATATATATATGCAAGTCGTTTTCATTCAACTCCTCAAAACTTAATGCACAAGCATAAAATAAAGTGCAGAATATTAGAGGTTATGCACCGGGGCTTGCCTGGGTAAGATACAACCAAAAGTTAGCATTCCATCATGGCGACATAATCATCAGGCACCATCTTTTCTGCTTTTTCGGTCAACTCCACGATCCATCGTTGTTCCTATTATGATATACGTGGATGCAACGTAGAAAACGTAATTAACCAACGACAACTGCAACTCTAAAATACGATTATGCTCCGCAAGCTAATGAGCTAGCTTTAATGACTAACGTACTAATCTACGTATCCATGTCATCAAGTAAGACCTTATTTCTAGAAAATGTTTTAGTTCTACAACCCTAAGGCGCTTTGGCATTTTATTGATTAAATATATATTTTCAAACAAGGGCTCATTTAGCTACCTTAGCAAACTAATTATTATGGAGCTACAAAAATTACAGTGAGCACCTAAAAATGTTAGGAATTTACTGTGAAAGTTTCAGAGCCAACACTATCACCAATTTATCACAAAAATTCCTTCAAGTTTATATCTTAACAATATTAAGCATTTCAAATTAATTAGATCACTCCTGAAAATATTATAAAACTATGTGAACAAAATATACTAGCAGATACATCTTGATTTTAGGAACCTAACAAAATTAGTTTCACAATTTTCGGTTAACTACACAATTTTATATTGAATTTACAAGTTTACCTTAGAAACTAAATTAGAAAATGCTTTAGAAAACAAAAAGGGCTAGTGGCAAGCATTCGGCCTAGCAGCTTAGTGCGGCGCGGCCGTGGGCACGTCGCAATGGCCCAATGCGGCCCAAGGCCAGGGGGCCCACACGCGTTGATGGTTTTGCAGAGAAGCCTCCGAGCTTTGAGGTAATAGTATGACTGCCATGCGTTCTATTCCTATCGGCAGTAGCTTTGTGACCAAGCCCTCGGTTGTTTTCGTCCTTGCCACGGGCAGGTCCTTGGAATCCCCACGCTCACCGATGCAATGGCTGATGGCATAGGGTAGCTACGCCGAGCAACCTAGGCTCGCTAAGACGGGAGTAAGGGGTTGAAAGTGCATCTAGCCCTTTGGTGGGTTTTGGATGATTGAATGACAACGTGATTAAAGGTCTAACCCATTTGCTAAGTGTGGACATGTAATAGGTTATCTCACAGATACTTAATGAAAGCCAAAATGATGTGTTGTTGTATAAACAATCTAGTTCAAGCACAAGACAACAATGCAAATGGAATTCATGCAAAGGCTCATTTATTGTGGGATTTCCATGTACTATGTGAAAGCAAGCTCGTAAGAATTAATTAGTGAGACATGAGAGATTGTATATGGAATGGTCTCATATTTGAAGCTTGCTAAATTGAAATGAAAAAGATAACAATACAAATGAATGGATGATTCAACACAAGATGTGACTTGATGGCTTGAGATGGTGAAGATAGCAAGGAAAGGCTTCGAGGTACTAAGCAAGGGTGAAGGGCAAGCGATGGCTTGGCGACCGAAGAACCTAGCTAGGGTGAAGAAGGAAGTACTTGCATTTAGTTGAGGTACTAATCAAGCTATGATGGTCATGATAATGTGGAGGATCAAATCACTATTGGAGTGTTTGATGGAAGTGACTTGATACATTTGGGATTATTCAAATTTGATGAATGGAATCAAGTCACGTGCTCAAGATGGCTATGCTCAAGTGAAAAGATCAATATCAACATGTTGGCACCTTCACTTAATGAAGATTGGAATACATGACTTCGGTTGAAAGAGATCAACTCAAAAGGTTTAAATTCATTATACTCTTTAAATTTGAGTTAATAGGAAAGTTGTACTATTAAGAGGGATGCATCATGTTGATAGATAATGTTTCATAAGTGCTCTTGCCAACCCATGTAAGTTTTGAGTGTTTGAGAGACCAAAGAGCTAACTGATTTTTTGCTGGTCTGGCAATACCGAATGTGTCCAGTATTGATACCGGACGTGTCTGGTATTTGCCCAGCAATTGTAAAGTTGTTGTTCTTGGGTTGGTTTATCGGGAGTTTCGACGTAAGTCAGGAGTTTCGACGGTCAGGAGTTTCGGTAATCATCGGGAGTTCCGACGTCTCACGCTTAACTAACTTGGAGAAGTTCACTATCCTAGTCATACCGGACATGTCCGGTATGGACGGCCAGAGGCCAACGGCTAGTTTTCAAATGCTTTGAGGGTCAGGAGTTTCGACGGTCGGGAGTTCCGACGGTCGGAAGTTCTGGCATGAGTCGGGAGTTTTGACACCTCACATACTTTAACTCAGTTACCATAGTTTTCAAATAAGCTGAGGGTTGGGAGTTCCGACGTAAGCTGGGAGTTTCGACGGTCGAAAGTTTTGGCATTCATTAGGAGTTCCGACGCCTCACAATGACACTGTAACTTAGTTACCGTTGGTGCAGTGTAAGTTATACCGTACATATCCGGTATGGCAACAGCTATAAAATGGCTAGTTTTTCAAGGGGGTATAAATACCCCCAAGCTTCCACCTTTGGAGGCTGCTGATTCTGCTGATACATTTACATGTTTTTGAGCCTTGCCAACTCTCCCAAACCCTCTCTTAGTAAGTGTGTGATCTAAATCGCAAAATCCATTTGTGGGTTAAGAGAGAATTTAAAAAAGAGAGAAAGCCACCACTTGAGCACTTGTGCATATTGTCTAATTTGTGATTTGCATTTGTTACTCTTGGACTTTTTGGTCCTAGACGGTTAGGCGTCGCTGGAGAGCACCTGAGAGATTGTGGTGTGCCTCAGAAAGTTTGTAACGGTCGATTCCGCCGCCTCAGAATCAACTAGTGGAGGGAGGAAAAGGAGTTGGAAAAGACTCTGGCTAGAGTGACCTTCGTGGTACCCTCTAGGGCTGACCTTCGCTGGGTCGCTCGTAGCCCCCTCAACGAAGAGTAGGACTCGAACAAGTCCAAACTTCGGTAAAACAAATATCATGTCTCAATTCACATTTCATTTGATATTTGTGTTGCTCTAGCTCTTGTGCAGGTTCTCTGTATATATTGTCATCTCTAGTAGGTACCTGTAGTTTGGCTTGAAGATAGAAATCGAAAGGAGCAAGTTTGGGGCTGCTCTGCAAAAATCGTGTATACCGGACACGTCCAGTATTTCCTACCTATGCTGAAAATATTTATTCTCTGTTCTAACTTTGTGTTGTAGGGTTATAGCTTCTAGATATATTCTTTATACATTGTTTACTCTGTGGCTAACTTGTGAGGGGTGGTATTACTCTTAATTTGGAGTTTCCATTTTGGAAACTCCATTTTCTAATTGTTTCCACATTTAAAGGTGTTAATTTTCAGAAACGTCTATTCAACCCCCTCTAGGCGGCATCCTAGGTCCTTTCAGGGGTCGACAACCATCTATGGCTAAACGCGCACTACAGGATGGTGGTTAGGGGCTCGGGGAATGTACTAACGTGAGCTACAGCGGCGAGCAGTTATCCACAGCGGCGACACAGCCGTTTCGATGACCTAGAGCGCTAACGGAGGGGTAGAGACGATGGGGAAGCATCAGGATCTCACCAAGGACCATGCTATGGTGATGGTTGAAACTAGGGAGTGCCGAGGTGATCTAGCCACACGTGCCCGTGCCGCACGGCGGCGCTCCAAGCACGGCACCGATGCGTCACCACGTCGTTGACGAGTTCCCTGGCCAAAATAGTGCAAGCACTGGATAGAGGGAGTCAAGGTGAGTTCGGGGTTACGACAAATTGAACTATTACCACTCCTACGAGCCTTACCTCCAACCCTTTGGTCATGGAGGCGCACATGACTGATGGTGAGGAGAAACCAAAATTGACCATTGACAGACCACGACTGGGCTCGATGAGAATGCGACACCTAACTAACATGCTAAGCTACCCACTGGTGCGAGGAATTGGACTGGGAGGGCTTGAGTTGGTGATTATGAAGGGGAGAGGAGAGCGACGCACTGCCACCGCCACATCATAGGGAGTGGCCCCGACGGAGGTGACCCGACCAAGACCTGACAAGGCATGGCAGCACGAGGACACAACCTCACGAGCGAGGGCAAGGGTCGTGTGGTTAATGCTCAGGTGGAGCCCTTAGGTGTGCCTATGCAGCCATGTGAACGTGGCAGCGCGGCGTCGCAATGCGGTAGACTACGTACGACGTCGAGCTCGAGCTTGGTATGTGGGTTGTGTGGCTGGGAACAAATGCTACAGCGATCGGGTGAGTTAGAGGCCGTGGGACAGCTCCATGAGCAGCGGCGCGGCTCGAGAAAGGTTCGAGTGTAGTAGTTGTTGACATTTCTTAGCGTCACTACTAAGAATAGAGTTTAAAATCTAGTCCCTATCAATAGCACTAGAAATACTTGTTGGTATTTATTAATGTGTCACTTGTTTTTAAATAGCCACCTATTATAAACATATATCTTTTAATTTTACTAGGTTGTCATCCCTAGTGATGATATCAGATATACTTGTTGGTACTACATAGCATTACTACTGCAATAATACTAAGCAGTTCTTTATTAATTATGTGACTAGGAAGAATAAATAAATATATGAATGAAAAGGATCTGCAAGTACACAAATAATATACCATTGTAGCACTTTACTGAGAGTATTCTAGGTATCGTTATTTATATTTTTACCACAGGGAAGGCCTAGCATTGACATGTATTGATAACTTATACTATTGAAGGAGAAGTAAACCATAACCAATATTATACTCATAACAGGGGTATGTCATAGGATAAGATATATATATATATATATGATGAGTATTGATCAATGATAATGATAAATCACTCAGAGTACTCCTTTCTATGGCATTAGCATGGCCAGGTAAAATATTAGAGGAATAATTCCTAAGTCATTCTTAATTACAAGTCAAAGCATACATTGATTATTGCAATTATACCTAGTAATCATTGCTAAGATCATCGTTATATCTACATATAAAGGATATTACTAAGAAAGATTAAGAACAGAGCTTGCTCTTCCTTCGTAACCGAACCCTACGTGCGTCTATATTCGGGGAGTGGACTACAAAGGACTCAATGAGAGTGTCACATCCGCGATCTACCACATGACCCAGAATATAGGGTGTATCCACAGGTAAACAACGTATAAGCACCACGCTTACACAATGTCGACCATCCACCCATGGATCCTTAGAGTGAGTGCTATACGAACTTATGCATGAACATAATGATAATCCAACTATACTAAGCATATAATCAAAGTAGACCATGAACATTATAATAAAGAATATGAATAAGATGAATACTGATATTGTCATAACAATTATAACTAGCATATAAAAGTAATGGAGATACAAAAGAAAGAGGGGTACAAAGATTATAACAAACCACGTTTTTTACAAGATCGGGAATCCAAACGAAGCCTGCTTGCCTCCCTCTAGACCTAGCCTAACTAGCTATGCCCTAGAATATGGTGGAGCTCTGAGGATGATTAGGGTTTCTGTCTTCTCAAATGATTTATGCCATCCTCAGGGGGGCAGGGGCTGATATATATAGGCCGGAGCGTCCAACATGATCCCTTGGATCAAACCGACTTAAAGGACGGCGTAGATGCAACCTAGGAGGCGGTGGAGAACCGACATAACAACGAGAGGCTGACAGGTGGGCCCCAGGGGGCGGTCGGCTTATAGGTGGGGCCGGCTGGCCCCACGTGGCGACGTCTCGCCCTCTGCTTCGGTGTGGAGTTCTCCCAAGTCTTCTAGAGTCTTCTGGTGTCCGTTTCACTGTGGATAAGCGCAATTAAATCTGACATGTAGGTCCACCTTGATGGTTTTCTGGATAAACCTTGCAGAAAATACATATTCACCAAAACACATGGAATTTGTTAGTTTAAACCCCTAAACCTTCATTGGTGATTATATTTATGCCCTTATACATGTTATATTGACGGTTTATAATGATTGTTAACTACCATCAACAGTAGTGATAGAGTATTTTCATGGTTCACCACTCACTGCAACAAAAATGATATCGTGAGACACTGCCCAACCATTGACGTAGCTGGTCATAAAATCCAACCGTCTCCTAAAATACCCGAGGATTTATGGAGGTGGACGTTTTGTTTACACAGGGGTCAAACAATGCCCGCCTCCTAAAACTGATTTATGGAGGCGGTCAAAATTTGCCCATCTCCTAAAGTCAGTTTACGAAGTGGGTCTCTTAAGAGGTCCGCCTCAAAAAATCAAGCCATTTTTGGAGGCACTGTTAATGAGGCTGAGCCCACGAGCGGCCCAATGCGACAGGTAACTCTTTCACCTATATAAACAAGTAAACCCTAATTTGTAGTCACTCTCGCTTGTTCTCTTTCTCACGACCCTCTCTCTCTGCTCTCCTCATCCACCACGGACGAGCAGGGGCAACACACATAGCTCCAGGGCACCTCCCCACGGCGAGCATGGGGCTGTCTCCCGGCGGTGACACGGCCCAGGCACCCTCGGCAACGAGCGTGGGCCGTTGCCCCGGCGGCGCTTTGGGGCCCTTCTCCCCCGACCAGCGGTAGATTTGGTCCACAGCTCCAGGCAGCACGAAGGCTTCTCCTAGTGGTGATTCTGGCTCCACCGCACTCCACGCGGTTGGGGGGGCACGTGCGTGGCGGTGCGAGCACGGCACGGGTAGCTGCGGATGGGCTTGACGCTAGGCCTTGGATGGGCTCGCGTTTGGGCTCGTAAGCTTTTCTTTATTTTCTTTATTTTATTAATGCAGACGGGCACTGTTCACCTCCGTAGATCCCGATTAATGCAGACCTTTAGCTGCAGGCGGATGGTATGGCCGCCTGCGTTAATGTATTTTGGCCGCCTAGGATAACTCTCTCTCTCTCTCTCTTCCGTGCTGTATAGGTTAGAGCAGATAATTTAGGCATGGTTTGGAGTCCAAGCAGCACACATCCGGTGATTGTATGAAGTTCGATTCAAGATGAATTGAAACACATAAATTGATTGTTGAATAAATCTCCAAGCCACAACGTAACAAGTTGTACGTAACCATTTGCACGCACGAGCATGCATGTTTGTTAACGATTAAAAAATGAACAAGATTCTCTTAAACAAATATGACAAAAAACATGGAAAATAATTAATTTTGGTCGTCTCACCTACTCTTATGGTCTCTTTGGCACGGCTTATATCGGCTTCGGCATCATCTATTTTGCGCAAATCAAGGCACTGTAGCGTAAAGCCGTTTTGTAAGCCGGGGTTAAAATGGACTAGAAGCCGGGAAAAGCCAGTTTTTCTGGCTTCATCGACTTTGGCTTCACCGGTGAAGCCGTTTTGGATGAGCCGTGCCAAAGGGGATTTAGACAAGAAACATAAGATAAGATTAACCCTCATCCGTGAATAAATTTGAGAACTCTCGGGGCCTCATGCACTGTTCACACACTATCTATGCTATTGTTCCTCACTGTTTTAACTGTTCCTTCACTGTTAGCCACTGTTTCTCTACTTGTTAAACACTTGTTACACTAGTAGAGAACAGACCTTTGATCCTCGGCCAAAATGGGCTCTAGTCCCGGAATTTTTTGCCCCCGAGACTAGAAATACCTTTAGTCCCGGTTGGTGGCTCCAACCGGGACTAAAGGTCCCTGCCCAACGGCTACTTGCGCCAGACAGAGGTGGCAGGGACCTTTAGTCCCGGTTGGAGCCACCAACCGGGACTAAAGGTATACTTTTACTCCCGGTTTGTGGCTCCAACCGGGAGTAAAGGTCTACTCCCGGGTCGTGGCTGCGCCCGGGGTTGGAAAGTTACCTTTAGTCCCGATTGGATCTATCAACCGGGACTAAATGTTCTCCCTTTATAAATCGGCCGTCTCCTCCTTCCTCCCCGAGCCCGAGCTCAGCACATTTTGAAGCTCACTGCAGTAGTGTTCTTGCTTCCTCCCTCCCTCCATTGTTCCTCCATCCATTCTTCGATTCCTCCGTCGATTCTTCAGTTGTAAAGGTTACCAATCTCATACTCTCATTTTTTACCATTTTCTTATGCCATTTTATTCACTATATATATTTATGGTTCTTTATTGTGGTTTTTTTTCATTTGTAAGCAATTTGAGCTCAAAATCACTTTAAGCTTGCATATTTACATGAAAGAAGGTTAAAGTATATATAAATATAAAGTTAGAAAATAGTTAGAAAATTATAGCAAATCCTTACTAGTTGAACTTGCGGACCGTGTTCAGGTCGGCGAGGATGTTCTCTGCCGAGCGGTAACGGACGTCAAGGAGGAGCTTTGATTCTACGAGGGAGAGCGATAACGGTCGTGGAAGACCGTGTTCCCTTCCTCGTAGAATCGGAGCTCTTCCTTGACCAAGTACGGTGCCGTCCGGTGGAGAAATCCTCGCCGAGCTGATCACGTAAGCAAGGTCAACTAGTACGGATGGTTATTTATTCACATGTCCCGATATCGTCGTAGTAGTCTGTCAATCACCGTACCTAAACGTAGTATATATAAATAAAAACTTAGAAAATAGTTAGAAAATTATAGAAAATCCGTACTAGTTGAACTTGCGGACCGTGTTCAGCTCGGCAAGCATGTTCTCTGTCGAGCGGTAACGGACATCAAGGAGGAGCTTTGATTCTACGAGGGAGAGCGACAACGGTCGTGGGAGACCGTGTTCCCTTCCTCATAAAATCGGAGCTCTTCCTTGACCAAGTACGGTGCTGTCCGGTGGAGAAATGCTCGCCGAGATGATCACGTAAGCAAGGTCAACTAGTACGGATGGTTATTTATTCACACGTCCCGATATCGTCGTAGTAGTCTGTTATGTGTGTACATTCCCATTCTTCTGTTAATTTGCGGAAATATCATATGAATTACTTACCTGCCGCAGTAAAAGACGAGAACACAATGACCATTAAAAATATCATTGTTTAGAGATCTAGATAATTTTATAGTTTGTTAATTTTATTTGTTTATAAAAGAAGAAATTTATAGTGTATTAAAAAATGAGTATAGAGAGTAGATGGCAACTGCTTCCGGGTCCTCGGCCTCTCATGGGTTTCCAAAGCGACTTAGGCCGGGCCTTCCTCTCATTCCATGCGGCAAGTGTCGTGATGAGATGAAGATTGTGATGGAGTACCGAGTGAAGAAGGAGGGTCCCAACAAGGATCGTATCTTCTACAAGTGTCCGGATCGCAATGTGAGTTATTTTATCGTATTTAATGATTATGGTTAGTTTATACCTATTTTCATGATGGTTGTGATTAAAGTTCTAGTTTTTTGTTTTAATTTCAGTGGGATGGCAGTGGACGATGTTCAGGCTTCTACTGGGAGGAAGAGTATGTTGAACTCGTGCAAAAATATCTTGCACAACAGGCAGATACGGCGGCTAATGAGGCAGTGATCCAGCCGAAGAAGCCCAAAGATGTTGCACAATCGGGGGATCTGTCTGTTTTAGTTGAGATTGGTCGCGAAATCCTTGTGCTCCTGAAATGTATTTTAGCTTTAGTTCTTTTAGTGGTAGTTGGGATTGTCTACATTGTAGCGATGCTTTCATAAATTTGTATCTTTTGTGGTGGCACGCATGTTGTATAAATAATTAATTATGATCTAGGTTTTAATATGATATTTATGTCATGTAATGCAGATGAGCCGTCATTGGATGTATAATGCTGATCGCCGCTCACAAGAGTTCATTGACGGCGTGCATTCTTTATTACGTGCGGCCGAGACAAACAAACGCGACGGTTTCATGTGCTGCCCATGTGCCATATGTAAGAATACGGTGGAATATCCTTGCTCAAGGACTCTTCATTCACACTTGTTCAAGTCGGGTTTCATGCCAAACTATATTTGTTGGACAAAGCACGGAGAAACCGGTGTTGTAATGGAAGAAGATGAAGAAGAACAATGGGATGACAATGATATTATTCCTGATGGTGCGTGCTTCAATGATACTGCAATGGGAGAAGCTGAAGAAGAGGTAGCCGTAGAAGATGAGCCGGCTGATGATCTTTGTCAGGTCATTCGTGATGCACAAAGAGAATGTGAAAGTGAAAAGGAGAAGATCAAGTTCGAGCGGATGCTAGAAGATCACAAGAAATTGTTGTACCCAACTTGTGATGCAGGGCAGAAAAAGTTGGGAACCACACTAGAATTGCTGCAATGGAAGGCAAAGAATGGTGTATCTGACAAGGGATTTGGAGAGTTACTAAAAATCCAAAAGAAGATGCTTCCGAAGTACAATGAATTGCCCGCCACTACCTACGAAGCAAAACAAGTTGTCTGTCCTATGGGGCTAGAAATAGAGAAGATACATGCATGTCCTAATGACTGCATCCTATACCGTGGCAAAGAGTACGAGAAATTGGATGCATGCCCGGTATGCCATGCGTCGCGGTATAAGATCAGGCGAGATGACCCTGGTGATGTTGAGGGCGAACGTCCACGTAAGAAAATCCCTGCCAAGGTTATGTGGTATGCTCCTATAATACCACGCTTGAAACGTCTGTTCAGAAACAAAGAACATGCAAAATTGTTACGATGGCACAAAGAAGACCGTAAGGTAGACAATATGTTGAGACACCCTGCTGATGGGTCCCAGTGGAGAGCAATCGATAGAGAATTCCCGGAGTTTGCAAATGACGCAAGAAACTTAAGGTTTGCTTTAAGTACAGATGGTATCAATCCTTTTGGAGAGCAGAACAGTAGTCATAGCACTTGGCCTGTTACTCTAAGTATCTACAACATTCCTCCTTGGTTATGCATGAAGCGGAAGTTCATTATGATGCCTGTGCTCATCCAAGGCCCGAAGCAACCTGGCAATGACATTGATGTGTACCTGAGACCACTTATTGATGAACTTCTCATTTTGTGGAATAAAGAAGGTGTACGTGTGTGGGATGAGTACAAACAGGAACACTTTGATCTGCGAGCATTGTTGTTCGTAACAATCAATGATTGGCCTGCTCTAAGTAATCTTTCAGGACAGTCAAACAAGGGATATAATGCATGCACACACTGCTTCGGTGATATTAGAGGTGTATTCTTGAAAAAATGTCGAAAGGTCGTGTACCTTGGCCATCGTCGATTTCTTCCTGCAAATCACCCCGTAAGAAAGAAAGGTAAGCATTTTAAAGGGAAAGCAGACCACCTGACCAAGCCTCACAACCGAACCGGTGAGGATGTACTCGATATGGTCAATGATGTGAAAGTCGTCTTTGGAAAAGGACATGGAAGCCAACCTATTCCGAAAGATGCTAACGGTCACGCACCCATGTGGAAGAAAAAGTCCATATTTTGGGACCTACCCTATTGGCAAGTCCTGGAGGTCCGTAGCTCGATCGACGTGATGCACCTGACGAAGAATCTTTGTGTGAACCTGCTAGGCTTTATGGGTGTGTATGGAAAGCCTAAGGACACATTTGAAGCACGACAGGACCTGCGTTGTTTGAGAGAAAGAGACAACCTGCATCCAGAGAAGACAGATGATGGACGCCATTACTTACGTCCTGCTAGCTACACTCTAAGCAAAGAGGAGAAGGAAATCATGTTTGAATGCTTAAACAACATCAAGGTACCATCTGGATTCTCCTCGAATATAAAGGGTATTATAAATGTGACAGAGAAGAAATTCTGTAACTTAAAGTCCCATGACTGTCACGTTCTCATGACGCAATTACTTCCAGTTGCATTAAGAGGAATTCTACCTCCAAATGTACGTCTAGCCACCGTAAAGCTATGTGCATTCCTCAATGCAATTTCTCAGAAGGCAATTGATCCAACTGATCTAGCTAAACTACAGAATGATGTGGTTCAATGTCTCGTCAGCTTTGAGTTAGTGTTCCCTCCTTCCTTCTTTGATATTATGACACACCTCCTAGTTCACCTAGTCAAGGAGATTTTCACTCTCGGTCCTGTGTTCCTACACAACATGTTCCCCTTAGAGAGATTCATGGGAGTCCTAAAGAAATATGTTCACAACCGTGCTCGCCCAGAAGGAAGCATCGCCAAGGGCTATGGAACAGAAGAGGTCATTGAGTTCTGTGTTGACTTTATTCCCGACCTTGACTCGATTGGTGTTCCTGAATCGAGACATGAGGGGAGACTAAGCGGAAAGGGGACACTAGGGAGGAAAACATATATTGGTACGGATGATGATTATTTCAATAAAGCGCACTACATAGTTCTACAGAACTCCTCTTTGGTAGATCCGTATATTGAGACACACAAGGATCTCTTACGATCCGAGTTTCCAGGGAAGACTGAAGCTTGGATTACGCATAAGCACATGGAAACTTTCGGCGGTTGGTTGCGAAAAAAATGTCAAGGTGATGAGAGCATCCATGAGCAACTGTATTTATTGGCTATGCAACCATCATGGCATATCGTCACATACAAAGGGTACGAGATAAATGGGAACATATTCTACACAGTAGCCCAAGATAAAAGGAGTACCAACCAAAACAGTGGTGTCCGCATAGATGCCACAGACCCAAATGGGAATAAGCAGACATATTATGGACGCATAGATGAAATATGGGAACTAGAATATGCACCTACTTTGAAGATCCCATTGTTCAAGTGCCAATGGGTCAAGGTGACCGGAGGCGGAGTAACAGTAGACAACGAGTATGGAATGACAACAGTAGACCTTAGTAATATTGGGTACAAAGACGAACCATTCGTCCTTGCCAAGGATGTGAATCAGGTGTTCTATGTCAATGATATGTCTACCAAACCAAAAAGAGGGAAAAACGATAATGACTCAACCAAAGAGCCAAAGCGCCACATAGTTCTTTCAGGGAAAAGAGTCATCGTGGGAATTGAGGACAAGTCGGACATGTCAGAAGAATATGAAAAGGATGACCGAATTCCGCCCTTCAAAGTGAACAAAGACCCTAGCATCTTGGTAAATGATGAGGACACTCCATGGTTACGAAGCGATCATAACCAAGGGACATACGTAAAGAAGAAGTTCACTGCTGTGCCCACTTGATGATATAGTGATTTAATATAGTGTGTGTTTGAGATATTATGTAATAATTGTGAATTCAGATGTTTATTATGTCATATTTCAAATTAAATCAATGTTTGATTTGGTGGGATTTCTCTCTCAAAAAGGTAAATTAGGATACTGAGTGATGAAAAATTAAAATATTAACGTTAAAATGATGTGAAAACAAATTTCCTGTCCAAAACCAATAATTTTAATAATTTTAATTAAACACTACATTTTTGCATTAACGAAATAATAAATATTAGTTACATTATGTTTTATAATTCTAACAAAAAATAAAAAAAGTTAGGTTATCGATTTTTCCTATGTGCAATAAACAAAAATAAAATTCATATTTTTAACAAAATAATTTTATGCCTTTTATTTAATTTACTATGTATTTAATAAAAACTATTGCATTTCTATTGTATTTAACAAGACTATTGCTTAAAACAGGCGGGAAACGAAACTGCAGGCCACCTTTACTCCCGGGTGGGAAGCCCACCCGGGAGTAAAGGTGGGCTGCAGTTTCGTGGCCCGCCAAAAAAAAGCCTTTACTCCCGGTGCGTGTTACCAACCGGGAGTAAAGGTATACCTTTACTCCCGGTTGGTAACACGCACCGGGAGTAAAGGCACCTTTACTCCCGGGTTGTAATACGCACCGGGAGTAAAGGGTTTTTACTCCCGGTTGGTGGCTGGCACCGGGAGTAATTCTCCTCTGCTATATAACCTCCAGCGCCTGGCAGATCGATCTGCTCGTCTTCTTCCTCGTCGAACACCGCCGCCCTCTTCTTCGACCTCGCGCCGCGTCCGTTCGCCTTCCGTGACACCGGCGCCGCCGTCTTCTTCCTCGTGCGGCCTCCACCGCGCGCGCCCGTGCCCCTCCTCCGCGCTTGCCCGTGGCCCTCCACCGCGCCCTCCTCCGTGCCCGAGGCCCTCCACCGCGCGTTGCCCCACCGCGCCGGCCCTCGAGGCCCTCCAGTACGTACACTGCCGAGCTTCGAGGTGATATATTCGTCGATCTCTTTGTACATTCGTCCGAGCCCTCCACTGCCGAGTTATAGATCACGTCGAAAACTACAACTTTGGTGTAAGCCATGTGTCAACGGTCGAGGTCGATTGAAAATTCCAAATTTTGAATCACAAAATCTATAGAAACTAAAAATGAATATTTGGAACTCTAAATGATTTTAAATAAAAACATATCTTAAGGCAAGTTTTGAATATTTGGAACTCTAAATGACAAGTATAATTAAGGATCACCAATGAAATTACTTTAGAAATTAATTAGATCGATGTAAATCCATGGCTTGTATAATAAACACGCTATATATTATTTGGAAACAACGCTACGAACCATCCGCTAATGATCCAGCCCATCAACCGCCATATATTCATCACTATATGATATGCCATTATTTCAAGATGCAGTTTCAATAGAAGAATTTTTTCTATCTTCATAGATCAATGTTTGTTAACGAAATTTTATCCAAATATATTCATGTAGGGTCTTTTTTTTGAAGGATTTGTTGTAGGATATATAATGGTCAAATAGGAACTCAATTTTGATACCCAGTTTATAAACTAAGCGTTTTTTAGTTTATCAAAAATATCACATGTTTCTTCATTTGTGAACTTTGAATATACAGATATAATATATTAATGTTGCTAAAGTAATATGAGCATTACATATTTTTTTCCGGGAAGACTATCTTCAAACTTTATATCATAGCATCAGAGATCGCCTGTAGAAGAAGAAAATAAATTCTTATCATTTCGGAAATAGTAATGGTTATATGAGCAATAAGACACATATACTTACATTTCATAATGACTTATACTTATATTATTAACATAGAATTTTCTCATATGATGAATGACTACATGGTTGATCACATGGTACATAGGATCACAACATCACGCACCGACACCGCCCCGGCCCGCCTCACGTCGTCGTCGTCGTCAGCACGCCGGCCCGCCTCACGTCATCGTCGTCAGCACACCGGCCACCGCGCCGACACGTATATATACGTCATTTGTATTCATATGCATTTCGTCCATGCGTTTCTATGTATACGGCGGAGCACCGCCGCCCTCGTTCACCCATGTGTACAGACATATATACGGCGGAGTGGAGCACCGCCACTCTTGTCACACCGCCCTTTCTCGTGCCCTAATTCGCCCTAGTACCGACGTAGTTCGTCCTAGTGTGGCGAATTGCGTCCGTGATCGAGGGGCAAGATTTAATAATGCATATTGTTTGTAGATTTTACGCATGTAATAAGCAAAGATTTGACGTACTATATATTGGTTTTGTTTTTTGAAGCTAGATGGCCGACCCGAGAAATATGGATGAGGAGGAGTTGATGATGAATTTGATCAACACTGGCACTCAAGTTGCCGGCGATGATGGTGCTAAAAATAACGTGCAAGAGGATGTAGATGACGGGAGTCAGTACTTAGCTCTTGAACAAAATGAGCAACAACATATTGGCCAAGTATATATTTTTTATTATTAGCTATATATATATATTATCATATGTCTTATGTGTGCTCATGACATTAAAAATAATGTTTATGTTTTGTAGCCCTCTGGATCGACATCAACAACTACAACGAAGAGTAAAAATGTTCGAGGTCCCAAAAAGCCATTGGAGGGTCGCTTCATCATCTCGGAGTTCAATGTGGATACAGGAGAACCGGGGGGGCCGAATAAAATGAAATTTGTGCACCACTGTGGTTACCTTGTACGGGACCGGCTCCCGATTAGTACCCGTGAATGGAAGAAGAAGACCAATGCTCCTCATATCAGTTTTGTCTCCGATCATGACAAGGCGTTAATTTGGAATGATGTCTTGGTACATTTCACGCTCCAAACAGATGATTATGATGATATAATAGATGGTGATGAATTGAAGGAGCGAGTTAGGGATTGGGCAATGAAGAAGATGGCCACCCAGTTTCAGACTTGGAAGAAACACCTATACACGACGTATGTTAAGAAGAACATAGCACCAGATTTTACTGTCCCAGGCCCGATCTCAAAGCAGAGGCCCTATTGGGATGAGTTTGTACAGTACAAGACTTCAGAAGAGGGTGTGAGTCGGGTGATAAAGAACCAACGTAATGCCCAACAGAAGACATACCACCATACCTTGGGATCAGGTGGCTACCCGACTGCCATTAAGAAGTGGAACAAAATGGAAGCAGACCTTCTTGCCAAGGGTATCAGACCAGAATCACTCGAGTGGGGAGAACGTGCAAAGAATTGGTTTTTCGCTCATGGGGGAACACTAGACCAGGAGACAAGGAAGTGCGTTTATGGTGCAAGACTGCAAGAAGCAGCAGAAAGATTGTTTTATGCTCAGAGAGCTACTGCTAGTGGTGCGTTCAGGCCCAACAGAGAGAAGGATGAGCTGACATACGCCATCGGGACTATTGAACATGGTGGCTGAACTAGAGGCAAAGGAAGTGTCTCGTGGGAGCATGGATTCCCTCAGGACAGACCTTCCTACAGAAGTCACCAGAGAAAGAAGGAAGAAGAGGCACACCGGCTCCAGAGGTTGGAGGAAGCGGTGCGTGAAGCACAGGAGCGGGAAAAAAACCTTGAAGCGAGAATGCAGGAGGAAATCAAAAGGCAAGTGCAAATAGCAGTGAGTGCAAGCAAGCAGGCATCAGAGCCAGGAATCAACATTAGCCAATCTGTTTAGTTGAAAAGCAGCTGCGCTTCCACGGAGATACCAAATCAAGGGGACACAGGACTGCGCTTCCCTGTGGATGACGTCACTGAACCTTGTACAACGTGTGAGCTACACATTCCGAAGGAGAATTCCACAATCAAGGTGGCTATCGGTCTTGTTAATCCTATCGACCGAACCAAGACACCAAGGATTCATGGGAATATAATCCAAGAAGGATATGCCACCATCTCGGTAGATAAAGCTGAAAAAGGTTTTAGTGATTTGCCTCTTGACATTCCTGGAGGTGATGGCGAGAAGACTCTAGGAGAAGCGGAGAAGACATTCATTCTATGGCGCAAGCGCTACATCATCATTCCAGGGATGTCGGCTCCACCTCCTTCTGAACTACCTCACCATAGGTACGTGCGGATGAAAACACTACATCATTAATTTGTATTGGCTTAAATAATTAACAATCTGCTCATAATAATATGTCATTCCTTTTTTTGTAGCAGATCCTCCCCCAACCTAAATCCAATTGTTCAATCGCCAGATCATCATAGTGCTCTGTACGATGACATTGTGTTGGAAGACGAGGCTGCATCCACACCCTCTCCAAGGAGGTCTCCAACGCCACAGCCGCCACCTCCAAGGAGGTCTCCAACGCCACTGCCAACACCTCCAAGGAGGTCTCCAACGCCGCTGCCAACACCTCCAAGGAGGTCTCCAACGCCTCCCCCGCCCCCGCCTACCAAGAAGCCTAGCAAGAGGCCAGCCCCTCAAACGAAGAATCAGTCCCCGCCTGCAAAGAAAGCCACCGTGAAACCAAGGGCTATTCCCAAAATAATATCTGAAGAGAAGGAAGAAGGAACTGATGCATATAAAAAAGACATGTCTAGATTCTATGACAAACTTAAAATAAATCAAGAAGCAAGGAGAAACCCAGAGAAACCGTACTTCTTCGTAGCTCCGGATATTTTAAGAAAAAAGGTGACTTCTTACCAGCATCAACAGCGGGAATCTCGTAAGCCGTCCAAATCAACGTTATCAGACTATGACCGCACTCTCACCAAGTCAATTGAGGCGGCACAGAAAAAGAAGCGGGCAGGGAAAGGAGTTGCCCAACTCGGACAACAAGCGCACCAATCAATCCCCCCGCTAGTTGTTGGTAATGAATATGGTTCGAATTTAGGATTAATGCATCAGGCAAACATACCTCCGGATGTCGATTTGGATCACCTTGGTGAATTTCTTGATGAGACTGGTCTCGACCTTTACCAGATGTTTGGTGATGGAAACATTGAGAGTGCGGCGGAGGTTGATATTTGGAAGAAAAAATTTGTACTAGGCCAGAGTCTATACAACCCTCAAGCCTTATCTGATCTGGGGACGCAAATGTACCTGCTAAACAAGTGGTACATGCAGGCGTCTACCAGTGGAGACTTCTGCGTTGGTGTCAGAATTAGAGACGAACATTGGTTCCGTGGCGATGATGTTATGTATGTTGACTTTGCAGAATTTCATCAACTATGCCACCTTACCTCTCTGGACAAAGTTATCATTAGCTGCTATTGCCTGTAAGTAATAATTCTTTCAATCTATTATTAAACTCATCATATGTGTGTATATGCATATAAATTATCCTAACAAGTACTATATATATGCAGATTTACAATGACAGAGCTCAGAAAGGAAGGCTGCAATGAAATTGGTTTTGTTGATCCCCATATAGTATTCAAAGACCCAATTACTCCAATGACTAATTGGAAGTCTGAGTCAGAGAGTAACCTCATGAACTTCTTAGTGAACCAATGCCACAAGAAGGATATACTCTTTCCCTATAACTTCAAGTGAGTGTTAATTATGTCGATCATAGCCTTAATGGCTCATATGTTGATTCTAGTTAATTAATGAGTGTTATGCGTTATATCCTATAAACACATGCAGCAATCACTGGATATTGATGGACATCGATCTGGTGAAAAGTCACTTGATAATCTATGACTCGATGAGAAAACCACAACAAGACTACCAAGATATGATAGATATTATCCAGAGGTAATTTCGGGATCTCTAGCAACTATATATACACACAAACATGATGATTAACTATATCTGATGACGTGGCAAATTTTTTATTGGGCAGTGTTTGGAAAACCTTTATTGAGAAGCAACACATGGAAAAATGCAAAGCGCCACTGAATGTAATCCCATTGAAAGTAAGTCCCCTGAATCGCATCATCTTTATTAATTAAACATATAGCTTTCACCGGATCACCAGATTGGATGACAAATCTTTTTCTCGTAAAGTGGTGTCTGAGGCAGGAACAGGGGAACAACTACTGTGGTTACTATGTTTGCAAGTTTATCAAGGTGCTCTCCCAAAGAACTCCTACAGAGAGACTCAAAGTACGTTAAAAATACACTATATATTCATTTAATTATTATTATTGATTGTGTTACTATGTCTTTATATATATATGTACATATATTAATTTATTTTCCTTTAATTCAAACCTGTAGACTCGATGGTTGGAGGAAAAGGTCATACGGCAAGACCAAATCAAAGCAATTCAAGAGTCTATAGCCGGATTTTTTAATGAGCAGGTCATCGATTCCAAGGGCGAGTTCTACTTCGACCCAACACTGCCATTGAAGCCAAGCTAGAGGATGAGAAGAAACTTGTTATGTCACAACAACTATAATGCAATCTTTTGTAATATATGCACATGAAATAATATAATGTAAAATACACATATGCATGCATGCATGTAAATATATATATGATGCATGCATATATATATATATATATATATATATATATATATATATATATATATATATATATATATATATATATATATATATATTTCTATGCTTGAATTGTGTGATTTAATACGTTCATTGTGCTTGAACCGAAACATACTATATGCGCATATAAATGTATAATTAGCAGCGTACAATACGACTTCGAAAACCTATTTTGAAAAGAAAACAAAAAAATGAAAAGAAAAGAAAAAAGAAAAAAACATTTAGTCCCGGTTCGTATTACCAACCGGGACTAAAGGTGCCGGCCATCGTGGCATGTCAGGAGGCACCTTTAGTCCCGGTTGGTGTTACCCACCGGGACTAAAGGTCCTCCTTTAGTCCCGGTTCCTGACCCGGGACTAAAGGACCCCCCCTTTAGTCCCGGATGCTTGCTCCCGGGTGGGGAACCGGGACTAGAGGGGGTTCCCCACCGGGAGTAAAGCTCGGTTCTCTACCAGTGTTAGGTGCCTTTTCACTGTTAGACACTGTTCCTCGGCCACGAGCGCGCCTACCCATGTTAGTATATCTTACACCCGCAGCAGGTTTTGCCGAGGCAGCAATATATATGGGCAACGGGCCGGCATGGCAACGGGCTGGCACGGCCCGATGGGGACCGGGCCGACAGGCACGTCGTGCCCTGCGGGCCATGCCAATCAGCCACGCGCGCCTGGCCTTTGGCCCAGGCACGGCCTACTGGGCCGATTTAGGGCCGGGTTGTCCCGATAAGCACGGCCTGTCAAGGAGGTCGGGCCAGCCCGAGGCCCGCTTCAGCAGGGGAGGAGAGGAGTCGAGGGGGAGCTCAAGGCTGTGGAGGCGATGACGGCAGCATCTGGGAGCTAGCGCGACCGCGTGAAGCTTGGAGAGGCGCGGGGTCGAGGGGGCCGTTGGTCGCGTCGGCTTCATCAGATCCGCGCAGCGGAGAACCTGCTCGAGGCCACAGAGGAGGTCAATGCCATGCTCGCCCCCAGATCCGGCGCAGTAGAGGCGTGGAGGCCGAGCGCGTGCCGTGAGGGGCCGTGCTCGTCTACCGGTAGTGCGGGGGCAGGGGGCGAGGAGGAGTGAGGTGTGTCACTGCCGTTGCTCCGAGGCAGGAAGAGAGCCACCGTCACGCTCTGCTCGCATGCGCGGGCGAGTTGGAGTGGAGGCGGGAGGTGGCGGCAGGAGGAAAGGAGCCCACGGTGGCACACCCTGCCAGCGAGTCATGGAGAAGAGAGGGAGCGAGCGAGAGCGTGGAGGAGGCGAGGCGAGCGAGTGGGCGAGAGCAGAGTGCGGCGACACAGGGGGGAGAGGGTAGGCGGTGGGGTTAAGAGAGGAGAGCTGGCCTGCTGGGTTGTTGTTGGGCCTTTGGCCATTTTCCGCACCGGGGCTTTCGCCATTTTATAGGCCGGGCCGGGCCAGCCCGCGTGCCTGGGGTAAGGGCCAGGCACGGCCTGCTCCCTCGGGCCGTGCTTGGGCCGGGCTAAAAAATGGGCCTCGTGCCGGGCTGATGGACTTGGGTTGCATGCCCACATCTGGGCAGCAATGCTCTTTGTATTCTAACCCTAAGGGTAGTGGTCGCGGCACACGAGTTGTTCTAAAACACCATTAACCCCTCCTCTTATATAAACGTCACTATTAGCATACCCTATTCGATTGACTCCAGGGTACATATATCCAATGCTAACTACATACTACTGTATGTACTTACGAGTACATACTCCGTATTAATCAAACAAGTACTATATATATATAATATCAAATAATGTACGTTTAAGATGGTTTATATTCACAATATTAAGTTCAAATAATCATCAATATATAAAAAATGAACACATATTTGTCTTAATTATAAGATTGATGCTATTCAAGAAAATACTTAAGATAACGATTCATTATGAAATTGATGTTTTTATAGATAATGCATATCAAAATAGTATATTGAAGAGGTAGTGTGGATATCAATTGCTCTAATTCATTTTGAGAAGAGAGATAAAAACTGTTTTTTTCCTTGCGAGATTGTAGGAATGGAAAGCGACCAAGAGCAACCAAACAAAAGTTGTTTTCCTTTACACTGTAACACACAACACCACTTACTGATTACATTAACATCGCTTTTGCCAGCACTGAACGGCTAACAACACGGCGGGCCAGACGGCGGAGGGGGTACCGCCCGCCAGGGCGCCGAGGGATGACGGTTGGGCGGAGTTGGTGGCAGGGGCGTGGCGGCGGAGCTCGCCAGTGCACTAGGATTAGGGTGGACGGGTCGAGGGTCGGGGGGCGGGAGGTGGGTGGCGCGTCGAGGTGGCTCGCCTCCGGCCACCGGTGGTGTGGACAGGGGCGGCGGTGCGGCGAGGACAAGGATCCCGTGGAGCGTCACCCTGTGGTTAGGGGAGGGTGGGGTGGAGCGACAGGGGCACGAGATCGGCAGCGCAGCTGGTGGTGGCGTGGCTTGGAGGCTGGAGCCACGGAGTCTGGAGTGGACAAAACGCTCAATCAACTACTACTAACTCGTACTCCTAACTAGTAATGGCTTGGGAGCGACAGCAGGCGCACGCAAGTTGCGGCATCCCTCTCCATCGCCTGATCTCGATCGACACAGACAGGTGCTTGTCTTTTCAAGTTATCAATTGATCGTGACACTTTGGCTTATTAGCATCGGTATAAGCTAGCGTCGTTAATTAATCTCCATCGAGATCCAGCCACCCATAGATTCACCTACCGATATAGCTCAGCGTTTCTTTGCATTGAGCGGGCATGCTGGCTAGCTAGCTATTATGCCGTGTCTAGCTGACTAACACGAACGAAAGAGTGTAGAGATGAGTATTGGCCATTTGGGGACGACACGCGCGCCTTCGCCTTCTTCGCCGGCGGCAGGTGAGGTATCCGCTGCGCCAGGCGAGCAAAGTCGTCGATCGCGCAAGACGAGCAACCCACCACCCGGCCGAGATCCCAATCTCACATTATTCGCCTTGTCTGTGTCGTCGGATCATCGGAGCTGTGATCGGCTAGCCCGACAACGAAGGTAGCTAGGCACCGTCACGTCGCTCTAACTGCAAACACCTGCTAAAACAACAAAGCTACCGATCCCCTAGCTTCTTCACGTATACTCCCTCCATCTCATTAAAAAAAATCATTCTCACTTTTTAAGAAATAAAACTTTTTTACTTTGACTAAATATATATTAAAATATATTAATATTTATGGTGCATAATTAGTATCATTAGATAAATCGCCCAAACTTATTTGAAGATACAAATGTTTTCATAAAAACTTCTTTGAAGATGCAAATATTACCAATATCTTTAACAAACCTAGTCAAACTTAATAAATTTTGACCACCACGAAACTCATAACAATATGTTTTTTAGGACATATACCCAATATAATATCGGCTCTGCTAGTGCCCGGACGGACGCACATGGCTGCCGTCCGTTTCTGCACCTGACGTTGCTGCTCCCAGAAAACTGAGCTCTCACTTCATGCTTCTGTCCGGATTGCCCACGCCCCCTCCGCTTTCCACCCATGCCCCCTATGCATGCCGTGCGGGGACTGCATGCGCCCCTGCCGCCATCGCCCTCCGCTTCCCATGCCCGCTGCCGAGCAGCACTCCACCCCTCTGTTCCCCCACGAGCATGCACGGTGCCCAAGCAGCTGCAGCAGGCGGTTGTGGCAGGGTGGGTCACATTGTAACATATGTACAACATCCCGATCTACTTTTGAAAGATTCAGATAAAACACTTGCAACATACGTATGAAACAGCCAAAACATTTGCAACATGCATCTGAAACACTTGAAAATACTTGAAAACTCTTGAAAAATCATTGCAAACATATGTAACATCTAGAAAAAAAATACTTGCAATATACGTGTGAAACATATGCAACATTCAGATGAAACACTTACAACGAACGTCTGAAAAAATAGATGAAACATTTGGAACAAAACCTTGAAACATACATGTATAGCCGTTGCAACATGTGCAACATCACGGTCTACTTTTGAACATTAAGATGAAACACTTGCAACATCCAGATGAAACATCTGAAACACAAGCTTCCAACAAGCTCTACGCAACGTCACCTTGCTGCTTGGACGAGGTACTAGAGCAGCGCGAGCACGCCGGAGAAGGAGAGTGCCGCGATGGCAAGGAGCTTCCACACGCCGAGGTCAAGTCCCCGCTAGGGAGGTCTGCGTTGATAAGCACCCGGAGGAAGTCGTTATTGTCGTCCCCCACTCCCCCGCCGAAGACGTCTGACTCGTCGACCACGCCGGCGTCGACGAGGTTCTATAGGAGGAGTGGGCGCGACGTGGCGGCAGAAGCGGTGCGCAGTGGCGAGGCGGAGTGGGGCGGGCGCCGACGAGGTTCTGTAGGAGGAGTGGGCACAGTGTGGCGGTAGAAGCAGCGCGCAATGGCGAGGCGGAGTGGGTGGACGTCCGATGCGGTGAAGCCGCGACAAGCGAAAGCGAATGGGGATTTCTGTCGATTGAATTCCATTGTGGGGTAGAGATGGTGGGGACAGCGGAGAGGGAAGCAGGCTGACTGCCGATTGGACCCGGTCGCTGCGCAGGCTAGGAATAGGTATGTCCGGATGCACACGCCCGGACGAACGCTCTAATCATAGCATTACCGATATAATATGCATGGATATAGAACCCAAGTAGTAGCTGATGGTAGCCTATAGTTTATGACTTGGCACAGGAACGGAAACGATTTTAAGTTGTTTCAATTCTTCTGAACAATAATACATATGCACTGGTGTAGCTGACGTTAAAGAGATGGCGTTAGGATGACATCTTTTTTATTCCACCTGGAGCTAGAGGGAGGCCTAGGGGGTAGATAGTATGTATGTATCGATTAAAAACTAGAGAAACTTGTATATGGGAAGAGGTATACGAAATTAATAAATAAATAAAAAACGTCGTCGCGTTCTGTTGGAAGGTCCAATACCATCTCCATCTATGATCCATCCAACGTCGTCGCGTTGCCCTGTACGTGTTGTGTGTGTCGGTTTCGAAAAGAAACTCCGTGCGCAATGGCCTGCAAGCACGCACGCTCGGGGCGTAGCTAGACTGTTGAGGACTAGCAAAAAAATGTACGTGGTGCGTGGTGCGTGCTTTGTGTTCTTGCCCAGGAACCCTTCTGGCAAGGTGATTTATTAGTCTCTGCCTCGGCCGTCGGCGTCTGGTCCGCTGCATGCTGGCCGCCGTGCAACAAGCAAATCGCAGGTGGTCGCGGCGTAGGCGCAGGCAGGGCGGATCCTGCTGTGCTGTGGACGCGCAAGCTAGGGCGTCAGCGTCACCGGCCGGTGTTCCGCCGTACGAGGACCACGCGGCGGCACGCCGTGGTGTGGTGTGGTTGGACCGACGCCTGGCGCCCCCTGCGCCTCCGCCGCGCGCCTCCCAAAGCGAAAGCGAGCCACAAGGACGGAGTGCATCTGTGTGCACTGCGGCGCTCCACCAGGCCCGCCCGCGCAACGTACGTAACCTCTGACGCCTTGCGTGGTACGGTGAGTGCCTCCGCTCCGTCCGATCGATACGTACCCGAACCGCGTCGGTCGTGTGGTTGCCATGCCATGCATGGCTGAGGCGGCTGACTGACACACTGACTGGGAGACCAAGACCACAGTGGCTATGCATGGTGAGAAATTGTTTAGTTTCACGCAGAATGTTTGACACATGTATAAAATATTAAATATAGATTTAAAAAATAAATAATTGCATAGATTACGATTAATTTACTAGACGATTTTTTAAGCCTTCATGATTTGACAATATGGTGCTACAGTAACACGTGTTAATGATGAACTAATTAGGCTTAATAAATTTGTCTCGCGAATTACCGACGACCTGTAATTTGTTTTATTATTACTATGCTAACACAAAAAATACACTTATACTTTGGTTACAGACAAGCGAAAATGCGTCACAGTTAACTCACCATGACGATCGAAAAAAACGTCATGCCCGCGTCATACATTTGTTGGCCCAAATTGAGACGTCACAGATTATTATTTGTGTTCGTTCATAGAATAGTTGTCTGCATCTTATAACCAGCCCAGATCTAAATCATAGTGAGGAAAAAGAACATCACAAACTATTGCCAAATCATCATTGAATTGGCATGCATCATAGCTCATAAGATTTTATCAAACATTGATCATTCATGTAGTAGCGATCCCACTGGTGTCACATTTTATCAAACTACAAATTGGCCTAGCCCACAGCCATTTAGTTTGACTATCACAATAACTAAGTTTGAACTTATAGATTTCATATCTAGAGAGTCTAAAATAACTAAACATTTGTATCCACGAACACTTCAATTGGCTTCCAATCCATAAGATGTGCTACCTGGAAATCAAAATGAATATAAGATAAGTTAGTTTTAAGCAAAAACTCTAAAAAAAATGTCATCTAAGTAGCGGTTAGCATTTGGTGTCAAATGAAGCTAAGTTTATATTCATCATAGCAAGAGAAGCAATAATTCAGTTTCACACCAACTCTCAGATTCTCATTTAACTTCACATAGTGAAGCACAAGCAGTAATAATTCAGCAATGCTCACATGATAGAATGTTCACAAAAATATATGTATGAATGTTCACGGTTCCAAGAAAATGGAGATATGTACATGTAGCTTGCCAGCTAAGATTGCAATCAGCGTTAGTAGCTTGTCATGATCTGCACATTTAAACCAAATTCAGAATGCAGGGTTTTGTGGGATTTTGATATGCATATTTAATTTAGTGACTATGTAAATGGATGAACTGGATGAAACATCACAAGTCAATACTACACCAGACTCATTATGAGTAAGCTTAAAAAAAGAATTGTCAAAGATTCAAAAAAGAAATGTCATCTATTTATCAGCGAGCTTTGAAACTAATTAAATAGTTCAAACAGGCTGTGCAATGAAGCAAATAGAAAAATGACTGCATATCTCCATTCACTACTAGAAACAGGGCTTTTGCCGAGTGCAAACTGCTTTGCCGAGTGTCAAAAATCGGGCACTCGGCAAAAAAGGGCACTCGGCAAAGGACTTCTTTGCTGAGTGCCAGGCTCTCGGCAAAAGCGCGGCACTCGACATAGGCTGCCCCGCGTAACGGTGTTCGCCCACGTCCTTCTTTGCCGAGTGCCTGCTGTTAGGTACTCGGCAAAGATTTTTTTTTTGAAATATCTTTGCCGAGTGTCTAACAACTTCGGCACTTGGCAAAGGGGGAATTAAAAAAATTACATTTTTTTAAATACGTTTGCCGAGTGCCCCTGTAAAAGCACTCGACAAAGAGGAAATTTCTAAAAAAATTTAAAAATCCTCTTTGTCGAGCGCCTTATTCTTGGCACTCGGCAAAGACCCCCTTTGCCGAGTGCCATGCCCCGACGCTCGGTAAAGTTTTTTTTTGCCTCCAAATTTTTTGTGTAACCCTTTTAAAGTACCAGAAACTCCTCGTTAGAATTTGGGGATTTTTATGGCTTTTTGATATATTTAGTTACTTTATTTCGTTTACTTGAATTTTTTCGAAAAATATAAATTTGACCTGCACGTCATACGGAATTTAATGATTCAAAAAATGATAGTCATGTTACTGAGTGTAGTGTGAGGCCGTATCCAGGAACAGACCCAAAATTTTGGGCATCTTGTTCACGAAACATGACCGCGAACTTGCGTGCGAAGTGTTTTTAAATTCTATAAAAAATAAATGAAGTCTGAAAATCATGAAACTTGTTGAGATGTCGTGATATCGTATGTGGAGGCTATGATAAAAATTTTGGAAGATTTTATGCACGTTGTCACGTACGATGCTTACAAATGAGGACATCTCTACAACGTGTCACATGTAGAGATATCCTGGTTTGTAAGCATCATACGTGACAACGTGCATGAAATCTTCTGAAATTTTTATCATAGCCTTCACATATAATATCACGATATCTCAATAAGTTTCATGATTTTTGGACTTTGTTTGCTTTTTATAGAATTTAAAAACACTTCGCACGCAAGTTCACGGTCATGTTTCGTGAACAAGATGTCCGTAATTTTGGGTTTGTTCCTGGATACGGCCTCACACTACACTCAGTAACATGACTATCATTTTTTGAATCATTAAATTCCATTATTCGTACCACGTGCAGTTCAAATTTATATATTTTTTTAAAAAAATTAAGTAAACGAAATAAAGTAACCAAATATATCAAAAAGCCACAAAAAATCCTTAAATTCTAACGAGGAGTTCCTGGTACTTTAAAAGGGTCGCACAAAAAATTTATAGGCCAAAAACAAAAAAAAGCTTTACCGAGCGCCGGGGCATGGCACTCGGCAAAGGGGGTCTTTGCCGAGTGCTAAGAATATGGCGCTCAGCAAAGATGTTTTTTGATTTTTTTTTTTAGAAATTTCATCTTTGCCGAGTGTCTTCACAGAGGCACTCGGCAAAGGTATTTCAAAAAAAAATCTATGCCGACGGTCGGATCGGGGCACTCGGCAAAGTTGCCTCCTTTGCCGAGTGCCTCCCTGATCTAACGCTCGGCAAAGGGGCGGGTGGGGGCACTTAGGCAAATTCGGCCGAGCAGTCCAAGCCACACAGACAGACAGCCCCGCGCCGCCGCTCCTGGCCAACACCGCCAGCCAACGCTGGCCTGCCCCCGTGCCGTGCGCCGCCCTCCCCTCCCCGTGCGTCGCGCCCGTGGCCGCCCCCACGCTCGCCAGCCACCGGGCCCACAGCCGATGCCGTGCGCCGCCGCCCTTCCCCACATCGCCCGCCGCCCGCCGTAGCCCCTCCCCGCGTCGCGCGCTGGCGCCTGCCCCCGCCCCCGCCAGCGCCCACCCCCGTGCCCACGTGTGGCCGAGCGTGGCCAGCTCGCCCACACCGGCCCACCAACATCGGCGGGTGGAGGAGGGGAGGAGGAGGAGGAGGGGGAGGAGGCAAGGAGGAGGCAAGGAGGAGGAGGAGGAGGGGGGAGGAGGGGAGGAGGAGGAGGAGTAGGAGCCGGCCCTACCCTCGGTCGTGCCCTGTGGACTGCCCACCTCGCCGCCGCCCATGCCCGACCCTGTTCCCGACTCCGGCAACCTCGACCCTAACCCCGACGCCGCCCGCCCCTACCCTCGGTGCCCGTCAGGTATGCCCTCTCTCTTGTTGTTGTTGTGGTAGTGATAGTTGTAGTAGTATTAGTTGTAGTAGTAGTGCTAGTGGTAGTAGTAATAGTATTAGAAGTAGTGGTAATAGTAGTAGAACTAGTGGTAGTAGTAGAAGAACTAGTGGTAGTAGTAGTAGAAGTAGTGGTAATAGTAGTTGTAGAACTAGTGGTAGTAGTAGTAGCAATAGTGGTAGTAGTAGTAGAACTAGTGGTAGTAGTAGTAGCAATAGTGGAAGTAGTAGTAGAAGTAGTGGTACTACTTGGATATATTCTTCTGCATGGATTGATATCCAAACTATATGGCTTCTCTTGAGACATATGTGCTTGTTGGCCATCGTGCCGTTATTTTTTGCAGGTTTTGGAAACCTCATCGTGCAGGGGAGGTTCTACCGATTTTTTTTTAAATGACAGTATTTTGTTCCATTTTTGTAGAGAAGAGCCCGTCGAAGCCGAGTCGGAGTTCCCATCGCCGTGTCGATCTACCTGCACCGTGTCGCCTCGCCACTGCACCGACCCGGGAGCAGTACCTTAAGGTAAATGAAGAACATCAATATTGATTCATTTTGAGATTAAGTTGGTTTAATTTGATCTTCTTATATGTCCAATACTTGATGACGTGTAGATGATTCCCTGATGGTGCCAAGCGTATCCCGAGTGCTGGGCGATAATGGTGGACAGGTGGTTCACGGAGGAGTACCTCAAGATGCACAGAGATGCCCGGGACTGTCGTTTGCAGATGCAAGGTCTAGCACACCATCAAGGCAGCCATAGCCTCGCCGGATACAAACAAGCATGGGTACGTGAATTCATTTATCTATTGTGACGCTCAGTTCTGCCTGATTTCTAATCATCGTGCTGTCTTTCTCGCAGTCGGAGTCACATATTGGCCAGGCTTGCTCGAACTTCTAGGCATGGTGTATGGCCCACAAGGGCAAGGCGACGTCCGATGTCTCCTTCAACCTGGAGGACCCACCCGAGGCATACACGAACCCGAGCATCCAAATCCCATATCAGTGAGTACACTGAGGTGGTGAGGTCGCAACATAGGCCAGACCATGATCTGAGCACCTAGGACTTCGATGGAGAGGTCGTCATGAGGGCGGGGCAAGGCAAGAAGCATGGGCAGTTCTGGCTTGGCGATGGCGTCATCGACACAGCCTCTACTCCCTCTCTCTCTTAGATCCGAGCACGGAGCATGAGCGAGAGCTCAGCCATTCGCACGCGGCTGACCGCTGCACAGCATCGAGTTGACGCACTCGAGGTTTTTTCTATTTTACTCGTCATACATTGATCTTTACACACCTTAATTGACTTTGCATTACTGAAATATTGGAGTGAAATATTGCACGCCCGGCTAGAACAAGAAATGAGGCAACATCAGGAGCTGGAGGCTAGGTAGCAGAGGATGGCGACCCAGCTGGAGGCCGAGCGGTAGGCCCAGGTGCAGAGGCTAACGTGCATTACGGAGTTCCTACAAGGGCTTGGGCAACGTGTGGGCTTATCTCTGCCAGCTAGGTTGTTGGTTCCACCTCCGCCTCCGCGTCCTGCAGCTGCAGCTACTCCTATGAGTATGAAAGTTTTTTTACTTTCGCTTGTGCTTTGCTTGTATGGTCTCTACCTTCCTAGATTAGCTATCCAAATAATCTTGTCTCACATGCAATCTTTTCTCCTTTGTGCAGTCTCCATCTGACGGTGGTTTGAATAATCCATCTCATGCAACTCCGAATGATGGAGCTAGGCCTTCACCACAGTCGCAGTGGCCGAGATGAGTGCATATTGTATTTTTTTCATTTGTTGTTCACTTGGTGATAGACTTGTGATATCCTTGTGATGCACTTGTGGACTTTGATGGACTTGTGGATTTATTTGGATGGACTTGAGCACTTATTATTATATATGTGATATATATTGCGATGGATGTGATATATGCGGATGGATATGTGGATGGATGAGATATATATGTGATGAATGAGATATATATGTGATATATGTTTGTATGAATTTATTTATCATGATGGAATGTAAAAAAATTACCGTTTTGGGTCACTTTGCCGAGTGTTGCACTCGGTAAAGGACCTCGTTGTCGAGTGCCATGGTCACAGCACTCGGCAAAGCTGGAAAAATGGGCGCTTAGAAAACCATTTTTCCAGCTTTGCCGAGTGCCATGACCATGGTACTCGGCAAAGAATTTGTTTTAAAAAAAATTTAAACTTTGCCGAGTGCCGGCTAGAGGGCACTCGACAAAGAATTTTTTTTAAAAAATTAAACTTTGCCGAGCGCCGGCCAGGGGGCACTCGGCAAAGAATTTTTAGAAAAAATAAAACATCTTTGCCAAGGGCCGAATAGAGGGCACTCGACAAAGAATTTTTTTTAAAAAATAAAAAATCTTTGCTGAGTGCCTGCAGGGTGGGCACTCGGCAAAGTGACCGTCAATGAGGCCGGCGCCGTGACGATCGCTTTTCTTTGCCGAGTGCCCGATAAAAGACACTCGGCAAAGAGGACTTTGCCGATCAATTTTTTGCCGTGTGTTCTTTGCCGAGTGCTGCACTCGGCAAAGGCTTTGCCGAGTGCCTCAAGCACTCGGCAAAGAACCTGAATCCAGTAGTGATTCAGCTATTCTACAAGTCCAATAAGATCTCTATGAAAATATGTAAAGACCTTACTATCCTCAATAGAAAGATGACTGCATATCTCCTTTCAGCTATCACAAAAATAGGAGTATGTATAGTATCCCACCTTCTTCTAAGATTTTTGCTACCTTTAGGAACCTTCTCATGTGACAATATAGAGTCAGCACTAACATTGAAATTGAGTGTTTACATCAAAGTCAAGACCAGCATGTTCAGGCTGGGTCAGAGTACTATCCTCCTCCTGCAGAAATTTAAATAGGCATGAAATTTCAATGTTGCAATGACATTACAAATGCTAACAGATATCTAGACGAGTGTTCTTATAGGTATTTAATCAAGCAATTCAAGTATAAATTTCAAAACAATAGTATTCTTGCATTACAATACGTGGCTCAAGCAAGCAAGCGAAAAACTTCAGCATAGTTCGTTCCATGATTAGTAGCACGCACTGACCTCAATCGATAGGTGCAGAGGTTCAGCATCTGGCCATCCTTGCTCGACACCAGCATCTGCAGGAGCCTAAGGATCTCGACGCACCCTGCAAGAGAGACTATTAGATTGATCTCTAATCCTAACTGGACCCAACGGCCTAGTTGGGCCTTTGATTCGCAACCTGATCGGGGGCGCCCAGCCCACCATGGTTGGAGGGCCCCTGTCACACTACGCTATAAAAAGAGATGGGGGCCGACGGCTTTAATCACGAGGTTCACCTGAGCCGAGCTCCCCACCGACACCTAAACCCTAACCCGATCTAGAGAGGGGCGCAGCCAGTGACGGGAAGCCACCAGCTGCACCGCCCGCTCCATCGACATCGACGTCGACATCTTCACCACCCTCTTCACCGACCGTCGCTGCCCGTGTACAGACTACATCAACGAACATGATGACTTCCTCTGAACCCTCCCCCTCTGCAGTGTCAGGTTCAACACCTTCTCCCTTCCCTCTCTGTCTCTCTAGTTCTATATGTATTAGGATGTATTGTGTCTTTTATCCCGAATAGAATCACTCTACCGGCTAGATCTATGATCCTTGTGATCCTATAGAACTAACAATGGTATCGGAGCCATCGGTTTCTAGGGTTTTTAGATCTAGAATGGATAAACCGATTAGAAAAGGAAGTAGAAGGTTAGATCCAGTGCGGGTCTAAGAAGAACAAAGGGTTCGGTTGAACCCTAACCCTAACTACGTTAAGGAAAGGAGAAGAAAAAGAGGGTTTTGGCCTTAAGAAGGTAAAAACCAAACCCTAAACCCGTGAAGACTTTATGGGGAAGATAAACAGTGGAACCCTAACCCTAATCTCGATCTTAACCCCATCCCCAATCCTAAATCAGATAGATTCGAGAAAAGAAGAAAGGAAAATCAAAGAAAAGAAAAGGGGAAAGGGAAGAGGCCTACCTCGTCGCCACACCGTGCTACCGCCTCGTTGGCGTGTGGGCGGGTGCTCGAGCAAAGGGCACCGTGGCTAGGCCGCTCGACAGCGGCGCGCTCACTCGCTGGGGAGCACGCGCACCGGTGAGAGGGCCGGCTATGGCGCCATCATCGTCTCCGTGTCATCGTGGGACCGAGACAGAAGAGGAGGTGAAGTGGCCGGGTTAGATCTAGGGTTTTGGAGGGGATTAGGGCACCACCGCCTAGACCGCTCGACGGCAGCGTGCTCACCCGCTGGGGAGCGCACACACCGGTGAGGGGACTGGCTACGGCGCCATCGTCGTGCTTGCTTTCGCTCGGCTGCTCGGTGCTGCTGCGCTGAGGAGAGAACGGAGCGAGGCGAAGAGAGAGAAAGGCCAGCAGAGAATGAAGCTAGGGTTTCCTAGGGTCACCGCGGCATTTGGCTTTTATTTTGAGCGAAATGCGCGCATGACCGTCAGATCTCAGATGAACCGCTAGCATTGATCGGACCGGTGTCCGGCCCAGGCAGGAGCGCGCGGGCGGGTGGCTTTGTCGGTCGAGGCCCAGGCCCAGGTTGCGGCTTGGGAGGCACAGCGCGCGCAAGCAGAGTGGGCCGGGCCGTTTTGCCGGCTGGGCTGATGAACAATGTTCATTTTGAATTAGTTTTTCCTTTTTCTTTTTCCAGTAAATATTTATTTCCTAAAAATTGATTAATGGCTTAAAGAAAATAGAAAAGAGAATTTTCCTGTGGGTAAAATTCACTAAATTGAGATTATTTTTTCGCTGCATATTTAAAGATGTTATTTTTATTATTAAATTCGAACCAACAGGAGAATTTAATTTTGAAAATGATATGTTTTAATTTATTATATTATTGTTATAATTCTGACCAACGTTGATTAATGGCAATATTATGATGTTTTATCATGCATTAATTCTATTTCTATCCAACGATGATGTAGAATTAGTGTAGAGGACAATTGTATGTTTTAATTTTGACCAACGTTGGAACTAAGGCATGCAATTATTATTGTTATTATTTATGTTCTCACTCTATATGAATTGTGTTTTCAGGCGGATACAACTTGATGGGTTGTATCAAAGAGATCCTCACTCTCAAAGGTGATAACTACATGGAGTGGAAGAAAAAGATTGACCTGACCTTCATCTTAGCTGAGGTGGACTGGGTAGTCAGCTCACCATGTCCCACTGAGCCTGTGACACCGATGAGGGAGACAAACGAGGCTGATGCCGCTTGGGCAACCAAAGAGAGGGATTTTGCATCCCAAAGAATGTCCTATGACTTTGAGCATAGGAAGTGGGTCACTACCAACACGAAATGTATGGCTATGATAAAGAACACGATTGAGCCTACAATTGTGGGCTCAATCCCAGAGTGTGACACCGTCATCGAGTACCTCGAAAGAACAAAGAGTCAGTTCACTGGCTCTTCAAAGACATATGTTACCCAGCTGATAAAGCTGCTGGTGACAGAGCGGTACTCTAGAACTAGTGGCATAAGAGAGCACATACTAAGGATGAGCAATTTGGCATCTAAGCTAAAACCAATGGATCTAGCTCTCAAGGAAGGGTTCCTTATCCATCTGATTTTTGCTTCCTTGCCAAAGGAGTTTGATACTTTTGTTGTCAACTACAACATACAGCCCGAGAAATGGGACATGGAGAGGCTCATGGCTATGTGTGTGCAAGAGGAGGAGAGATGAAACCTACCAATGGTGGCACTATCAATTATCTGAAAGACAATAAGAAAAAGAATAATAATACTAATTTCTCCTCAAAGTCAAAGGGAAAGGGTCCCATGCTGCATCAGCCTCAGCAAAACAAGTTCACAGTAGAGAAAGACCAGTGTCTCTATTGTAAGAAGATGGGACATTATAAGAAAGATTGTCCTGGTTACTTAAAGATGATCATGGCAAAGAAAGGTGAGAACATTATTACATTCATAAATGAATCCATGTATGTATAGTATTCGAAATCTACTTGGTGGATTGACTCAGGTATAACTGTTCATGTTGCTAATTCTTTACAGGGATTCCGTTCGACGAGGACTACGCAAAGAAGTGAAAGACACATTAAAGTTGCAAATGGAGTCCAAGCAGATATTGAAGCCATTGACGATCTTTCTCTAGAGCTTGCTGATGGCTTCACACTTATACTTAGAGATGTTCTTTATGTTCCCTTGTTATAGAGAAACTTGATTAGTGTTTCATGCTTGGACAATGATGGATATGATTGCCATTTTGGAAATGGCAAATATAAGATAACATTTAATAATGCATGTGTTGGTCTTGCTATCTTACAAAATGAGCTTTATTTGTTATCACTACGTGATGATGTAAATGTTGTATGCGATGATGGGAACGTTGCGTGCGACAATGTGAATGTATCCTTGTCTATGGATGTAAACAGAAAATGAAAGAGAGCTCACGATGCGATGTCAAAATTATGGCACTGTCGTTTAGGCCATATTTCGAGGGAGAAAATAGAAATACTAGTTAAGAATGATATTCTTCCTCCATTAGAGCTCTCAGATTTAGAACAATGCAGAGAATGCATAAAAAGAAAGTATGTAAAGAAAATTAAGAAAGATGTCAAATGAAGCGCGAGAATTTTACAGATTATTCACACAGACATCTATGGTCTGTTTCCTATAAAGAGTGTGGATGGTTATTATTCATTCATAACATTCGCAGATGATTACTCCCATTATGGCTACATTTATCCAATCAAAGAAAGAACAGAAGCATTGGATAAATTTAAGATATTTAAGGCAGAAGTTAAAAACCAACACAATTTAAAGATTAAGATAGTCAGGTCCGACCGTGGGGGAAAACTACGGTCGGCATACCCCATATAGCCAAGTTCCTGGACCTTTTGCAAGGTTCTTATAGGAGAATGACATAGTAGCCCAGTATTCTACACCGGGTGAACCTTAGTAGAATGGAGTAGTTGAAAGGCGTAATCATACCCTGATGGATATGGTGTGCAGTATGATAAGTTACTCCACCTTCCCATTGAGCCTGTGGATGGAGGCGTTAAAAACCGCCATTCATATTCTCAATAGAGTACCAAGTAAGTCGGTGCCCAAAACACCGTATGAGTTGTGGACAGGAAGAGTACCCTCACTAAACCACTTACGTGTGTGGGGGAGTCCTACTGAGGCTAAAGTATTCAACCTAAACATTAGGAAGCTAGATCCCAAAGCAGTGAGTTATCATTTCATTAGTTACCCAGAAAAGTCAAAAGGTTTTCGTTTCTACTGTCTAGACAGACATACAAAGTTTGTGGAAACAAGACACACTGTCTTCCTAGAGGATAAAATGATGAGGGGGAGCATGGTAGCTCAAAAAATTGACCTTGAAGAGAAGCGGGTGTATGCGCCCACTCCAATGATTCATGAGCCTTTTTTCTCACTACCTGCTGTCGCTGCACCAATAGTACAAGATATTGTGGTGCCAGTGCCCGTTGTTATTCCATCTGTGGCAACAATGAATGATGATGAGGAACCTGTTCTTCGGGATCCTATAGAACCTATTGCCACACATGAGGGGGAGCAACAACAGCCTCAAATAGAAGATGTGCCAAATGTAGAGGCCCCAAGAAGGTCTCAAAGAGTTAGAAAATCAGCTATTTCTGCTAACTATAAAGTATACAACACTGAGAAATTTCAAATGAAGGATGATCTCACCTCATTTGAAGAAGCCATGAGAAGTGATCATTCATCAAAGTGGCTTGGGGCTATGGAAGATGAAATGAAATCAATGAATGCTAATAAAATTTGAGACTCGGAAATAATTCCTAAAGGAGCCAAAACAGTAGGCTGTAAATGGGTCTACAAAATAAAACTTGACTCTCAAGGAAATATAGAGAGATATAAAGCACGACTTGTGGCAAAAGGCTTTATGCAAAGAGAAGGAATTGATTATGATGAGACCTTTTCTTCAATCTCATGTAAGGATTCCTTCATAATCATAATAACATTAGTGGCACATTATGATTTTAGAATTACATCAGATGGATGTAAAAACGGCATTCTCAACGGTGACATGGAGAAAAATATTTACATGGCACAACCGAAAGGTTTTGTTATGGAAGGAAAAGATCGAATGGGATGCCACCTAAAGAAATCCATTTATGGATTAAAATAAGCTTCAAGACAGTGGTACTTGAAGTTTGATCAGACAATAAGGAATTTTGGGTTTAAAGAGAATGTTGAGGACAATTGTGTCTATGCAAAGTTTAAGAATGGGAAGTTTATCTTCCTTGTCCTGTATGTGGACGACATCTTACTTGCTAGTTGTGATGTCAGTCTACTACTAGAGACAAAGAAGTTTTTGTCCTCAAAATTTGATATGAAAGATCTTAGTGAAGCTTCGTTTGTTCTAGGGATCAAGATTCACCGAGATGGAAGAAAAGAGGTATTAGGACTATCACAAAAGGCATACAGAAAAAATCTTAAAGAAATTCAGTATGCACAAATATAGTCCCTCACCTGCTCCTATAGTCAAGGGCGACAGATATGGGGATTTTCAATGCCCCATGAACCAATATGAGATCAATCAAGTGAAAGCGGTTCCATATGCTTCAGCTGTCGAAAGCTTGCAATATGCTTAAGTATGTACACGCCCTGACTTGGCATTTGTTATCGGGTTACTTGGCAGATTCCAGAGCAATCCTGGAATAGAACACTGAAAATTAATAAAGAAAGTCTTGCGTTATTTGTAATGAACGAAAGGCCTTATGATGACGTATAGAAGATCTGATTCACTCCATATAGTGGGATATTCAGATTCTGATTATGCGGGAGATGATAGAAAATCCATGTCTGGATATATATTCACTCTCGCAGGGGGGTCTATTTCATGGAAAAGCTCAAAGCAAACCGTCACTACATCGTCTACAATGTATGCCGAGTTTGTAACGTGTTATGAGGCAACAGGGCAGGTGAACTGGCTAAAGAAGTTCATACCTGATTTGAAGGTGGTTGACAACATTTACAGACCATTTAAGTTATACTGCGATAATAATCCGGCAGTACAGTATGCTCACAACAATAAGTCAAGTGGTGCTGCCAAACACATTGACATAAAGTATTATGTTGTGAAAGATAAAGTCCGGTATCATGTCATAGTCTTGAGAATATAAGTACCGAAAAGATGCTCGCGGATCCGCTTACAAAAGGCTTACCACCAAACGTGTTCAGAGAACATGTAGCCGGCATGGGTTTAAGAGAAAACCTAGAATTCTTGGATAAAACAAGGCCCAAAGATAAGTATCTATTTCAGAACATAATGGTATGTTGTAGCTGTTAAATCTATCGGTAATGGGCCATGATGATGAGACATGCTCTATGCGCTAATCTGTGATGGAATGAACAAAAGTAAATGATATGAAAATGAAAGATGGAAGAAGATTAAGGGGAAGATTGTTAGATTGATCTCTAATCCTAACTGGACCCAACGCCCCAGTTAGACCTTTGATTCGTGCCCTGATCGGGGGCGCCTAGCCCACCATGGCTGGAGGGCTCCTGTCACACTGCGCTATAAAAAGAGGTGGGGGCCGGTGGCTCTTATCACGAGGTTCGCCTGAGTCGAGCTCCCCACCGACACCTCAACCCTAACCCGATCTAGAGAGGGGCGCGACCAGTGATGGGAAGCCACCAGCCGCGCCGCCCGCTCCATCGACGTCGACATCTTCACCGCCCTCTTCACCGGCCGTCACTGCCCGTGTGCACACTACACCGACGAACGTGATGACGTCCTCTGAACCCTCCCCCTCTGTAGTGTCAGGTTCAACACCTTCTCTCTTCCCTCTCTGTCTCTCTAGTTCTACATGTATTAGGATGTACTGCGTCTTTTATCCCGAATAGAATCACTCTACCGGCTAGATCTATGATCCTAGTGATCCTATAGAACTAACAGAGACGAGATGATGTGGGGAGCTGAGGACCTACACAACATGAGCGGACAGAGAAAGTGTACCTGATTATGCTTGCCGTCCTCGTTGCCCTCACATCTGTCCGTCCTTGCTCGACACCGTTTAAAAAAAATAAATTACAGAATCCGTCAGTAATTCGCGAGACAAATTTATTAAGCCTAATTAATCCGTCAGTAACATAGCACTATATTATCAAATCATGAACTAATTAAGCTTAAAAGATTCATCTTATAAATTAGTTATAAACTATGTAATTAGTTATTTTTTTAAATTTATATTTAATACTCCATGTATATATCTAAATATTCAATGGAATATGAAGGGTCTGGAACTAAACAAGCCCTGGGTCTTGTTCTGAAAACGACCCAACGACCTCCTCAGGCATGTTGTAAAAAAAAACCCGACCTCCTTCGAGCATACATATCCTGCCCAAAAGATTTAACACATGCATGCATGCATGGTCCGCCGCATATAATAATATTTTTCCACAGCCCCGGAAAAAGAACGTACGTGCCACATATATTTAAATTTAAATTTTCTGCATGCACAAAAGGCGCACCTGCTGGTCATAAATGTCTGCGTGCGTGCGTATGCAGTCCCTGCTATTCGATCTCTTATGTATACTCCCTCCGTCCATAGATGGCCATGCAGCCCGCGGGCTCGCGGCCCGGCCCATGGCCCGGCGTTTTGGCCCGGCCCGAGAACGGCACGGCACGGTGGCCACCGGGCCTGGGCCGGCCCGGCCCGAGCGACCAGGACGGCCTTGGGCCGCCACCCTGGCCCGTGGCACGGCACGGGCACGGCCCGGTCCAAAGAGGCGGCCCAGTGGCGGCCCGGTGCCCCCACGGCTCATTGGCTGGCCCAACAAGCCCCCTTCCCGGCTCCCCCTCTTGATATAAAAGGCAGGCGCCGCTGCGGGCCGCCCCTAACCCTAACCCTAACTTCACATTCCAAATTTCCAATCGCCTCGCCATTGAGTCACTGACCGCTCTCCGCTCTCACCTCGCGTCTGGTGCCTCGACGCCTCGACCTCGATCTGTCGCCGCCGTTCGCCTGGTGCTCGCCGGCCCTGCTCCGGTGACCTCGCCGCCGGTCCTACACCTCGCCTCCCTCCCTCCTTTCCCTCTTCTCCTTCTCCTCCCTCCTTTCCCTCCTCTCCTCCTCCGGTGTACCATACTACCATGTCAGTGGCTTGTGCCTGTCAGTCGTTCCGCTGCCGCTCGCCGTCGTTCTAACCGGTGTCTCTCTCCTCTGGTTCGGTCTTGGGCTCTTGGCTCCCTGGCCTCTTCTCCGGCACTGGGCTCCGGTGGCGTAGGTGAGTCAAAACCCTAACCCTAGATCTGTCTCTCTCTTTCACTCACTGTCACTCTCTTGTCTCTGTTCTTGTAAGTTCTAAATTTGTAATCTTCTTCTTCATCTTCTTCGCAGGTTGGTGCCTGACGTCGTGTCGTCCTCCTCTGGAGGCGCATGGCAAGCCCACCAGTGTCAAAGCGCCCCTGTCCACCGTCGAGGGGCGGTGCTGGAGCTGGAGCCAGGGGCCGGGGCTAGGCCGGCCGGCCGTCCCCCTCCCCCCTCCCTCGGCCTCGGATTGGGAGGAGCTGGAAGTGGAGAACGACGACGACATCCGTGAGGATGCAGCTGGGCTGTTCGGCATCGATCTCGATGACGGTGATGGCACCCATTCGATTGATCTCGATGTCGGCGACGACAACGGTGGGGTGGCAGCGTCCACTGACACTCATGGTACCTCATCGACTGGTGGTGGTGGTAAGCTCATATCTGCTGTTTGGGAGGATTTCACTGAGATTAAGGAAAATAACATACGAGTAGCTGCTATCTGTAAAATGTGTGGCAAGAGGTATACTGCTAGATCTGCTGCTGGCACTGGTCATTTGAAAAGGCACCAGAAATCTTGCAAGGCTAAACATGATCCGATTTTAGAATGATTGCTTATCCTATGAAGCTTAAATTTCTTAAATATTGGGAGAAAATTCCACTACTCTATTCATATGCATTCATTCTTGATCCTAGAGCTAAGATCAAAGGATTCTTTAATGTGCTTGAATTGCTTGCTCAACATACTGGATCCAGTTATAGTTTATACTATGGTGATGTCAAAGCTGAATTGTACAGATTGTTTAACAAGTATGAGCAGAAATTTGGTGGGGCGGCTAGGACTCAAAGGGTTTCACAGCCTTCAGCTCATTGTGGTAAGAGAAAGCAGGTATGGGGAAGGATCTTTGGAGGTCCTGGTGCTTCCCCTAGCTCTGGATGTTCTCCCTCATCTTCATCTACTCCATCTGGTTCTGGTGTCAGTGAGCTCTCAGTGATCTTGTCACATGTTATGAGGAATCCTTTGACATACTGCTCTGGTGGCGTGACCACAAGCTAACCTATCCAATCCTATCTATTATGGCTCGAGATATCATGTCTGTTCCTGTATCTAGTGTCTCTTCCGAGTCTTATTTTAGCTGTACAGCTAGGATACTCGAAGACCGACGGCGGCGCTTATTGCCGGAGCATGTGGAGATGCTCACCTGCATGAAGGACTGGGAGCAAGCAGTAAGAAGAGAACAGCATGCACCTGAGGATGTGGACCTGGAGGAGGCATTCAAGAACCTCTTCCTTGATGGTGAAGGCGAAGCCAGCGGCAGTGGCAGCGGCGGTGCTGCTGGTGCTGGATAGAAGAAGTGAAGAACCTCTCCTCTCGCTCTCAGGTACTCAACTCAAATCTATAACTATAAGTACCAGCCTGTTTACATTAATGGCAAAACAATAACATGAATTATGTACAATTTTGCAGGTACTTTTGGACTTCTTTTGCTATGCTGGATGCAACAAGTGAAGAAGAACCAGAGAGAGGAGAGCCTGAGAGGTATTGACTGTCTATCTCAACTAAATACTATGACTCAATCAACTCAATACTTTTGGACTGATTGGATTCTTCTATTTTTGCAGGTACTTTTGGAGTTTTGGTCTTTTGCTGGTGGCTGGTGCTATGCTGGACTGCTGGTCTGTTGTGCTGTGCTGTGAAGCTGTGTGTGTGACTGTGAGTCTGTGTGTCTGTGACAGTCAGAAAAGTGAGTGACTGAGTGTGGACTCTGATTCTGTCATTCTGTTTTTATGAACTTTGCCACAGTCATTCTGTGAACTTTGCCACAGCTGTTGACTTTTGTAATAACACATTAAGACTAAGACTTTGAGCTGGCTGTACTCTTTTTTTCTTTTTAGGGTTTCTCACAAGGGTGAGTTTTACCTAGAAAGGTTTTTAACGAGGCGGCATTGCACAAAACAGCTCCTTTTGATCATCATTTTCATATAATCTAGTCTCCTTTTATCTTTGTGCTGTGATCTGTGATGTGAATTGTCAGTCTGTCACTGTGAATGAAAATGGTAACTTGATCGGTTGATCAGTTAACAGTTGTGTGAATGTGAATGTGAATGTGAATGTTGAATGTTGAATGTTGATCATATCAGTTCATAACTGTGTATGAATGTGAATGTTGATAACTGTGTGTGAATGTGAATGAAAATGTGATATTTTGTTTGTTGAAATTTGAAAATGAAGTGTTTCAGCACTTGGTAGTTTTTTGGAGGTGTTTTCTTGCCTGTCGGGTTGTAGGCCGGCCCGGCATGGTGAAAATGGCCGTGCCCAACGGGCGGCACGGCACGGCCAAACGGCCCACGGGCCGTGCCTTGGGCCGAAGGCCAGGCACGAGCACGGTGCAGGCACGGCCCGACAGGCACGGCGGCCCGTTGAGGCACGACACCGTTCCGGGCCGGCACGGCCCGATGGCCATGTATACCTCCGTCCATATGCAATTATGGGATTCGGGTCGATAAAAGTAGTTTAAGTTTGATAAAGTTTATAATAAATTATATTAATATTTATGTTTCTGAATAAATTTATTATAAAAATATATACTATGACTAATCTAACGATACTAATTTTATATCAGAAATGTTAGTATTTTTTTATATAATTTTAACCAAAGTTCAAACTGGTTGATTTTTCGAAAAAGCGGAGAATTGCATTCACGTGGACGGAGGGAGTACTCTATATGCCGAACCTACGCGTGTGAGGACAGCGATAGCGCTTTGGCCGGTGATTTCGCACATACCGCGTCTCTACAGGGACACACCAGTAGATTTTGCTCTTGACCGACTTTAGCTAGCTAGTGTAAACACACGTACAGGTCGATCCACACATATATAGCTGCCAAGAAAAAGGCTAGCTTGTTGCTTGCATCCTAAAACAAAAGCAGGGGGGGGGGGGGGGGGGGGGGGGGATTGATTTCAGAATACATGGATATGCACATCAATTGACCTTACTTTTGTTTGTTGGGTTACTATTTCTCACGCCTCTTGTTAGATGTATTAGTCTCATACCAAAGATCAATGGTGATGGGAGAACCATCAATATATATGTGGGATATATAGCTCTCACGCACCCATGCATCAAGCTAGTTATTTTTAATTGAGTTTAGGATAAGGACTTCGTTCATAGCGGGATCTTGTAGATGTGCATGCACTTGTGCAGTGGTGTGGCACCGGCTCGTGAGTATGTCTAGCTAGACCAGTTTTTTGTGAACTATAACAAGTGGCGCAGCTATCATAGCAATGGTTGGAAAGCCTGGAACCTCTCTTGTGGTCAAATGAGGTGATCATAGGGGAAGCCCAGACGTTACCTCTCATGTGTGACACTCTAAAACCTGACCGAGGGAGCCCAGTGAACACCTCATGTGTTAATACACTCACATCTCCTATACACCATTAGTCATGAGATTTTTCATGCGACTGGTGCCTATTCTTGCTGGCAAGAAAGTCTGTGATAGGTTAAAGGAGGAGGGTTTCCGTCTTCTCATCTAAGAATCTTCGGTGGCAGAGCCAAGATGGCCGGGTAGGGTTTAGGAGGAGGGTTTTTCGTCTTCTCTATAGATCGTTGATGACAATGGTGGGATGACTAGAGGCCTGGTTGGAGGGGTCAGTGATGAGGGCATCAATTGGATTATTGTGGTTAGTGTTACAATGGTGTTTATGGTGATGGCTGAAGGCATAAGAATGGTCTGGAGTCAGGACAAAGATGAAGAGGATGAAATAAAAACAAACTACTAGATCCATTCGATCGTGATGATATCTCTTACAAGAAACAATACCTAATGTTTTTTTTTTGCACATTTTCATGTGTATGTGGTCTAGCATTTTCATTATCAATTCACCAACTGTTTAAAGCCCCTTTACAATGTAAGAATTTTACAGGAACCACACAATAATTTCGCAAAAAAAAATATTTCTATAGAAAAGCGTACGATTTAGAAAATAAGATTCACGTTCCAAAAAGAATGTTAGTGATTTATTATATGCTTTCTTCGTTCCAATATAAATTAATTTTTAGCTATATATCTAGACAAGTGCCACTAGTAGAGAAACGACATTTGATCCCACCTCGAAATTTGGCTTTAGTCCTGGTATTTTTCGTGCCCGGAAATAGAGAGACCTTTAGTCCCGGTTTTTAGCTTCAACCGGGAGTAAAGGTCCCTGCCCAACGGCTACTGCGGCAGGCTTTTGCTGCAGGGGACCTTTAGTCCCGGTTGGAGTTACAAACCGGGACTAAAGGTTCACTTTTACTCCCGGTTTGTACCTCCAATCGGGAGTAAAAATCTACTCCCGGCTGGAGGCTCCGTCTAGGACTAGAAAGGGACATTTAGTCCCGGTTTCTATCTACAACCGGGACTACAGGTCCCCTCCTATATACCCCTTATTCCTTCCCGAGCCCGAGCCACTTAGAGCTCAGTGTTCTTGCTTCATCGCCGCCCTCTCTTCTTCCTCATCACCGGTGATCACAAGATTTTTTCCATTCCTCCATCAATTCTTTGGTTCTAAAGGTTACCAACTTTACTCTCTTGTTTCATCAGTAGCTTATTTTATTTTGTGGACTAGATATATGTGGGGTTTTTTTATGGTAGATTTTTTTTATTTGTAAGCCATTTAAGCTCAAAATCATTTTAAAGTTTGCATATTTGGATGAAGGAATGTTAAAGTAGTTATTCAAAACTAGCATTGAGCTTTCATTTCTAGCATGCATAGCCCACTTCATGCTTTAGAGATATAGAGAATTTTAGAGTTTTTTTTAATTTTATTTGTTTATAAAATGAGAAAATTATATTATATAAAAAATGAGTATAGAGAGTAGATGGCAACTGCTGCCGGATCCTCGGCCTCTCATCGGGTTACAAAGCGACTGAGGCCGGACCTCCCTCTCATTGCATGTGGCAAGTGTGAGGAGAAGATTGTGATGGAGTACCGGGTGAGGAAGGAGTGTCCCAACAAGGGTCGTATCTTCTACAAGTGTCCGAATCGCAATGTGAATTATTTTGTCACATTTGATGATTATGGTTAATTTATACTTATTTTCATGATGATTGTGATTAAAGTTCTAATTTTTTGTTTTAATTTCAGTGGAATGGCACGGGATGTTCAAGCTGGTACTGGGAGGAAGAGTATGTTGAACACGTGCAAAACTCTCTTGCACAGGTGGCTACGGTGGCTGATGAGGCAGTGATCCTGCGGAAGAAGCCCATAGATGTTGAACAAACGCATAATCTGTCTGTTTTAGTTGGGATTGATCGTGAAATCCTTATGCTGCGGAAGTGCATTTTAGCTTTAGCTTTTTTAGTGGTAGTTGGGATTGTCTATATTGTAGCGAGACTTTCATAAATTAATACCTTGTATAGTGGCATGCATGTCGTATAATTAACTAATTATGTTCTAGGTTTTAATATGGTATGTATGTCATGTAATGCAGATGAGCCGGCATTGGATGTACAATGCTGGTCGCCGCTCCCAAGAGTTCATTGAGGGCGTGCATTCTTTCTTACGTGTGGCCGAGGCAAAGAAACATGATGGTTTCATGTGCTGCCCATGTGCCATATGTAAGAATTTGAAGGAATATGCTAGCTCAAGGAGTCTTCATTCACACTTGTTGAAGTCGGGTTTCATGCCAAACTATATTTGTTGGATGAAGCACGGAGAAACCAGGGTTGTAATGGAAGAAGGTGAAGAAGAACAACGGGACGATGATGACATTATTACTGAATATGGGGCCTTCAATGATACTGCAATGGGGGAAGCTAAAGAAGAGGTAGGGGCAGAAGATGAGCCTGCTGGTGATCTTGGTCAGGCCATTCGTGACGCACAAAGAGAATGAGAAAGTGAAAAGAAGAAGATCAAGTTCGAGCGCATGCTAGAGGATCACAAGAAATTGCTATACCCAACTTGTGATGCGGGGCAGAAAAAGTTGGGTACCACACTGGAATTGCTGTAATGGAAGGCAAAGAATGGTGTATCTGACAAGGGATCTGGGGAGTTACTGAAAATCCAAAAGAAGATGCTTCCGAAGGATAACAAATTGCCCGCCACTACGTACGAAGCAAAACAGGTAGTCTGCCCTTTAGGATTAGAAATCTAGAAGATACATGCATGTCCTAATGGCTGCATCCTCTACCGTGGCGAGGAGTACGAGAAGTTAGATGCATGCCCGGTATGTCATGCATCGCGGTATAAGATCAGGCGAGATGACCCTAGTGTTGTTGAGGGCGAACGTCCCACGAAGAAAATCTCTGCCAAGATTATGTGGTATGCTCCTATAATACCACGCTTGAAACGTCTGTTCAGAAACAAAGACCATGTAAAGTTGTTGCAATGGCACAAAGAAGTCCGTAAGGTAGACAATATGTTGAGACACCCTGCTGATGGGTCCCAGTGGAGAGCAATCGATAGAGAATTCCTAGAGTTTGCAAATGACGCAAGAAACTTAAGGTTTGCTTTAAGTACAGATGGTATGAATCCTTTCGGGGAGCAGAGTAGTAGTCATAGCACTTGGCCTGTTACTCTATGTATCTACAACCTTCCTCCCTGGTTATGCATGAAGCATAAGTTTATTATGATGCCAGTGCTCATCCAAGGCCCAAGGCAACCTGGCAACGACATCAATGTGTACCTGAGGCCACTAGTTGAAGAACTTCTACTTTTGTGAAATAGACTAGGTGTATGTGTGTGGGATGAGCACAAACAGGAGCACTTTGACCTGCGAGCATTGTTGTTTGTAACAATCAATGATTGGCCTGCTCTAAGTAATCTTTCAGGACAATCAAATAAGGGATATAATGCGTGCACGCACTGTTTTGATGACATTAAAGGTATATTCTTGAAAAAATGTTGAAAGGTCATGTACCTTGGCCATCGTCGATTTCTTCCTGCGAATCACCCCCTAAGAAAGAAAGGCAAGCATTTTAAAGGTAAGGCAGACCACCAGACCAAGCCGGGCCACCGAACTAGTGAGGATGTACTCAATATGGTCAAGGATGTGAAAGTAGTATTTGGAAAAGCACATGGCAGTGAACCTATTCCGAACGACGCCGACGGTCATGAACCTATGTGGAAGAAGAAGTCCATATTTTCAGAGCTACCCTATTGGCAAGTCCTAGAGGTCCGTAGCGCGATCGACATGATGCACTTGACAAAGAATCTTTATGTGAACCTACTAGGCTTCATGGGTGTGTATGGAAAGCCTAAGGACACACTTGAAGCACGACAGGACCTATGGTGTTTGAAAGAACGAGACAACCTGCATCCAGAGAAGACAGATGATGGACGCCATTACTTAAGTCCTGCCAGCTACACTCTTAGCAAAGAAGAGAAGGAAAGCATGTTTGAATGCCTAGCAAGCATCAAGGTACCATCTGGATTCTCCTCGAATATAAAGGGTATAATAAATGTGCCAGAGAAGAAATTCCTAAACTTAAAGTCCCATGACTGCCACGTGCTCATGACACAATTGCTTCTTGTTGCATTAAGAGGAATTCTACCTTCAAATGTACGTCTAGCCACCGTGAAGCTATGTGCATTCCTAAATGTAATTTCTCATAAGGCAATTGATCCAATGGATCTAGCTAAACTACAGAATAATGTGGTTCAATGCCTTGTCAGCTTTGAGTTGGTGTTCCCTCCTTCCTTCTTTAATATCATGACACACCTCCTAGTTTACCTGGTCAAGGAGATTAGCATTCTCGGTCCTATGTTCCTACACAACATATTCCCCTTTGAGAGGTTCATGGAAGTCCTAAAGAAATAAGTTCACAACCGTGCTCAACCAGAAGAAAGCATCGCCAAGGGCTATGGAACAGAGGAGATCATTGAGTTTTGTGTTGACTTTATTCCCGACCTTGACCCGATTGGTGTTCTGAATCACGGCACGAGGGGAGACTAAGTGGAAAGGGGACACTAGGGAAGAAACCATATATTGGTATATAGGACAATTATTTTAATAAAGCACACTACATAGTTCTGCAAAACTCCTCTTTGGTGGATCCGTATATCGAGACACATAAAGAGTTGCTCCGATCTAGGTTTCAAGGGAAGTCTGAAGCTTGGATTACGCGTCAGCACATGGAAACTTTCAGCGACTGGTTGTGAAAAGAATGTCAGGGTGATGAGAGTATTGATGAGCAACTTTATTTGTTGGCTAGGCAGCCATCGTGGCATATCCTCACATACAAAGGGTACGAGATAAATGGGAATATATTTTACACAGTAGCCCAAAATAAAAGGAGCACCAACCAAAATAGTGGTGTCCGCATAGATGCCACCGACCCTAATGGAAATAAGCAAACATATTATGGCCGCATAGAGGAGATATGGGAACTAAACTATGCACCTACTTTTAAGGTACCTTTGTTCAAGTGCCAATGGGTAAAGGCGACTAGAGGTGGGGTAGCAGTCAACAACTAGTATGGAATGACAACCGTGGACCTCAACAATATTGGGTACAAAGACAAACCGTTCGTTCTTGCCAAGGATGTGAATCAGGTGTTCTATGTCAAGGACATGGCTACAAAACCGAAGAGAGGGAAAAACAACAACGACCCAATCAATGAGCCAAAGCGCCATATAGTTCTATCAGGGAGAAGAAACATCATCGGAATTGAAGACAAGTCAGACATATTAGAAGATTATGAAAAAGATGACCGAATTCCACCCTTCACAGTGAACAAAGACCCAAGCATCCAGCTAAATGATGAGGACAGTCTATGGTTACGGCGCGATCATAACCAAGGGATATATGTTAAGAAGAAGTTCACTACTGTGCCCGCTTGATATATATAGTGATGTATTAGACCTATTATGTAATAATTGTGACTTCAGATTTTATTGTCATGTTTTCATATTTTCTACGGTTTAAATGAATTTTCTGCTAGACGGTGGACTTCCCGTGGATAATGTGTGATGAAAAACCAAATGATGAACGTTAATAAGATGTGAAAACTAATTTCCTGTCGAAAAACAATAGTTTTAATGATTTTAATTAAGTAGTATATTTTTGCATGGTGTAAATTGTAATTATTATTTACACTATTTCAAATATTTATACAGTAAAACAAAAGAGTTTAGTTTACAAATTTTTGTTGCGTATAATAATGCAAAACCAAGTCCAAGATTTTTTTTTATAATTTTTTGGATAATATTTTATTTATTAGGCAATTAATAACTCTCTGCATATTTATATAAAAGAAATATATAAAAAAAAACTTATGGTAATTAGAGAAAGCCAACTGCAGCTCCCCCTTTACTCCCGGGTGGATCAACCACCCGGGACTAATGGTGGAGCTTTAGTCCCGGGTGTATCCACTAGCCGGGATAGATCCCCCTATACTCCTGGGTGGATCAACCACCTAGGACTAAAGGTGGAGCTGCAGTTTTCACGGCCCGCCCAAATACCCTTTACTCCCGGGTCTTGGGTACATCCGGGACTAAAGCTCAGACCTTTAGTCTCGGTTCTAATAATAGTCTGGGACTAAATATTCTTTAGTCCCAGTTGGTATCACCAACCGGGACTAAAGGTATCCCTTTATAAACCACACCCTAGTTCTCTTCCTCTCTATCTCCGCCACGCCGTCGCCTCATCTTCTCCACTAGATCGATCCAGCAGTGCCGCTGCTCCCAGGCAACCACCCTAGCCTCACCTCGTCAGCGCGCCTCTTCTCCAGTCGGCCAGCGCGCTTCTTCTCCGGTCGGCCAGCATGCCTCGCTCGTCCTCGCTGGAGCACGCGCCGTCCTCGTCCCCGGCCCCCACCTCGCTCGTGCTCACCGGAGCACGCCGAGGCTTCACTGCGCTGCCTCACCGGAGGGCGGCCGAGCCTTCCCCGCGCTGCCTCACCGGAGCTCGCCTGAGCCTTCCCCGCGCGCACTACCTCACCGGAGCGCGGCCGAGCTCCCTTGTAATTTGTTTCTCTTATATGTGCCTGTCAGTAGCATTGTATGATTGAGCGTGTTTGAGTTTCTGTAAAACACGACGTGCGGGACGGCGGAGAACTCGTGCTACCGACTCCACGCGGCTGCGGTGCCCAGCGGTGCGGCTCGTTTCGTCGCTCATCGTTCGGCTCTGCCGGTCATGGTTTTGCGGTTGCGTTGCTCGTTTCCATCGGCTGCGGTGCTGGTCATGGTTCAGCTCTTTGTTCGTAGAATCGGAGCCCAAACAGTTGCATTAGTTCGTGTTGTTTTTTAAAGATCGGTATAAACGCAGACAACTATATGTATGTAACTACACACGTCCGATGAATAAGTACATAGAAACCATGACCGGTTGAACTATAACATGTTTCACCACAAAGATTCTGACCAATTGAACAGGCTAGTACAGCTGAGCGACTCACTGCCCGCGCTGCTCAGCAAAGCCACGCGCCCACGCCGCCGCCGCGGCTGTTTTTGCCGGTTTGGGCCCTGGTTAGTCCCCTTCCATCCGCGAGAATCAAAATTCAAAAGCGAAAACCAGCTGTGGCCCACCGGCAGGAGCCCAAATTCGTAGAGCTTTCCTTAGGCCTTTGGCGCCCCTCGCTCCCTCCCTCCCGCTCGGAGCAGTTTCGTTTCGTTTGGTCAGTTCTGCCCGAGCTCGCTCACATGGGCTCCCTCCATCACTGGGCACTGGCGCTGCCGCCGCCGCTGCAGCGCGTGATTACATATGCATGCACGCGCACATGACGGATTGGTTCGGCACCTGCTTGTCTTTTGGATATCCTAATGTATGTTGAACTATAACTATATGTATGTTTCACCACAAAGATTCTTGACCTAGTATTTTTTAGCCTGAGTGATAGGTTGTTCCTAAAGCCTAATATTTGTCTTGTATAACACCATACAATTCTAATTTATAATATGAAGCAAATATAGAACACATATTTGAGCATGATTTCATAAATTCATAGAATTTATGCATAAATTGATATTGTTTAACAATTAACATAAATAAGTGTCAATAATTCAACATATCAAAGTGGCAACATCCGTATTAGTTGAATTTGCGAACTGTGTTCATCTTGGCGAGCATGTTCTCTGTCGAGTGGTAACGGACGTCAAGGAGGAGCTTTGATTATACGAGGGAGAGCGGCAATGGTCGTGGAAGACCGTGTTCCCTTCCTCGTAGAATCGGAGCTCTTCCTTGGCCTAGTACGGTGCCATCTGGTGGAGAAATGCTCGCCGAGATGATCACGTAAGCAAGGTCAACTAGTACGGATGGTTATTTATTGAAACATGTTTTATTTTTTTATAGATATATCTAGTGGAGTCAAAGCTAGATGGCTGCCCCGAGAGACAACATGGATGAAGAAATGATGAATATTATCAACATCGACACTCAATTTGCCGATGGTGATCAGCAGGATGTAGATGATGGGAGTCAATACCTGGCTCTTGAAGAAAACCAAGAAAATATTGTGCAAGAAAATACTGGCGAGGTATATATATTTATATATATATTTGAATATTGTATATATATATTTGAATGTCTATCATCTATTATGTGTACACATGATATTTATTTATTCTTTTTTTATACGTAGCCCTCTGGATCGACGACCACAACGGCGAAAAGCAAAAATATTCGAGGCCCAAAAAAACTATTGGAGGGGCGCTACATAATATCGGAATTCAATATCGAGACAGACGAACCACTTGGTCCACATGCAAGGAAATTCATGCAACACTGTAGGTACCTTATAAGGGACAGACTTCCAATCAGTGCCCATGAATGGAAGCAAAAGATCAACGAGCCTCATGTTAGTTTTATCTCAGATCTTGATAAGAATTTAATTTGGGATGATATCCTTCAACATTTCACGTTGCAAGCGGATGATTATGATGATATCAACGATAATGAATTGAAGGAGCTAGTTCGAAAGTGGGCTATGAAGAAGATGGCCACACAATTCCATACTTGGAAGAAATCCCTATACACGAAATACATCAAGAAGAACCTAACGCCGAATTTCAATACTAGTGGTCCGCTCCCGAAGTTAAGGCCCTACTGGAATGATTTTGTACAGTACAAGACATCGAAAGAGGGTGAGGAACGGGTGAAAAGGAACCAAGAGAATGCCCGACAGAAGGTATACCACCATGGCATGGGATCAGGTGGCTACGCGACTGCCATTCCCAAGTGGGAAAAAATGGAAGCGGACATTCTTGCCAAGGGTATCACACCATAATCACTCAATTGGCCCAAACGCGTGAAGAATTGGTTTTTTGCTCATAGAGGAAGACTGGATCTAGAGACCGGAAAGTTGGTTCATGACCCAAAACTCGAAAGAGCAACACAAAGATTATCTTATGCTCTACAAGCTAAAGCTATTGGTGCGTTCAGGCCCAATAGAGAGAAGGATGAACTGACATATGCCATCGGGACTGCTGAACACAGTGACCGAACAAGAGGTTTAGGACGGAACATTTCTTGAGAGCATGGTTTCCCTAACGACAGAGATACCTATAGAAGCCGACAGAGAAGGAAGGATGAGGAAACAGCGCGGATCAGCAGGTTGGAGGAATATGTTTGTGAGTCACGGATGGCATTGCTTCAAGCACAAGAATGCGAAAAAAAAACATGCAAGCTAGAATGCAAGACGAAATCATAAAGCAAGTGCAAATAGCAATGAGTGCCCAAATGCAGGCATCAGATGTAGGAATCAACATTAATATTAGCCCCCCTGATCAGTTGAAAAGCAGCTATGCTTCCACGAAGTTGCCAAATTAAGATGACGTAATGCTATGTTTTCCTGTGAATGACATCACTGCACCGTTTATATCATGTGAGCTACATATTCCAAAAGAGAATGCCACAATCATGGTGGCTCTCGGTGTTTTTTCTCCTCCAGATCCTACCAAGACACCAAGAATCTACGGGGCAATAATACCACCTGGATATGTTAGCGTCTCACTGGATAGAGTTAACAAAGGTTTTAGTGATCTGGCTCTTGACATTCCAGGAGGTGATGGGGAAGACTCTAGGAGAAGCAGAGAACACATTCATACTATGGCGCAAGCGCTACATCATATTCCCGGGGTCTCTAGTCTAGCACCGCTTCCTCAATTGCCAGACAATAGGTGCGAACAAAAGTGAACAAAAAAATTTTCACTAATTTTCTATTGACATGCATGATTAAAAATAATAATTTCTTATACCTAATTATTCTTTTTTGTACTCACATAGCAGGGTCTCCACCAACCTAAGTCCAATTATCCAATCTCCAGATCATCATAGTGCTCCGGGAAATCAGGTGGCAACGCTGCCACCGCTGCCACCTCCAAGGAGGTCTCCAACGCCTCCAAGGAGGTCTCCAACACCTCCAAAGAGGTCTCCAACGCCTTTCCCGCCTCCCTTGATGACTAAGAAGATGCCAGCTCCTAAGAGGTCTGCCCCGCAAACAAAGTCATTGGCCCACCAGCTGGCAAAGAAGAAAGCCACATCTAATCCAGTTATTCCCCAAAAACTGTCTTATGAAAAAAGTGAAAAGGAATTAAATGCTGCAGTACAAAAAGATATGGACAGTTTCTTCGAAAAAGTAAAAAAGCAACGAGAAGCGGGGGAGAACCCGGAGAAACCGTACTTCTACCTACCTCCAGATCTTCTAAGAAAGAAGGTGGACCAGAAAAAGCGGGAATCTAAAAAGACCCTACCAAAATCGGACTACGACCGCTCTCTCACCAAGTCATTTGAGGTGGCGCAGAAAAAGACTAGACCAGGAAAAGGTGTTGCACAACTCGGACAACAATCGCAACAATCAGTCCCTCCTCTTGTCATTCGTAATGAATATGGTTCGAACTTAGACTTAGATGTCGATTTTAAGGAGCTAACTCGGTTTTACGAGGAAACTGGTTTGGACCTTGCCTAAGTGCTCACTGAAGGACTATCTGCTCCGAAAGTGGATCCTTGGAAAAATTGAACATGAAAAGAGTCTATACAACCCTGAGGCCTTAGGTGAACTAGGTACGCAAATGTACCTGCTAAACAAGTGGTAACTGGCGGCGTGTGAACGGGAAGAGGCCTTTGTTCCTGTCAGAGTTAGAAACCAACATTACTTCCGTGGCGATGATGTTATATATGTCTAGTTTGTAGAATTACACCAACTATGCCACCTGGACTCTCTCGACAAAAGTCTCATTAGCTGCTATTGTCTGTAAGTGTGATTATTTTCTACTATTAAAGTATATATATAAAGCTATATGTATATATATATAAATTATATATCCTCACACTATATTTTTATATATGCAGATATGAGATGACAGAACTCAGAAAGAGAAATGATAATGATGTTGGTTTCATTGATCCAAATGTCGTATTCAAACACCCTACCCCCTCCCCCGCCTCAATGGAAAGCTGAACTCGAAAAAAATCTCATGAGGTTCTTAGTGAACCAACAAAACAAGAACATACTCTTTCCCTACAACTTCAAGTGAGTGTTAAATAATTAATGTCGATCATATGGATATTTATTCAATTATTTGCTTACTAGCTAAGCTATATATATTGACTCTAGTTAATGTCGATCATATTTGTGTATAAAAACATATGCAGCAATCACTGGATATTGATGGTCATCGATATGGCCAATAGTCGGTTGAGCATCTTAGACTCGTTAAGAAAAGAGCAAACAGAGTACCAAGACATGATAGATATTATCCAAGGGTAATTTGGTCTCTCTAGCAACAATATATACCCCGATCTCTTAACTGCAATAATTATTAAAGGCCAAATTAATTTTTTATTTTATTAGGCACAGTGTTTGGAAAAGTTTCATTGGGGAACACCACATGAAACATTACAAAGCGCCACTAGATGTAATCGCACACAAAGTAAGTACTAGCTATATATATAATTCAATTAACACCATGCATGCTTTCAATTCACCGGATCTTTTTTCTCATAAAAGTGGGTTCTGAGGCAAGAACAGGGGAACAACTACTGCGGATACTATGTTTGTGAGTTCATCATGGCGTACGCAAAAAGAACTCCTGAAGAGATCCTCAAATTACGTTATATAAATATATGTATATATTCACAATTTCTTTTGTTGCTCATATATATATATAAGTAATCACGTGACCAATACACACATATATATATATATTAATACTTTTCCTTTAACTTTTATTAAAGACTCTATGGTTGAAGGAAAAAGTCATACGACGCGACCAACTGAAAGCAATTCAAGAGACCATAATAGGATTTCTTAATGACCAGGTCCTCAACCCCGCCGGCGAGTTCTATAATGACGTCAACGAAACATGAAAGCCAAACCAGATGGAGTGAATTTGTTATCCCAAGGATATAATAGAATATACAATGTAAGCTTTATTTTATATATATATATATATATTATATGTATATAAAACAACGTACAATATATGTATATGCATGTAATATATACGTTAGTTTCATACTTTAGTTTGTACAAAATGTTCGAACATTATAAACGTGTAGAATACGTATATTACTAGCAGCGTAGAATGCGTATTCGAAAACCTATTCGAAAACCAAAACGAATCATCAATTGAAAATAAAAATAAAAAAAGAAAAAAAAAGAAACATTTAGTCCCGGTTAGTAATACCAACCGGGACTAAAGGGCCACCCCGCGTGGCCAGACCGGGAGGCCTCTTTAGTCCCGGTTGGTCTTACCAACCGGGACTAAAGGTAAAGAAGGGACCTTTTAGTCCCGGATTCATGCTCCCGATTAGAAAATCAGGACTAAAGAATTTTTCAACCGAGAGTAAACCCCGTTTCTGTACTATATGTACATAGCTAGAAGAACTTAATTTATTTTGAGACGAACCCGAGTATAGTTTATTGTTTGACCAACTCCTGTCACGTTCTCACCGTGTGGTGTGGTGTGGTGTGGTGTAGTCGTATCGAGTAAATTATACATTTCTAAAATCTGGTGGACAAGCAAAGTTTCCCATTCCCATTCCCAACTCCCAACTTCCCCAGCTGCCAGAGCCTCCCTGTTGGCAACAAAAGTAGGTAGCCGAGGTCCTAAATGCAAATGTATCGCCGGCACTATAAAAGCAGAACCCTATATGCTAACATGCTACTACAGGCAAGCAGTGCCGCACACCCACGCTGGCACTTGAGGTTCAGTCACCATATAGGCAGGCCGTACGTGACAATGGACGACCTGCTCTCCCCGCCCTCGCCGCCATCCTTCTTCTCCCACGCCGGCCTCCACCCAGTCATCGAGTTCGCCTCCTGTGAGGTCCCCGAGCAATGGCTGCTCGACGACGTCGTCGTGGCCAAGAACGAGGGCTACGACGACGTGGACGACCTGTGGCCCGTGGGGAGCTCGCTCTCCCCAGACTCTGAGCTCACCGAGCAGCCGCTTCCTCGCCAGCCACCGCCGCCGCCGCAGCAAGCGGAGCTGAGCGTCGTCAAGGCTCCGGCGCAGCCGCGCCCCGGGAAGCGGCGGGGGCGGAAGCCCGGGCCCCGCCCGGACGGCCCCACCGTCAGCCACGTGGAGGCCGAGCGCCAGCGCCGGGAGAAGCTGAACCGGCGGTTCTGCGACCTCCGCGCCGCCGTCCCCACCGTATCGCGCATGGACAAGGCCTCCCTCCTCGCGGACGCCGCCGCCTACATCGCGGAGCTGCGCGCCCGCATCGCGAGGCTCGAGGCCGAGTCCAGGCGGGCCGCCGCGGCGAGGTGGGAGCCCGCCGCCGTAGCCGCCGCCGCCGCCTGCAGAGTTCATGAGGGACCGGGAGCCGGCGGCGGCGCCGACGAGGCGGTGGAGGTGCGGATGCTGGGGCCGGACGCTGCCGCGGTGCGCGCGACGAGCGCGGCCCCGCACGCGCCCGCACGGCTGATGAGCGCGCTCCGGTCTCTGGAGCTGCACGTGCAGCACGCCTGCGTGACCCGCGTGAACGGCATGACCGTGCAGGACGTCGTGGTTGACGTGGCTACCCCGATGCAGGACGACGACGACGGCCTCCGCGCCGCGCTGCTCCAGATGATGCAGGACAGCGCGGCTACCTAGCTAGCTAGTGCTGGCCACTAGCCAGATCGTAGAGCTAGCTCGCCGGCCGATCTCAACCAGTCGTCATCTCACTCTCCGTACGTAACGTAACATCACTCGCGTCACGTACAAGCAGTGCGAAAATGTCGCGGGTCAGGTCAGGGTAAGTAGATGCTAATGTTGATTTAGAGGCTAAAACGACCACGATGGACGATCGTGACGTACTAATATCCATTGCATTGTGTGCGCTCTGGAATCTCGATGTTGTCTCTGCCTGTCCATGGAATAAAGTGTATGTTAGCTATGTAGCTACTATTGAAGAGGGCTTGGATCCTGTCTGAACATCATCACATCTCATGATTCATTCAAATAACCAAATAGGTTACCCAATAATGATTGGCCATGGTGTGCGTATATATACACGTACTGTTTTGTTTGGATGTAGTCGAATTCGTATCAATCTATATGTGTTGGGATGAATTTAAGTTTAACTTTTACAACTCAACACATATGAATCGATATGAATCCAATAGCATCCAAACAAGTTGAACATGTCAACGACATGTGTAGTAGACTGAATTAATTAATTTTATTGTTGTACGGTTTGTTAAAATTATTATAGCGTGTATACTACTACGGATAGAAAGACGTATCTGTTTTGCTGCCCATGTCAGCTTCATATACACAAACGTGCTGGGAGCTTCTTCATTTCTTCAATCAGAGCGGGATCTAGCCTTGATCCATTCATTGATAAAGTAGTCTTCAGGTGCAGTTTAATTACTTATACCTTTGGAATCGACGGTAGATTTGTTCTTGCTTTATCAATTTGCAGCTGTACAGTAGTAGATCCGGTTTATTATCTGGGCCAAATTAAAAAGAAGCGTGTGTAGCCATTGTATATATCTACTATGCTATACTCTCCTTCATCATTCAAATATACATTTACTACGTCAGAGTGGAACCTGACTTTAGCCAATTGAGCTTAGCAGAATGTTCACCTAACTACCTAGATTCAAGTCCTCGAGTTAACATAGGTGTTCACATTTTGCTAGATTTATTCTAGGATTTAGATACATATTCCTTTTAGTCGTAGACAATGTGCCCATGTAGGTGTGGGTGTCGACGTCTGCGCTGTGTCATTCACAAAAGAAAACAAGTTACCTGACGGTTCTGTAAAGACGACCGTACTCAACAATTGTATTTTCAGGCGCGGTTGTCTATGGCAGAACCGCCCCTAGAAATGGATACGTTTTTAGGGGTGGTCTTTCTTAAGTGAACTGCCTCTGAAAATTGATTTCCAGCAACGGTTATGAAACTACATTGCCTCTCACCAAGGTTAGACGCAGTGTCCTAAGTCATCCGTCTCTGTTCGAAAAGAGAGACGTCTGTAAAAATCATTTATGTACTAGTGTTAGAAGCCGTCATTGCCTTATTTCCTTTTTCAGACCTTCTCTTGCTTTTTGTCGTGCATTTTCTTTTGTAGACAGATAAGTGAATCTACAACCTTAGCTTTTTTTCTCTTCTGTGAGTGCTTAGTACTAACAATAAAAATTTTAAGTTAGGCATTCCCAGCCCACCGACAAAGAAAAGCCTGTGGTTTTGGATCTTGGTCATACTATGAGTTTATGTATCGGGTTAATAGACCCGGGGTCCCTCGCGGACCAGCTTCTCCGCAAAGGCTCAGCCCAAGCAGACAGCGCGCAACTCATGGGCCGGCCTAAGTGTCTAAAACAACAGGCCAGGAGGGCGGTCCAGTGACCGACCGGAAGGTCAGGCCGAGGAGGAACAGCGCCCGCTTGTCGACTCCGGCCCACCTCTCCGACCGGAGCGCTCACTTCGGTCTCCAGCGCCTCCGGACGGTCTCTTCGACCGGAAGGCCTGGCAAAGCACTACCTCCGACTCCGACCCCACATCTCCGACCAGGGTATGCAAAGACCCTGCTCACTACTCTTCTCCGACTGGCGCAACCAGAGCCGACTGGGACCAACCGACCGGGGACGCCCGCCCGGAAGGGACCAGAGAACAAACGGAGAAAGCAAGACAAGGCGCTCAAGTCAAACCATGATACTAGGGACCATACCCTATCACCTACAGGAACAATACTCTGTAACCGCCCTGACACAAATAATATTGTAGGCGCCGACATTTTCCTCTACAGTTGTGGGCGCCATTAACTCCCATACAGTAAGGCCCCCACATGCCTCTGGGCATCGACACTATTGCGGGCGTCAGGATTTACCGTACCAAGTGAACATGGTGAGACTCCTCACAAGCCTCTGGGCATCAACAGTATATGCAGGTGCCGACATCTGCCATACCCGAAACAAGATGATGTAACCTCCCACATACAACCGACATGCAATAGTGTTGTGGGCGCCTACCATCCTCCTGTACCCGCCAGCGTGGGCAACAAGACATAGAAGCATGCGAACTCTCTCCCTCTCACTTGTAAGGCCATCCCCTTCATCTATAAAAGGGGATGCGCTCTCTCCCAAAAGACTAAGTTGATTCAAGTTCATACAAGTTATTCTAGATTCATTAGATCAACCAAGTTCACTAGCTCACAACCACAGAACCGCCAGGTTTGAACCTAAGAACACGCTTGAACACTTAGCTCATAGAGGAGCTCCTGTCACTCTCAGCCTTTCCGACCGGACCTCTCGTGCACCCTATCTTTCTCCTTCTTGTTTGTAACCCCACTACAAACTTCGAGCACCTGAGCTCAGGAATAAAGTCACTGGCCGACTCAAACTGGACGTAGGGCATGTTGCCTGAACCAGTATAAACCCTGTGTCATTGAGTGCAAGGCGACCTCCGATCACAACGTACGACAAAACTACAAATATTTACTTGTTGGTCACTTTCTGCACCGACAGTTGGCGCCGTCCATGAGGAAGACGTTATATGTTCAACACTTTTTGGTCATCGGATGACCCACTTTTCCACCACCCTCGCCGTGGCGGGCTCTGGCAATTCGATTGGCTTCGGCTCACTGGAGTTTCCTACGCTCTCACCTATTGGGATGTGGGTTCCACCCATCTTTGAGCCATCCTAGGCCTTCCTCCTCAGAAGCCTAGACTTCATCGCTGACCGGCTCAGCGTACTACACCTCCGCGAGGAGGCACTTGTCCCGGCACTCGTCAGAGGGGCGCCCTCCATCGACTCCAGGACGCACGACTTCAATGACGCGGCATCTGCACGCCATTCCGAGCAAACTCTCTGCTCAAACCCCACTGTAAGTAATATGCGTATTGTTATTTACTCTTTATCTACTATCTCCCGCTGATCATCCAGAGGGACTATACTGCCCACGCCACGAACACCGTACGTTCGGTTCCCCTATGGCCTCGTGCCCCCTGTGGATGCATATGCTCGGGGGCTCCGAAGGATGCTGGCACCATCCCCCCTCACATCCGAATTCGTGGGAATGGCTAGCCATGCTCCTGCCACTCTCCACGAACTCCCGGATGACGAGGGTGAGAGCAACGGCTCCAGCATCGGTGACGTGGCACCTCACCACCGTCCATCCTAGGAGTGTGCTATGGCGGACGCTCCGAGATAGCCACTGGTGGTTGTGGAATCTGCACAGGCTCACACCCCTTTGGACCCATGTGCGGGGGCCCTCATGTCTGCATAGGCGCACGCCATGGAATTACGACAACGGCGGCAGAACCAGTCGTCGCCTGTGGTGGCACATTCGGTATAGCACATTGCGCCCCATGTGCATGGCCTGGCAGGTGGCGCCCAGGGTCACGCCCGTCAGGTTCAACACGACATCATGAATGAGGGGAATGATCTCCCACAGTTCGCTCGGGCTAGCCAGAACATCGTCGCTGCAGCAATGCTTCTGTGCGCCGTTCCTGAGCCCGTCGACCCCCAGGAGCGGGCAGTCTACCGGAACCTTCGAGTTCTAGTAGAAGCCGCCGCTATTCAACAGGCGGAAAGCTCTGCATCACGACTCTGACATGCGCCCTCTCTCCCCACCAGGGGAACGGGGACGTGCCAGATGGATCGCTCCATCCTCTCGCTGCTATAGCCGCTAGGTATGGCTCGGGGGGCAGCAACCGCGCCACGGTCTGACCTGGCGCCTACTTCCCACCGACTACTGGTACACGAGCGGCCCGGTCCACACCAGGATGCTCGTAGCATTGTCAGCAACCGGCATTGGGCTCGGCACGATGATGATGTCCACCGAGCGGCGGCAAGAGCAGGCGACATGGATCCCAGCTGAACCATCAAGGGGAGCGGTGAAACGTGCCCCAGGCACGATCACCAACCGGACGACTAGAGTCCCAGCCCTACGGGTCCAGGGCCGTGGGCCTTTGACCGGTGTATCCGGAGAGCGCCATTCCCACAGCGCTTCCGACCGTCCACCACCATCACCAAGTACACCAAGGAGACAAACCCTGGTATTTGGCTTGAAGATTTCTGGCTCGCCTGCCGAGTCGGAGGGTTGGATGATGACTATTTCATCATTCAATATCTCCCCATCTATGTGGGGGAACATGTTCAGGCATGGCTTGAATTCCTCCCACACGACAGCATCCACAACTGGGCGGATCTCAAGAGGGTCTTCGTCAGGAATTTCCAAGGGACGTATGTCTGCCCTAGGAACACCTAAGACCTCAAGAGTTGCCAAGAGGAGCCTAGCGAGTTCCTGCGGGACTACATTCGTAGGTTCTCCCAATGATGCAACTCCCTCCCTGATGTCATCGACGCAGACGTCATCAGCGTGTTCCTCTCTAGGACGACCTACGAGTCCCTAATCCACAAGCTTGGATGCCTAAAGCCCCGTACCACCCACGACCTGCTCGACATCGCCACTAACCACGCCTTCGGCAAGGAAGCAGCCGGAGCGGTCTTCAATGGAGGCCGGGACAAAGGCAAGGCCAAGCGCATGGACCAAGATGAGAGCCCCTCCACACAGAGGGGCAAGAAGAACAAAAAGGACTGACGCTGACTGGACAACACCGTGTTGGTTGCTGCAACTAACTGCACGGGCAAGCAGCCCAACAGGCCCCGCTTGACCATTTCAATAAGCTCATAGATAGCCCGTGCACCAACCATGCCTACCCCATCATACACCTCTACAAGGATTGTGAGCTCCTCAAACGTTTCCAATGATAGGCCGGTGGGCCGAAAGAAGGGGACGGCAAAGAGGCGGCAGCCAAGAAAGGAGGCGCGGTGGGCAAGGATAGAGATGGTTTCCCCAACGTCGATGAATGCATCATGATCTTCGGTGGATCCGACGCCATCTAGTCTAAGCGCCAGCACAAGGTACGCTATAGGGAAGCATACGCCGCCGAGACAGTCGTCCCCTCCTTCCTCAGCTGGTCGGAATCTCCTATCATCTTCGATCAGAGGGACCATCCCTCCCACATCGTGAGACCGGGATGCTACCCACTCATTATTGATCCCATCATCCGAAAGAAGTGCCTCACCAAGGTGCTAATGGACGGAGGCAGCGGCCTCAACATCCTCTATGTCGACACCCTCGATGCCATACGCATCCCCCGATCAGAGCTCTGCCTGGCGGGCTCTCCCTTCCATAGAGTGATCCTGGGAGCGCAGGCATACCCGCTCGGGTAGATCAACATGCCCATCATGTTCGGCAGCCAAGCCAACTTCTGCTCGGAGGTTCTCACCTTCGAAGTGGTGGACTTTCTAGGATCCTACCATGCCATCTTGGGGCGGCCATGCTACGCCAAATTCATGGTAATCCCCAACTACACCTACCTCAAGCTAAAGATGTCGAGACTGAACAACATCATCACCATGAGCAGCGCCTTCTCGCACGCCTTCATGTGCGACCGCGAGCACTATGAGCTCACCACTACGATCATCAACTCGTCCGAGCTCCTGTGGCTCAGGGAATCACTGATCCTGGTAGTCCCAGACTGCAACCAACCAACCTCCTCGATGGCCTTTCGACCGCTCAAGGAAACCAAGGCAGTGGGAATCGACCTCACCGACCCAACCAAGATGGTTCAGATCAGGACCCAGCTCCCGACCAAATAGGAATGCGAGCTCATCGACTTCCTTCGTAACAACCGTGATGTCTTCACATGGTAGCCTTCTGACATGCTAGGCATACCACGGGGGGTCGCTGAGCACGCATTGTGCCTCATCCCAGGCTTGAAGCCCACCAAGCAATGCCTGCGTCGCTTCGACAACGAGAGGCACAGGGCCATAGGCAAAGAGATTGCCAAACTCCTTGCAGCCGGATTCATCAGAGAGGTATTCCACTCTGACTGGCTTACCAATCCTGTTCTTGTTAAAAAGAAGATCGGGAAGTGGAGAATGTGCGTTGAGTATATGGGCCTCAACAAAGCGTGTCTGAAGGATCACTTTCCTTTGCCGTGCATAGACCAGATAGTCGACTCCACCTCGGGTTGTAAGATCCTCTCCTTTCTGGATGCCTACTCAAGCTATCACCAGATCACGATGAAAGAGTCTGATCAGCTCATAACCTCATTAATCACCCTGTATGGTTCATACTACTATGTAACCATGCCATTCAGCTTGAAGAACGCTGGCGCCACCTACTAGAGGTGCATGCAGCAATGCTTCACCAACCAAATCGACCCGCTCGATCAGCCTAACCAAACCGAGTGGCCAAGACCAATGATCGCCGTCTATGTTGATGACATAGTGGTCAAAACAGCTCAAGCCTATGACCTAATCGCAAACTTGGCCATGACATTCACGAACCTCTAAAGGTTCAACATCAGGCTGAATCCCGAAAAATGTGTTTTCGAGGTTCCAAACGGAAAGCTGCTAGGATACATTGTGTCTGAGTGCGGCATCGAGGCCAACCCCAAAAAAATCACGGCCATCTCCAACATGGGTCCCATACACAACGTCAAGGGCGTGCAAAGGCTCACCGGCTGTCTAGCTACCCTAAGTTGATTCATCTCCTAGCTTAACGGACGGGGGATGCCACTCTAAAAGCTCCTCAAAAAGATAGACACTATCGTCTGGACTGAGAAAGTCTAGCAGGCCCTAGAGAGCCTCAAAGTGTCCCTGACGTCAGCCCGATCCTTATCGCTCCCAAACAAGGAGAACCCCTTCTCCTCTACATCGTGGCCAGCAACCATGTGGTAAGCGTCGCGCTGGTCATCGAAAGGGAGGAGCCAGGACACCAACTTAAGGTCTAGCGGCCCGTATACTTCATCAACGAAGTACTCGCTGACCCGAAGGTCCGGTACCCCTAGGTGCAGAAACTCCTATATGCCATGCTGATGGTGACCCGAAAGCTCCTGCACTACTTCACCGACCACGAAGTCATGGTCATCACTTCATACCCACCCGGGGACATCATCCGCAACCACGATGCCGCAGGATGGATCTCTAAGTGGGCACTCAAACTCATGGGCCACGACATGAGGTACATCCCCCGTACCGCCATTAAATCTCAGGCTCTCGCGGATTTTGTCATCGAATGGATAGAGGTACAGCTACCGACCCTAGATGTCACCCACGAGTACTGGACAATGTACTTCAACAGGTCTGTAATGGCACCTAGCTCGGGGGCTGGAGTGGTTTTGATCTCCCCGGACAGGAATAGGCTCCACTATGCCATCCGCCTCCACTTTTTAGCCTCAAACAACGCCACGAAGTACAAGGCCCTCATCAATAGACTATGCATCGCCATCGAGCTCGGTGCTACATGACTCTACGTTCACGACGACTTAGAGCTAGTCGTTGATCAGGTCATGAAGGAGTCCTCCTGCAAAAGCCCCCTCATGGTAGCATACTGCCAAGAGGTGCCAAGCTCGAGGACAAATTCTAGGGGATCAAGCTACATCACGTCCCTCGAAGGGACAACAATGCCGCCGATTTTCTTATAAAATTGGCTGCCAGGAGGGATCCATCCCCAAGCAGGGTCTTCATCAATGACGTCCACGAGCTATCTGCCCGCATCTTGGATGGTCCGATTCAGACACACCCCGATGCCCAGCCAGCGCTCGGGGGCTCCGACCCCACACCAAGCCAGCACCCGGGGGCTTCGACCCCAACGCCAAGTTGGCGCTCGGGGGCTCCGATCCCAGAACCTCCATGACGACATCACCTGCAAATGTCGTCGTATTGGCACTCGGTCAAACCGACTGGCGAGTGCCACTACTCACCTACCTCCTTGAGAAGGTTCTCCCACCCGAAAGGACTAAAGCCTGACGAATCACTCGATGCGCTAAGACCTTCGTCGCGCTCGGTGATGAGCTCTACAAATATAGTCCATTAGGAGTGCTCATGAAGTGTGTCCCCACCACCCAGGGGAAGCAGCTCCTCCTCGAGGTCCATGCCAGGATTTGCGAACATCATGCGGCCCCAAGGTCACTGGTCGGAAAAGCCTTTCACCAAGGTTTTTACTGGCCCACCACACTACGAGATGCAGAGGAGGTCGTTCATAGGTGTGAAGGATGCCAGTTCTACGCCCGGCAAACCCATTTGCCGACACAAGAGCTCTGAACCATCCCCATCACCAGGCCATTCGTGGTCTGGGGCCTCGACATGGTGGGGCCCCTCAAAAAGGGCCTAGGTAGCTTTAGTCACCTACTCATAGCAGTCGACAAGTTCACCAAGTGGATAGAGGCCAAGCCCATTACCAACATCCGCTCAGAGGTTGTAGTCAAATTCTTCCTCGACATCATCTACTTGTTTGGCGTTCCTAACTGTATCATCACTGACCACGAGACTAACTTTATCAGAAAAAAGTTCCTAGACTTCAGCGATGGATATGGCATCAGGATTGACTGGGCCTTGGTCGGACATCCACGAACTAACGATCAGGTCAAACGTGCCAATGGCATGGTCCTCCAAGGACTTAAGTCATGCATCTTCGATCGACTCAACAAGTATGCCGGGTGATGGGTTGCAGAGGTCCCAGCGATCCTCTAGAGCCTAAGAACGACCCCAAACCGATCCATAGGGTTTATACCCTTCTTCCTGGCCTACGGAGCTGAGGCAGTGCTGCCCTCCGACCTCAACCATGGCACCCCAAGAGTGAAGGCTTTCGACTACGATCGAGCTATGGAGGCTCAACAAGATGTAGTCAACCTGCTCGAAGAGGCCCGCAAGACGACCGTCATCTGCTCCGCTCGATACCAACAAACCCTCCACAGGTACCACGAAAGGAAGATCAGTGGGAGCATACTCGAAGTCGGCGATCTCGTACTCCGGAGGACCCAATCAACGAAGGAAAAACACAAGCTCTCTCCACCATGAGAAGGGCCCTATATGGTGACTGAAGTAATCCGATCGGGCACCTACTGACTAGAGGACAACAACGGCAACGTTCTCACCAACACTTAGAACATTGAACAGCTACGTCGTTTTTCCCCTAAATTTGGTCTAACTGCTTTTTAGTCAACACTTGCCCCTATAAAGCACCCCAGCCCGAACACTTTCAGCCCAGGTTGCTCAGGGGCTCCATAAGGGTACAATACTGAATACTACCTCTCATTTTTACTCCCTTTTTTACTGACACATGGTAAACAACTTCGTCCCTGAACGAAAGCACATTCTTTTTCCTTCAATTGCCCTACGTAACTTTTGTTCTTACTACTAACCGAACGCACCCCGCCATGACCTATGGTTACGAGCAGCCAAGCCCCATGGGCCATGCCTAGGCTCTTAAAAAAGCTATAGCCTATGAAACTAACGGGCAGGTACGAAAAAGAAAGGACAAAAAACAAAAGATACGCTAGGATAAAAACAAGGAACGGACAGTGATTTCTATCAAAAAACAATACTGATGTATTCATTGATACAAGAAACACACCGAGAGACAGGAAGGGAGCGAAGGGATGCCCCATGTAGGCCATGCTGACTCCATCATGAACAACAAGCATGGGTCCCGGTCGGACATTTCCAACTAGAGCTCTCCAAACCCCGTCACTCGGGTCATCAAGGTAACACTACCAAAGCCCCTCTATTTCTTTATAATCATTTCATATATCCATATGCGCATTCATTCCATACGCCCGTGCCTCCTAGACAATTCGGGCCCTGAATCGCCCGGGGGCTCGAGAACTAAGCATCGCACGTGTAGCAAAATGCATCACAACGCTCTGTGTTGCGTCACAAAGCGACAGTTGCCTCATTCAATATGAGCAACAACAGAGCTAGGGAAGAAAAACACAGATGAGCCCTATGTGGCCCTCGCCCAGTCTGGCAGACAGGGTCATCTCAACCTTCTTGTTCGATCCTAAACCTATTGCTAAGCCCACTGAATCTCCATAGAGGGGAGGCCGTTAGGCCACCCGGGTCGATCTCTAGAATGACCCAGGCATCTGTCGGGTTGCAGGTAAAGGAGCAGTGGAATGTCACAAGAGAGCTATGCCAACCCCATCACGAACGACGGATCCAGATTCCACTCGATCATACCCATTAGTGAACTCACCGAGCGTGTCACTCGAGCCCGAGCGATCGGGACAAGCGACAAAACTCAGCCCCTCCGGTTGTGAGGAAACGAGGACGGGGTAACACACACAACTCAAACCGACCCCTACTAAAGCCCAATGGGGCTTGAGGGCTCAAGACACAAAATGCCTGGGTCTGTGACCCTGAACTCGCTCCATCAGGATCCATGACTCTAACTCGCCCGATCCCATGGCACGCACCGCCGCCAGGATCAGCGAGCTCCGTCTTGCCCAATCCCTAAACTAACTAACTAACTACCTTGGCTACGTGGGCTGCATCGACGCTAGGATCCGTGAGCACCGCCTTGCCGCCTCACCCGATCCCTAAACTAACTAACTAACTAACTGCCTCGGCTGCGCGGGCTGCACCGACGCCAGGATCCACGAGCACCACCTTGCCGCCTCGCCCGATCCCTTAACTAACTAACTAACTACCTTGGCTGCGTGGGCTGCACCGACGCCAAGATCTGCGAGCACCGCCTTGCCGCCTCGCCCGATCCAAAAAAAAACTATCTCGGTTACGTGGGCTGCACCGGGGCCAGGATCCATGACTCTGACTCGATGAATCCCATGGTGCGCACCAATGCCAGGATCCACGAGCTCTAACTCGTCTGATCCCTAAGATTAACTTCCTCGCCTGGTCCCATGGCGTGCACCGACGCCAGGATGCACAAGCTCTGTCTCACCCAATCCCTTGAAACTAACCGCCTCGGCTGTGCAACGACGCCTTGGTCGATGACTCCGTCTCGACTAAAAAACACGCACACACGCCCGCTAAAACAAACATCCCCTAGACGGTTCTGCCCGAACTGCCCGGGGGCTCAGGGGCTACACCCGCGGGTGCGCTCGCACGTACCCGCTGACAAAACGAAAACCTCCCCCGCTGGCAACACGGAAAACGCCCAGACAGTTCTACCAGAACCGCCCGGGGGCTCGGGGGTTATACCCACAGGTGCGCTCACGCGCAACCGCCGTCGAGACAAAAAAAACCCAAACGATTCTACCCGAGTTGCCCAGGGGCTCGGGGGCTCCTGTTGGGTTCATAAACCCAGGGTCCCTCGCGAACTAGCTTCCCCGCAAAGGCTCGGCCCAAGCAGACAGCGCGCAACTCATGGGCCGGCCCAAGTGTCTAAAACAACAGGCCAGGAGGGTGGTCTAGTCACCGACCGAAAGGTCAGACCGAGGAGGAACAACGCCCGCTTACCGACTCCGGCCCGCCTCTCCGACCGGAGCGCTCACTTCGGTCTCCAGCGCCTTCGGACAGTCTCTCCGACTAGAAGGCCTGGCAAAGCACTACCTCCGACTCCGACCCCACGTCTCCAACCGGGGTATGCAAAGACCCTGCTCACTGCTCTTCTCCGACTAGCGCAACCAAAGCCGACTGGGACCAACCGACCGGGGACGCCCGCCCGGAAGGGACCAAGGAATGAACAGAGAAAGCAAGACAAGGCGCTCAGGTCAAACCATGATACCAGGGACCATACCCTGTCACCTACAGGAACAGTACTCTGTAACCGCCCTGACACAATCAGTATTGTAGGCGCCGACATTTTCTTCTACAGTATTATGGGCGTCGTTAACTCCCATATGGTAAGCCCCCCACATGCCTCTGGGCATCGACAGTGTTGCGAGCGCTGGGATTTACCGTACCAAGTGAATATGGTGAGACTCCTCACATGCCTCTAGGCATCAACAGTATATACAGGTTCCGACATCTGCCATACCTGAAACAAGATGATGTAACCTTCGACATACAACTGACATCAAACAGTGTTGTGGGCGCCTACCATCCTCTTGTACCCGCCGGCGTGGGCAACAAGAATTAGAAGCATACGAACTCTCTCCCTCTCACTTATAAGGCCATCCCCTTCATCTATAAAAGGGGATGTGCTCTCTCTCAAGAGACTGAGTTGATTCAAGTTCATACAAGTCATTCTAGATTCATTAGATCAACCAAGTTCACTAGCTCACAACCACAGAACCGCCAGGTTCGGACCTCAAGCACACGCTTGAACACTTAGCTTATAGAGGAGCTCATGTCGCTCTCAGCCCTTCCGACCGGAGCCGACCGGACCTCTCGTGCACCTCATCTTTCTCCTTCTCATTTGTAACCCCAATGCAAACTTCGAGCACCTAGGCTCAGGAATAAAGTCACCGACTGACTCAAACTGAACGTAGGGCACGTTGCCTGAACCAGTATAAACCCTGTGTCATTGAGTGCAAGGCCACCTCCGATCACAACGTACGGCAAAACTACAAATATTTACTTGTTGGTCACTTTCTGCACCGACATTATGACTCATGACCACAATGTAGAAGCTCCTTGGGGATATAAGTTTTTTCTTGAGAGATTTTGAGCTGTCATCTTTAGGTAAATGCCCTCATTTGAAAGACTTCTTTTTTGTAGAAGGTCTCCATTATTCAAGGCCTTCTATTGCAAGGATTTCCAAGAAAGCAAAGTCACAGGAGTTTAGGTTTACTAGTCAGGCCAGCTCTCTGATTTTTTTTAATAAAATATTGGAACGTAAACGCTTATGTGTGCTTGAATTGGATGGATATTTGGTCGTTGATCGAGGAGCGACCTATTCCTAAGTACGATAATTTATTTAGGGAAATTTTGCTACCGGACATGCCAAGTGACCCCTCTTTGCTAGCGGGCATGCAAAATTTGACGATTTGTTGGTGGACACTCTGGTTCCTTACAAATTTGCTGGTGGACACCGGACCGAATAAAATATTCATTTCCGAGCTTTCGAGGAGAGAGAAGCACGGGAAATGTCCTTTCTGCCCCTGGCTGTTTCTTCTACCTTGGTCTCCTTCCTCTGGCCGCGACGCAGGGCCACCTTCAGTGAGAGCCGCCAGTGCCTGTGGCCGCCGGACCACCTCTAGCAGCTCCGCCGTGGCCTCGCGGGCGCACGCGAGCAGCCGCTCCGCCACGGCCTCGCCGGCGCGCGCGACCAGCCGGTCCGTCGCGGCCTCGCGGGCACGCGCGCGAGTAGCAGCTCCGCCGTGTCCTCGCGGGTGCACGAGCAGCAGCTCCGCCGTGGCCTCGCGGGCAGGCACGCGAGCAGCAGCTCCGCCGCGGCCTCGCCGGCACGGGTGAGCAGCCGGTCCGCATGGCCTCATGGGCACGCGTGCGAGCTGCGGCTCCGCCATGGCCTCGCCGGCACGCGCGAGCAGCAGCTCCGTGGCCTCGTGGGGGCGTGCGAACAGCCGCTCCGCCACGGCCTCGCCGGCGCGCGTGAGCAGCCGGTCCGCACGGCCTTGTGGGCACGTGCCCGAGCAGCCGCTCCGCCATGGCCTCGCCGGAGCGCGCGAGCAGCAGCTCTGCCGCGGCCTCGCGGGCGAGCATGCGAGCAGCGCGAGAGCAGCCGCTCCGCCACGGCCTCGCCGGCGCGCGAGAGCAGCAGCTCTGCCGCGGCCTCGTGGGGGCGCGCGAACAGCCGCTCCGCCACGGCCTCGCCGGCGTGCGCGAGCAGCCGGTCCGCACGGCCTCGTGGGCACGCGCCCGAGCTGCGGTTCCGCCATGGCCTCGCCGACGCGCGCGAGCAGCAGCTCCGCCGCGGCGCGGGCATGTGTGCGCCACCGTGGCCGGGAAGCCTCCTCCGGCCGGGAACAGCGGCGGCCGCGGCTCGCTGACGAGGACCGCGTCGCTACTACAGGCAAGCAGATGCCGCACACCCACGTGGCACTTGAGGTTCAGTCACCATATAGGCAGGCCTCGTACGTGACAATGGACGACCTGCTCTCCCCGCCCTCGCCGCCATCCTTCTTCTCCCACGCCGGCCTCCACCCAGTCATCGAGTTCGCCTCCTGTGAGGTCCCGAGCAATGGCTGCTCGACGACGTCGTCGTGGCCAAGAACGAGGGCTACGACGACGTGGACCGGACCTGTGGCCCGTGGGGAGCTCGCTCTCCCCAGACTCTGAGCTCACCGAGCAGCCGCTTCCTCGCCAGCCACCGCCGCCGCCGCAGCAAGCGGAGTGAGCGTCGTCAAGGCTCCGGCGCAGCCGCGCCCCGGGAAGCGGGGGGCGGGAAGCCGGGCCCCGCCCGGACGGCCCCACCGTCAGCCACGTGGAGGCCGAGCGCCAGCGCCGGGAGAAGCTGAACCGGCGGTTCTGCGGACCTCCGCGCCGCCGTCCCCACCGTATCGCGCATGGACAAGGCCTCCCTCCTCGCGGACGCCGCCGCCTACATCGCGGAGCTGCGCGCCCGCATCGCGAGGCTCGAGGCCGAGTCCAGGCGGGCCGCCGCGGCGAGGTGGGAGCCCGCCGCCGTAGCCGCCGCCGCCGCCTGCAGAGTTCATGAGGGACCGGGAGCCGGCGGCGGGGCCGACGAGGCGGTGGAGGTGCGGATGCTGGGGCCGGACGCTGCCGCGGTGCGCGCGACGAGCGCGGCCCCGCACGCGCCCGCACGGCTGATGAGCGCGCTCCGGTCTCTGGAGCTGCACGTGCAGCAGCCTGCGTGACCCGCGTGAACGGCATGACGTGCAGGACGTCGTGGTTGACGTGGCTACCCGATGCAGGACGACGACGACGGCCTCCGCGCCGCGCTGCTCCAGATGATGCAGGACAGCGCGGCTACCTAGCTAGCTAGTGCTGCCACTAGCCAGATCGTAGAGCTAGCTCGCCGGCCGATCTCAACCAGTCGTCATCTCACTCTCCGTACGTAACGTAACATCACTCGCGTCACGTACAAGCAGTGCGAAAATGTCGCGGGTCAGGTCAGGGTAAGTAGATGCTAATGTTGATTTAGAGGCTAAAACGACCACGATGGACGATCGTGACGTACTAATATCCATTGCATTGTGTGCGCTCTGGAATCTCGATGTGTCTCTGCCTGTCCATGAATAAAGTGTATGTTAGCTATGTAGCTACTATTGAAGAGGGCTTGGATCCTGTCTGAACATCATCACATCTCATGATTCATTCAAATAACCAAATAGGTTACCCAATAATGATTGGCCATGGTGTGCGTATATATACACGTACTGTTTTGTTTGGATGTAGTCGAATTCGTATCAATCTATATGTGTTGGGATGAATTTAAGTTAACTTTTTACAACTCAACACATATGAATCGATATGAATCCAATAGCATCCAAACAAGTTGAACATGTCAACGACATGTGTAGTAGACTGAATTAATTAATTTTATTGTTGTACGGTTTGTTAAAATTATTATAGCGTGTATACTACTACGGATAGAAAGACGTATCTGTTTTGCTGCCCATGTCAGCTTCATATACACAAACGTGCTGGGAGCTTCTTTCATTTCTTCAATCAGAGCGGGATCTAGCCTTGATCCATTCATTGATAAAGTAGTCTTCAGGTGCAGTTTAATTACTTATACCTTTGGAATCGACGGTAGATTTGTTCTTGCTTATCAATTTGCAGCTGTACAGTAGTAGATCCGGTTTATTATCTGGGCCAAATTAAAAAGAAGCGTGTGTAGCCATTGTATATATCTACTATGCTATACTCTCCTTCATCATTCAAATATACATTTACTACGTCAGAGTGGAACCTGACTTTAGCCAATTGAGCTTAGCAGAATGTTCACCTAACTACCTAGATTCAAGTCCTCGAGTTAACATAGGTGTTCACATTTTGCTAGATTTATTCTAGGATTTAGATACATATTCCTTTTAGTCGTAGACAATGTGCCCATGTAGGTGTGGGTGTCGACGTCTGCGCTGTGTCATTCACAAAGAAAACAAGTTACCTGACGGTTCTGTAAAGACGGACCGTACTCAACAATTGTATTTTCAGGCGCGGTTGTCTATGGCAGAACCGCCCCTAGAAATGGATACGTTTTTAGGGGTGGTCTTTCTTAAGTGAACTGCCTCTGAAAATTGATTTCCAGCAACGGTTATGAAACTACATTGCCTCTCACCAAGGTTAGACGCAGTGTCCTAAGTCATCCGTCTCTGTTCGAAAAGAGAGACGTCTGTAAAATCATTTATGTACTAGTGTTAGAAGCCGTCATTGCCCTTATTTCCTTTTTCAGACCTTCTCTTGCTTTTTGTCGTGCATTTTTCTTTTGTAGACAGATAAGTGAATCTACAACCTTAGCTTTTTTTCTCTTCTGTGAGTGCTTAGTACTAACAATAAAATTTTAAGTTAGGCATTCCCAGCCCACCGACAAAGAAAAGCCTGTGGTTTTGGATCTTGGTCATACTATGAGTTATGTATCGGGTTAATAGACCCGTGGGTCCCTCGCGGACCAGCTTCTCCGCAAAGGCTCAGCCCAAGCAGGACAGCGCGCAACTCATGGGCCGGCCTAAGTGTCTAAAACAACAGGCCAGGAGGGCGGTCCAGTGACCGACCGGAAGGTCAGGCCGAGGAGGAACAGCGCCCGCTTGTCGACTCCGGCCCACCTCTCCGACCGGAGCGCTCACTTCGGTCTCCAGCGCCTCCGGACGGTCTCTTCGACCGGAAGGCCTGGCAAAGCACTACCTCCGACTCCGACCCCACATCTCCGACCAGGGTATGCAAAGACCCTGCTCACTACTCTTCTCCGACTGGCGCAACCAGAGCCGACTGGGACCAACCGACCGGGGACGCCCGCCCGGAAGGGACCAGAGAACAAACGGAGAAAGCAAGACAAGGCGCTCAAGTCAAACCATGATACTAGGGACCATACCCTATCACCTACAGGAACAATACTCTGTAACCGCCCTGACACAAATAATATTGTAGGCGCCGACATTTTTCCTCTACAGTTGTGGGCGCCATTAACTCCCATACAGTAAGGCCCCCACATGCCTCTGGGCATCGACACTATTGCGGGCGTCAGGATTTACCGTACCAAGTGAACATGGTGAGACTCCTCACAAGCCTCTGGGCATCAACAGTATATGCAGGTGCCGACATCTGCCATACCCGAAACAAGATGATGTAACCTCCCACATACAACCGACATTGCAATAGTGTTGTGGGCGCCTACCATCCTCCTGTACCCGCCAGCGTGGGCAACAAGACATAGAAGCATGCGAACTCTCTCCCTCTCACTTGTAAGGCCATCCCCTTCATCTATAAAAGGGGATGCGCTCTCTCCCAAAAGACTAAGTTGATTCAAGTTCATACAAGTTATTCTAGATTCATTAGATCAACCAAGTTCACTAGCTCACAACCACAGAACCGCCAGGTTTGAACCTAAGAACACGCTTGAACACTTAGCTCATAGAGGAGCTCCCTGTCACTCTCAGCCTTTCCGACCGGACCTCTCGTGCACCCTATCTTTCTCCTTCTTGTTTGTAACCCCACTACAAACTTCGAGCACCTGAGCTCAGGAATAAAGTCACTGGCCGACTCAAACTGGACGTAGGGCATGTTGCCTGAACCAGTATAAACCCTGTGTCATTGAGTGCAAGGCGACCTCGATCACAACGTACGACAAAACTACAAATATTTACTTGTTGGTCACTTTCTGCACCGACAGTTGGCGCCGTCCATGAGGAAGACGTTATATGTTCAACACTTTTTGGTCATCGGATGACCCACTTTTCCACCACCCTCGCCGTGGCGGGCTCTGGCAATTCGATTGGCTTCGGCTCACTGGAGTTTCCTACGCTCTCACCTATTGGGATGTGGGTTCCACCCATCTTTGAGCCATCCTAGGCCTTCCTCCTCAGAAGCCTAGACTTCATCGCTGACCGGCTCAGCGTACCTACACCTCCGCGAGGAGGCACTTGTCCCGGCACTCGTCAGAGGGGCGACCCTCCATCGACTCCAGGACGCACGACTTCAATGACGCGGCATCTGCACGCCATTCCGAGCAAACTCTCTGCTCAAACCCCACTGTAAGTAATATGCGTATTGTTATTTACTCTTTATCTACTATCTCCCGCTGATCATCCAGAGGGACTATACTGCCCACGCCACGAACACCGTACGTTCGGTTCCCCTATGGCCTCGTGCCCCCTGTGGATGCATATGCTCGGGGGCTCCGAAGGATGCTGGCACCATCCCCCCTCACATCCGAATTCGTGGGGAATGGCTTAGCCATGCTCCTGCCACTCTCCACGAACTCCCGGATGACGAGGGTGAGAGCAACGGCTCCAGCATCGGTGACGTGGCACCCTCACCACCGTCCATCCTAGGAGTGTGCTATGGCGGACGCTCCGAGATAGCCACTGGTGGTTGTGGAATCTGCACAGGCTCACACCCCTTTGGACCCATGTGCGGGGGCCCTCATGTCTGCATAGGCGCACGCCATGGAATTACGACAACGGCGGCAGAACCAGTCGTCGCCTGTGGTGGCACATTCGGTATATAGCACATTGCGCCCCATGTGCATGGCCTGGCAGGTGGCGCCAGGGTCACGCCCGTCAGGTTCAACACGACATCATGAATGAGGGGAATGATCTCCCACAGTTCGCTCGGGCTAGCCAGAACATCGTCGCTGCAGCAATGCTTCTGTGCGCCGTTCCTGAGCCCGTCGACCCCCAGGAGCGGGCAGTCTACCGGAACCTTCGAGTTCTAGTAGAAGCCGCCGCTATTCAACAGGCGGAAAGCTCTGCATCACGACTCTGACATGCGCCCTCTCTCCCCACCAGGGGAACGGGGACGTGCCAGATGGATCGCTCCATCCTCTCGCTGCTATAGCCGCTAGGTATGGCTCGGGGGGCAGCAACCGCGCCACGGTCTGACCTGGCGCCTACTTCCCACCGACTACTGGTACACGAGCGGCCCGGTCCACACCAGGATGCTCGTAGCATTGTCAGCAACCGGCATTGGGCTCGGCACGATGATGATGTCCACCGAGCGGCGGCAAGAGCAGGCGACATGGATCCCAGCTGAACCATCAAGGGGAGCGGTGAAACGTGCCCCAGGCACGATCACCAACCGGACGACTAGAGTCCCAGCCCTACGGGTCCAGGGCCGTGGGCCTTTGACCGGTGTATCCGGAGAGCGCCATTCCCACAGCGCTTCCGACCGTCCACCACCATCACCAAGTACACCAAGGAGACAAACCCTGGTATTTGGCTTGAAGATTTCTGGCTCGCCTGCCGAGTCGGAGGGTTGGATGATGACTATTTCATCATTCAATATCTCCCCATCTATGTGGGGGAACATGTTCAGGCATGGCTTGAATTCCTCCCACACGACAGCATCCACAACTGGGCGGATCTCAAGAGGGTCTTCGTCAGGAATTTCCAAGGGACGTATGTCTGCCCTAGGAACACCTAAGACCTCAAGAGTTGCCAAGAGGAGCCTAGCGAGTTCCTGCGGGACTACATTCGTAGGTTCTCCCAATGATGCAACTCCCTCCCTGATGTCATCGACGCAGACGTCATCAGCGTGTTCCTCTCTAGGACGACCTACGAGTCCCTAATCCACAAGCTTGGATGCCTAAAGCCCCGTACCACCCACGACCTGCTCGACATCGCCACTAACCACGCCTTCGGCAAGGAAGCAGCCGGAGCGGTCTTCAATGGAGGCCGGGACAAAGGCAAGGCCAAGCGCATGGACCAAGATGAGAGCCCCTCCACACAGAGGGGCAAGAAGAACAAAAAGGACTGACGCTGACTGGACAACACCGTGTTGTTTGCTGCAACTAACTGCACGGGCAAGCAGCCAACAGGCCCCGCTTGACCATTTCAATAAGCTCATAGATAGCCCGTGCACCAACCATGCCTACCCCATCATACACCTCTACAAGGATTGTGAGCTCCTCAAACGTTTCCAATGATAGGCCGGTGGGCCGAAAGAAGGGGACGGCAAAGAGGCGGCAGCCAAGAAAGGAGGCGCGGTGGGCAAGGATAGAGATGGTTTCCCCAACGTCGATGAATGCATCATGATCTTCGGTGGATCCGACGCCATCTAGTCTAAGCGCCAGCACAAGGTACGCTATAGGGAAGCATACGCCGCCGAGACAGTCGTCCCCTCCTTCCTCAGCTGGTCGGAATCTCCTATCATCTTCGATCAGAGGGACCATCCCTCCCACATCGTGAGACCGGGATGCTACCCACTCATTATTGATCCCATCATCCGAAAGAAGTGCCTCACCAAGGTGCTAATGGACGGAGGCAGCGGCCTCAACATCCTCTATGTCGACACCCTCGATGCCATACGCATCCCCCGATCAGAGCTCTGCCTGGCGGGCTCTCCCTTCCATAGAGTGATCCTGGGAGCGCAGGCATACCCGCTCGGGTAGATCAACATGCCCATCATGTTCGGCAGCCAAGCCAACTTCTGCTCGGAGGTTCTCACCTTCGAAGTGGTGGACTTTCTAGGATCCTACCATGCCATCTTGGGGCGGCCATGCTACGCCAAATTCATGGTAATCCCCAACTACACCTACCTCAAGCTAAAGATGTCGAGACTGAACAACATCATCACCATGAGCAGCGCCTTCTCGCACGCCTTCATGTGCGACCGCGAGCACTATGAGCTCACCACTACGATCATCAACTCGTCCGAGCTCCTGTGGCTCAGGGAATCACTGATCCTGGTAGTCCCAGACTGCAACCAACCAACCTCCTCGATGGCCTTTCGACCGCTCAAGGAAACCAAGGCAGTGGGAATCGACCTCACCGACCCAACCAAGATGGTTCAGATCAGGACCCAGCTCCCGACCAAATAGGAATGCGAGCTCATCGACTTCCTTCGTAACAACCGTGATGTCTTCACATGGTAGCCTTCTGACATGCTAGGCATACCACGGGGGGTCGCTGAGCACGCATTGTGCCTCATCCCAGGCTTGAAGCCCACCAAGCAATGCCTGCGTCGCTTCGACAACGAGAGGCACAGGGCCATAGGCAAAGAGATTGCCAAACTCCTTGCAGCCGGATTCATCAGAGAGGTATTCCACTCTGACTGGCTTACCAATCCTGTTCTTGTTAAAAAGAAGATCGGGAAGTGGAGAATGTGCGTTGAGTATATGGGCCTCAACAAAGCGTGTCTGAAGGATCACTTTCCTTTGCCGTGCATAGACCAGATAGTCGACTCCACCTCGGGTTGTAAGATCCTCTCCTTTCTGGATGCCTACTCAAGCTATCACCAGATCACGATGAAAGAGTCTGATCAGCTCATAACCTCATTAATCACCCTGTATGGTTCATACTACTATGTAACCATGCCATTCAGCTTGAAGAACGCTGGCGCCACCTACTAGAGGTGCATGCAGCAATGCTTCACCAACCAAATCGACCCGCTCGATCAGCCTAACCAAACCGAGTGGCCAAGACCAATGATCGCCGTCTATGTTGATGACATAGTGGTCAAAACAGCTCAAGCCTATGACCTAATCGCAAACTTGGCCATGACATTCACGAACCTCTAAAGGTTCAACATCAGGCTGAATCCCGAAAAATGTGTTTTCGAGGTTCCAAACGGAAAGCTGCTAGGATACATTGTGTCTGAGTGCGGCATCGAGGCCAACCCCAAAAAAATCACGGCCATCTCCAACATGGGTCCCATACACAACGTCAAGGGCGTGCAAAGGCTCACCGGCTGTCTAGCTACCCTAAGTTGATTCATCTCCTAGCTTAACGGACGGGGGATGCCACTCTAAAAGCTCCTCAAAAAGATAGACACTATCGTCTGGACTGAGAAAGTCTAGCAGGCCCTAGAGAGCCTCAAAGTGTCCCTGACGTCAGCCCGATCCTTATCGCTCCCAAACAAGGAGAACCCCTTCTCCTCTACATCGTGGCCAGCAACCATGTGGTAAGCGTCGCGCTGGTCATCGAAAGGGAGGAGCCAGGACACCAACTTAAGGTCTAGCGGCCCGTATACTTCATCAACGAAGTACTCGCTGACCCGAAGGTCCGGTACCCCTAGGTGCAGAAACTCCTATATGCCATGCTGATGGTGACCCGAAAGCTCCTGCACTACTTCACCGACCACGAAGTCATGGTCATCACTTCATACCCACCCGGGGACATCATCCGCAACCACGATGCCGCAGGATGGATCTCTAAGTGGGCACTCAAACTCATGGGCCACGACATGAGGTACATCCCCCGTACCGCCATTAAATCTCAGGCTCTCGCGGATTTTGTCATCGAATGGATAGAGGTACAGCTACCGACCCTAGATGTCACCCACGAGTACTGGACAATGTACTTCAACAGGTCTGTAATGGCACCTAGCTCGGGGGCTGGAGTGGTTTTGATCTCCCCGGACAGGAATAGGCTCCACTATGCCATCCGCCTCCACTTTTTAGCCTCAAACAACGCCACGAAGTACAAGGCCCTCATCAATAGACTATGCATCGCCATCGAGCTCGGTGCTACATGACTCTACGTTCACGACGACTTAGAGCTAGTCGTTGATCAGGTCATGAAGGAGTCCTCCTGCAAAAGCCCCCTCATGGTAGCATACTGCCAAGAGGTGCCAAGCTCGAGGACAAATTCTAGGGGATCAAGCTACATCACGTCCCTCGAAGGGACAACAATGCCGCCGATTTTCTTATAAAATTGGCTGCCAGGAGGGATCCATCCCCAAGCAGGGTCTTCATCAATGACGTCCACGAGCTATCTGCCCGCATCTTGGATGGTCCGATTCAGACACACCCCGATGCCCAGCCAGCGCTCGGGGGCTCCGACCCCACACCAAGCCAGCACCCGGGGGCTTCGACCCCAACGCCAAGTTGGCGCTCGGGGGCTCCGATCCCAGAACCTCCATGACGACATCACCTGCAAATGTCGTCGTATTGGCACTCGGTCAAACCGACTGGCGAGTGCCACTACTCACCTACCTCCTTGAGAAGGTTCTCCCACCCGAAAGGACTAAAGCCTGACGAATCACTCGATGCGCTAAGACCTTCGTCGCGCTCGGTGATGAGCTCTACAAATATAGTCCATTAGGAGTGCTCATGAAGTGTGTCCCCACCACCCAGGGGAAGCAGCTCCTCCTCGAGGTCCATGCCAGGATTTGCGAACATCATGCGGCCCCAAGGTCACTGGTCGGAAAAGCCTTTCACCAAGGTTTTTACTGGCCCACCACACTACGAGATGCAGAGGAGGTCGTTCATAGGTGTGAAGGATGCCAGTTCTACGCCCGGCAAACCCATTTGCCGACACAAGAGCTCTGAACCATCCCCATCACCAGGCCATTCGTGGTCTGGGGCCTCGACATGGTGGGGCCCCTCAAAAAGGGCCTAGGTAGCTTTAGTCACCTACTCATAGCAGTCGACAAGTTCACCAAGTGGATAGAGGCCAAGCCCATTACCAACATCCGCTCAGAGGTTGTAGTCAAATTCTTCCTCGACATCATCTACTTGTTTGGCGTTCCTAACTGTATCATCACTGACCACGAGACTAACTTTATCAGAAAAAAGTTCCTAGACTTCAGCGATGGATATGGCATCAGGATTGACTGGGCCTTGGTCGGACATCCACGAACTAACGATCAGGTCAAACGTGCCAATGGCATGGTCCTCCAAGGACTTAAGTCATGCATCTTCGATCGACTCAACAAGTATGCCGGGTGATGGGTTGCAGAGGTCCCAGCGATCCTCTAGAGCCTAAGAACGACCCCAAACCGATCCATAGGGTTTATACCCTTCTTCCTGGCCTACGGAGCTGAGGCAGTGCTGCCCTCCGACCTCAACCATGGCACCCCAAGAGTGAAGGCTTTCGACTACGATCGAGCTATGGAGGCTCAACAAGATGTAGTCAACCTGCTCGAAGAGGCCCGCAAGACGACCGTCATCTGCTCCGCTCGATACCAACAAACCCTCCACAGGTACCACGAAAGGAAGATCAGTGGGAGCATACTCGAAGTCGGCGATCTCGTACTCCGGAGGACCCAATCAACGAAGGAAAAACACAAGCTCTCTCCACCATGAGAAGGGCCCTATATGGTGACTGAAGTAATCCGATCGGGCACCTACTGACTAGAGGACAACAACGGCAACGTTCTCACCAACACTTAGAACATTGAACAGCTACGTCGTTTTTCCCCTAAATTTGGTCTAACTGCTTTTTAGTCAACACTTGCCCCTATAAAGCACCCCAGCCCGAACACTTTCAGCCCAGGTTGCTCAGGGGCTCCATAAGGGTACAATACTGAATACTACCTCTCATTTTTACTCCCTTTTTTACTGACACATGGTAAACAACTTCGTCCCTGAACGAAAGCACATTCTTTTTCCTTCAATTGCCCTACGTAACTTTTGTTCTTACTACTAACCGAACGCACCCCGCCATGACCTATGGTTACGAGCAGCCAAGCCCCATGGGCCATGCCTAGGCTCTTAAAAAAGCTATAGCCTATGAAACTAACGGGCAGGTACGAAAAAGAAAGGACAAAAAACAAAAGATACGCTAGGATAAAAACAAGGAACGGACAGTGATTTCTATCAAAAAACAATACTGATGTATTCATTGATACAAGAAACACACCGAGAGACAGGAAGGGAGCGAAGGGATGCCCCATGTAGGCCATGCTGACTCCATCATGAACAACAAGCATGGGTCCCGGTCGGACATTTCCAACTAGAGCTCTCCAAACCCCGTCACTCGGGTCATCAAGGTAACACTACCAAAGCCCCTCTATTTCTTTATAATCATTTCATATATCCATATGCGCATTCATTCCATACGCCCGTGCCTCCTAGACAATTCGGGCCCTGAATCGCCCGGGGGCTCGAGAACTAAGCATCGCACGTGTAGCAAAATGCATCACAACGCTCTGTGTTGCGTCACAAAGCGACAGTTGCCTCATTCAATATGAGCAACAACAGAGCTAGGGAAGAAAAACACAGATGAGCCCTATGTGGCCCTCGCCCAGTCTGGCAGACAGGGTCATCTCAACCTTCTTGTTCGATCCTAAACCTATTGCTAAGCCCACTGAATCTCCATAGAGGGGAGGCCGTTAGGCCACCCGGGTCGATCTCTAGAATGACCCAGGCATCTGTCGGGTTGCAGGTAAAGGAGCAGTGGAATGTCACAAGAGAGCTATGCCAACCCCATCACGAACGACGGATCCAGATTCCACTCGATCATACCCATTAGTGAACTCACCGAGCGTGTCACTCGAGCCCGAGCGATCGGGACAAGCGACAAAACTCAGCCCCTCCGGTTGTGAGGAAACGAGGACGGGGTAACACACACAACTCAAACCGACCCCTACTAAAGCCCAATGGGGCTTGAGGGCTCAAGACACAAAATGCCTGGGTCTGTGACCCTGAACTCGCTCCATCAGGATCCATGACTCTAACTCGCCCGATCCCATGGCACGCACCGCCGCCAGGATCAGCGAGCTCCGTCTTGCCCAATCCCTAAACTAACTAACTAACTACCTTGGCTACGTGGGCTGCATCGACGCTAGGATCCGTGAGCACCGCCTTGCCGCCTCACCCGATCCCTAAACTAACTAACTAACTAACTGCCTCGGCTGCGCGGGCTGCACCGACGCCAGGATCCACGAGCACCACCTTGCCGCCTCGCCCGATCCCTTAACTAACTAACTAACTACCTTGGCTGCGTGGGCTGCACCGACGCCAAGATCTGCGAGCACCGCCTTGCCGCCTCGCCCGATCCAAAAAAAAACTATCTCGGTTACGTGGGCTGCACCGGGGCCAGGATCCATGACTCTGACTCGATGAATCCCATGGTGCGCACCAATGCCAGGATCCACGAGCTCTAACTCGTCTGATCCCTAAGATTAACTTCCTCGCCTGGTCCCATGGCGTGCACCGACGCCAGGATGCACAAGCTCTGTCTCACCCAATCCCTTGAAACTAACCGCCTCGGCTGTGCAACGACGCCTTGGTCGATGACTCCGTCTCGACTAAAAAACACGCACACACGCCCGCTAAAACAAACATCCCCTAGACGGTTCTGCCCGAACTGCCCGGGGGCTCAGGGGCTACACCCGCGGGTGCGCTCGCACGTACCCGCTGACAAAACGAAAACCTCCCCCGCTGGCAACACGGAAAACGCCCAGACAGTTCTACCAGAACCGCCCGGGGGCTCGGGGGTTATACCCACAGGTGCGCTCACGCGCAACCGCCGTCGAGACAAAAAAAACCCAAACGATTCTACCCGAGTTGCCCAGGGGCTCGGGGGCTCCTGTTGGGTTCATAAACCCAGGGTCCCTCGCGAACTAGCTTCCCCGCAAAGGCTCGGCCCAAGCAGACAGCGCGCAACTCATGGGCCGGCCCAAGTGTCTAAAACAACAGGCCAGGAGGGTGGTCTAGTCACCGACCGAAAGGTCAGACCGAGGAGGAACAACGCCCGCTTACCGACTCCGGCCCGCCTCTCCGACCGGAGCGCTCACTTCGGTCTCCAGCGCCTTCGGACAGTCTCTCCGACTAGAAGGCCTGGCAAAGCACTACCTCCGACTCCGACCCCACGTCTCCAACCGGGGTATGCAAAGACCCTGCTCACTGCTCTTCTCCGACTAGCGCAACCAAAGCCGACTGGGACCAACCGACCGGGGACGCCCGCCCGGAAGGGACCAAGGAATGAACAGAGAAAGCAAGACAAGGCGCTCAGGTCAAACCATGATACCAGGGACCATACCCTGTCACCTACAGGAACAGTACTCTGTAACCGCCCTGACACAATCAGTATTGTAGGCGCCGACATTTTCTTCTACAGTATTATGGGCGTCGTTAACTCCCATATGGTAAGCCCCCCACATGCCTCTGGGCATCGACAGTGTTGCGAGCGCTGGGATTTACCGTACCAAGTGAATATGGTGAGACTCCTCACATGCCTCTAGGCATCAACAGTATATACAGGTTCCGACATCTGCCATACCTGAAACAAGATGATGTAACCTTCGACATACAACTGACATCAAACAGTGTTGTGGGCGCCTACCATCCTCTTGTACCCGCCGGCGTGGGCAACAAGAATTAGAAGCATACGAACTCTCTCCCTCTCACTTATAAGGCCATCCCCTTCATCTATAAAAGGGGATGTGCTCTCTCTCAAGAGACTGAGTTGATTCAAGTTCATACAAGTCATTCTAGATTCATTAGATCAACCAAGTTCACTAGCTCACAACCACAGAACCGCCAGGTTCGGACCTCAAGCACACGCTTGAACACTTAGCTTATAGAGGAGCTCATGTCGCTCTCAGCCCTTCCGACCGGAGCCGACCGGACCTCTCGTGCACCTCATCTTTCTCCTTCTCATTTGTAACCCCAATGCAAACTTCGAGCACCTAGGCTCAGGAATAAAGTCACCGACTGACTCAAACTGAACGTAGGGCACGTTGCCTGAACCAGTATAAACCCTGTGTCATTGAGTGCAAGGCCACCTCCGATCACAACGTACGGCAAAACTACAAATATTTACTTGTTGGTCACTTTCTGCACCGACATTATGACTCATGACCACAATGTAGAAGCTCCTTGGGGATATAAGTTTTTTCTTGAGAGATTTTGAGCTGTCATCTTTAGGTAAATGCCCTCATTTGAAAGACTTCTTTTTTGTAGAAGGTCTCCATTATTCAAGGCCTTCTATTGCAAGGATTTCCAAGAAAGCAAAGTCACAGGAGTTTAGGTTTACTAGTCAGGCCAGCTCTCTGATTTTTTTTAATAAAATATTGGAACGTAAACGCTTATGTGTGCTTGAATTGGATGGATATTTGGTCGTTGATCGAGGAGCGACCTATTCCTAAGTACGATAATTTATTTAGGGAAATTTTGCTACCGGACATGCCAAGTGACCCCTCTTTGCTAGCGGGCATGCAAAATTTGACGATTTGTTGGTGGACACTCTGGTTCCTTACAAATTTGCTGGTGGACACCGGACCGAATAAAATATTCATTTCCGAGCTTTCGAGGAGAGAGAAGCACGGGAAATGTCCTTTCTGCCCCTGGCTGTTTCTTCTACCTTGGTCTCCTTCCTCTGGCCGCGACGCAGGGCCACCTTCAGTGAGAGCCGCCAGTGCCTGTGGCCGCCGGACCACCTCTAGCAGCTCCGCCGTGGCCTCGCGGGCGCACGCGAGCAGCCGCTCCGCCACGGCCTCGCCGGCGCGCGCGACCAGCCGGTCCGTCGCGGCCTCGCGGGCACGCGCGCGAGTAGCAGCTCCGCCGTGTCCTCGCGGGTGCACGAGCAGCAGCTCCGCCGTGGCCTCGCGGGCAGGCACGCGAGCAGCAGCTCCGCCGCGGCCTCGCCGGCACGGGTGAGCAGCCGGTCCGCATGGCCTCATGGGCACGCGTGCGAGCTGCGGCTCCGCCATGGCCTCGCCGGCACGCGCGAGCAGCAGCTCCGTGGCCTCGTGGGGGCGTGCGAACAGCCGCTCCGCCACGGCCTCGCCGGCGCGCGTGAGCAGCCGGTCCGCACGGCCTTGTGGGCACGTGCCCGAGCAGCCGCTCCGCCATGGCCTCGCCGGAGCGCGCGAGCAGCAGCTCTGCCGCGGCCTCGCGGGCGAGCATGCGAGCAGCGCGAGAGCAGCCGCTCCGCCACGGCCTCGCCGGCGCGCGAGAGCAGCAGCTCTGCCGCGGCCTCGTGGGGGCGCGCGAACAGCCGCTCCGCCACGGCCTCGCCGGCGTGCGCGAGCAGCCGGTCCGCACGGCCTCGTGGGCACGCGCCCGAGCTGCGGTTCCGCCATGGCCTCGCCGACGCGCGCGAGCAGCAGCTCCGCCGCGGCGCGGGCATGTGTGCGCCACCGTGGCCGGGAAGCCTCCTCCGGCCGGGAACAGCGGCGGCCGCGGCTCGCTGACGAGGACCGCGTCGCGGCCAGAGGAAGGAGACCAAGGTAGAAGAAACAGCCAGGGGCAGAAAGGACATTTCCCGTGCTTCTCTCTCCTCGAAAGCCCGGAAATGAATATTTTATTCGGTCCGGTGTCCACCAGCAAATTTGTAAGGAACCAGAGTGTCCACCAGCAAATCGTCAAATTTTGCATGCCCGCTAGCAAAGAGTGGTCACTTGGCATGTCCGGTAGCAAAATTTCCCATTTATTTAATAGTAGTCTATTTACTAAGTTAGAATCTTTCACAAAGAGTTTGTCGGTGTTTGATAACCAGTAACTCGTTACGGGGTTACCCGAGACGATGTTCGAAGGGCTTCGGCGTACACAGAACTCGATAGTAAACGCAAAGAGACAAACGATTTATACTGGTTCATGTCATCTTGTCGAGTAATAGCTTTTACATCCAGCTGGCGGGTAGCATTTTGCGTTGAATTGATTCTATGATTATTAGAGTTATAAGGGAGTGCGCCATACCTCTTTTATATATGAGAGAGAGTAAGAGCACGTATCTAGTCCTAGTCGGTTACAAGAGAAGTGTCTTAGTCCTATTACAGAATCTGGCTTTTATAGTAAGCCGACTAAGTTGATCTGAAATAGCTTGAAGTCCACGTCATCTTGTCTCGCGTCCTTCAACATATTGTAGGTCATCCCAGGGCCCATGCGGGTAGAACTCCCGTACGAAACCCCTGGTAACTGGTCGGTCAGAGTTGTAACAATATCAAAGGATTAATTTTCTTTCAAATAAAATCAAAGGATTAATAAATATGACTACAATGAAGAGAGCAGATATTAGGATTCATTATTTTTCCAAAAAGATCCGCTACCGGCTTGTATTTATATTTATAAGAAGAATGAGCAAGTAGTACGTTGCGTGCAACGGGCACACATAGATTTTACAAGATCTCCAGGTGGAAGCCTGGGTTCTTGCCACACCAAACTTGACAGTAGTACTGTCTGTCCTAATAAGTGGAGGCAGAGGAGTTACATGTTCGGAATTTTCCCAGTAGGAGTTAAATTGCGTCAACTGAAAAGTTATGGTGGGAAGAGATAAGGTAAAAGAAATTTGGTCTCTTAATTTGTTTTATTTTTTTTGACATTTAATCATGAGTCACCTTACGCCGGTGGTAAACGGAAGCTTCAAGTAAAACTACAAAGTTAGAAAAACAGCTGTAAATTACAGGACTCTACAGCAGAAACAAAAACACCAAAATCCACTTGTGCATGAGAAACGCGCAGAGTTAAGACCTAGTACTAGTAGTACGTAAAATTAAAGAAACTGTGTTGATTTAGTCACTATCAGGAAACTAAATTTTCCGGAGAGTTCAAAACCACTAACGAATGTTTTCTTATCGGCCAACCATCAAGCAAACGTCACACGTTTTTCTTTGTTGGAGTTTGCACGTCATTTTCTTTGGTTTAGGGGGTATCGCCATAAAGCTTTGCTATTTTTCTTTCGCAATTTGCATTTGCCTCTTACGCAAACTCTCCACCGCTGACCATCCTACATGGTTCCAGATTGTGATAGTGAATCATCATTCACTGGTCAAGAGTTTTGGTCATAATTTCTAGTATAATTAATTTGACATTTTCTAATTAATGCACAACTATAGAATATCTCTTCTATTATTTTCTGTGTTATAAACGGTAGAACCGAGTCGCGTGGATTTATGTCCGTTTATTTTAGAGAGGTCATGGAGTCTAGCTAGTAGGGCTTATTTGCCGCGGATGAAGTTCCTGACTGCCAACAGGCGGGAAGAGAATGTTTTTTTAAAGGATGACAGTAGTTTTATCGTGGTTTTTATTAGACGAAAAAGGGGAAAACAAAAGTGCGCCAATTGACAAAACATGTCACACTCATCGATGTGGCTTATGCAGGTTCCCCTTTATTGTTGGGAAAAAAAACATGGTTGCCCAAATCTCATTTATAAGTAATCAATAAAACTCTCCCTAGTCTCTTTCTTAAGAAAAAAATATCTCATTCATGTTGGATCCTATAGCTGTGTAGCTCATAAACTCAGATCCGTGCTAGTGTAGTGAATAGAACCAGCACTACGAAGGCGACACAAGAGATATGGTAGGGATAGTCATGGAGAGGCATCCATCAAGCTGTGGTTGGTCACCGGAGATTGTAGGGATACTCGATGTATCCATGGTACGCCGGTGGATAACCCCTTTTTTAAAATAAAAAAAACAGGAGGGGTTTGCGCCCTTACTGGACAACTTTATTAAAATTTAAAACAAATTTACATGTTTGGACTTTATAGTTGTTGCCTCGTATTATGAGCGAGTATCGCTGACTTATCCTTGATGCACGGTTCCAAATTTACATGTTTGGATGAGTGTTTTATAGTAGTGATGTTTTTTAGTATCGCCTGTGGATAACACCAGCCTGTTCGTTGCTTAGGCCAATCGACTGGAGTCGTTGTTGGTAGCGTGGTTGAAAGTGTTGTTGCTGACTTACTGTTGTAATTGTTGTAATATTTTTCATTAGTTGTTTTGCCTTGTTTGAGTTTGTTTCTACTTTTTAATATAACCTGTAGCTTTTCTGTTTGATTTTTTAAGCGTGTTCTTTGTTTATTCGCATTGTTGGGGAACCTTTTTTTTTAGTGGAATTGTTGTGGAACGTACTGCGAAAGAGTTGGTGCAAATTGTAATGAATCATCACCCAATGGGCTTCATACTCATACCAGATTGGGCTTACATGATCTTGAACATGATTCAGGTCCAATGGGCCATTGCGGTCCCGACGATGCATATGGCGCTGAGGAGGTGCCGCTTGCTACGCAGCATGACCATTAGCCTGTTTGTTTCATCGTAAACCATCGTAGATTATTTACTGTTGCTTGGTTTGGTGTGAGAGAAAAATATTATTCTAGCTTATAATCCACGATCGTATACGAGTAAGCGAACAGGCTGCATAACCGTAGAGATTGGATGATTCAGTGACACCACAAATGTTAGGTTACTTTTAATTTTATACTCCCTTCATTCTAATTTTTAAGTCATATTATCTTTTCTAGCTATGTATCTAAAAGGTTAGAGCGATTTATAGTTTGGAATGGAGGAAGTAACTTGTATGCACTTTTCAATCTTTTCATCCATATTTATCTTGCTAGACTAGATAATGGCGTTCGTCATGAAAATATGAGTGATCTAAGAATTTTAATTTTGTTCCAAACTACGAGAGATTAAGAGTAAGGGCATGTTTGGTTCGCCTACTAGCTACTAAATTTAGTAGCTTTTAGTCACTTTAGTAACTTTTTAACCAAACGCTATGACTAAAAGCTACTAAAAGGGCTTTAGTCCTCTCTAGTAACTCTGGAGTTACTAAAAGTGACTAAACCATTTAGTGGCTACTAAAGTTTAGTAGCTCGAACCAAACACCCCCTAAGTTAAAATTCTTTTCATTAATTAATTCAAAAAAAATCTTGGATTCCTTACTTTTAGGATGGAGGTAGTACTATTCTCACAAACAAAATATTATTCATCTCTTTATAAAAAAGAAGAAAAATAATGTCATTAGATTAATTTATGTACAAGCCTGATATGACATATCTTATCTGATTGAGGGGATCGGAGTAATATTTCAATTGGTTTTTCAGTCAACCAATCACACTTTCATGCTCAAGATGGATAAGCTCATATTTTCTCTTCAAACCCATGGAACAAATCTTATTGTGCTCCTCAGTCCTGGTGGTCGCTCATATCTCCCTTCCCTATCGTCGGTAGCTTTACCGATGTTAGATCTGTCATCTCTGCCCTCTGTACTCCTAATTATACTCTCATCCATCTACAAAAGAATACAATTATTGCTTTTTCGAGAAGCCAAACAGTTTCAACTTTAACTAAATTTGTATAAAAAATTACTAACATTCACGATATAAAATAAGTACCATTAGATTCGTCATGGAATCTATTTTCACAAAAAAATGGAGACATAATGCTAATACTATTTATTGTGAAAGTTGGTCAAACAGTGAGCTACCTTGACCTGGCACGATTCTCATAATTGTATTTTTTTTTTTTGTAGATGGAGGGAGTACTAATGTTAGATCTGTCATCGCTGCCCTTTGTACTCCTAATTATACTAATGTTAGATCTGTCATAGCTGCCCTCTGTACTCCTAATTAACTAGTGACTAGCCTAAGGTTGTGTTTAGTTCAATTTTTAAAAAGTGTGTCTACTGTTTAAAAGTAGAACGTCAATCAAATAGATGGAACCACAAGGTTTTTTTAGGAGCAACTGCTTTTGTGTAGTATAATTTTGACAACACCTTAGATTGCTTTCGACTTTTGTTTTTTTCCAAATGAATGGAAATGAAGATTTTTTATGATTGTTCAAGGGAGATAGAGAGGTGGATGTTTCATAGTAGTTTTAACCAGATAGTTTACATTTTTTTCCACAACACACTGTATACAATAATTTTTCTACAACTCAAAGCTGAATCAAACAAATCCTAATTTTGTGGCCCTGCACTAATTCCGTCCACCCTCGCATATTGTCCCAGGCACCGGGGACACCAGCACCATCACTACCCACACTGGGATGAAAGTGGCAACATAAAATCCTATTTTCTGAGGTTTATTTCGGTAAAACTGATATGATTTCTGACCTTTTTCAATCATTTACCGTCTCTTATTGTTGTACTTGAGAGAGCTATCTTGTATTCTTGTCGTACTCTTTGTATGCAGTTCTTCCTTTATTCATAGTCTCACATGCAGTGCGTTCTTTCTTTGGGCCTACAGCATGGCCTGTAACTTAAACTTCTGTTTTTCCTAGCTTAATTAATTGAATTAAAACTTGAAAAGCATATATAGGCCTTTGCCAAATTATTCAAAAAGAATCATTACCGTATATAAAATTTAAATTTTCTAATTCTTTTAGGCGGTATATCTTGCAACTGTAACTAAATAGTTAAGTTGACAAATTAAATATCAAAAACTTCTGACCAACTATAATCTTTTTGTATAATTGATATCGTTGTCGACAATGCTTCAAAGCACCAAAACCGCAACCCCCTCAACCCTAATCACCCCACCAGTGTTATTGAAGCCTGAAAAAAAGGTGCGTTAAAACTTAGAAAATGGTACATAGGAGAGCCATGTTTTTTTGACAGGAGGTAAACCCGCTTTTATAGAAAGCGAAATAAGCATCCTAAGGAGATCCATGTTTTGAATCGTGATAGTGAGCATGCATCCAGTTTACGGCGACATCTAGGATTCATGGACTTTATGATGGAGAATATATAAGCTCCACGGTCATCTTTTACTATAGCTAAGAGAAAGTGCAGAGGTGCCTCATGCCATGCTCCTGTCCTGTGCAGTGCTTCAGATTTATCCTTGGCATATACCTCGATCCCATAAGTCACAATGTCTCCTCTGTTCGCTTGAGGCTTATTCAAAACTATTTTTAACCATAGAATAGGTGTTTTTCTCAGATAACATTTCAGCATAAGCATTAGCCTAAGCTAAATTTTAGCATCAGAGAACAGGGTGACATTATTAGAAGAATTAATCTACGATCAAGTCTGGAGGTTATACGCTTGTGCACCGTAGAAACCACAATACTTTACTTCGTAGTTTGAACGAGGCTAGTCGCTGCCCTGCAGCCTCTGGAGCAGCGCCATGCGTAGACCTTCGTCGTCCTGCAGCGCGGTGGCCCCGGGAGGCACGTCGACGACAACATCCTGCGTGGTCACGCCGTGCACGCGGCTCACGCACGCGTGCTGTACCTGCAGCTCCAGCGACCGGAGCGCACCCATCAGCAGCGCGGGCGCGTGGCGCGCGCCGCTCGTCACGCGCACCACGGCCGTGTCCCGGCCCACCTCCCGCACGCACAGCTCACCGTCGACGACGGCCGCGGCTTGGTCGCCGTCGCCGTCGGCGCTGATCCGCTCCCACCTCGCCACGGCGGCGTGCCTCGCCTCGGCCTCGAGCTGCGCCACGCGGGCGCGGAGTTCGGCAATGTACCGCGCGGCGTCCGCGAGGAGGGAGGCCTTGTCCATGCGCGAAACGGTGGGCACGGCGGCGCGGAGGTCACAGAACCGGCGGTTCAGCTTCTCGCGGCGCTGCCGCTCGGACTCCACGTGGCCGGCGGCTGCGCCGGTGCCCGGGCGCGGCCCTGGCTTCCGGCCCCGCCGCTTCGCCGGGCGTTGCGGAGCCGGCGCTGAGAGGCTCGGGAGCAGCTTGGCGAGCTCAGAGTCAGGGGAGAGCGCGCCGTCCGTCGGCATCTCCCACAGGCAGGCGCCAATATCATCGTTCTCGTTCTTGCCCACAAGGACATCATCGGCGAGCAGCCACTGCTCCGGGACTTCGCAGGAAGGTAGTTCGAGAATGGCGCATGACGGCTCGGAAAAGGAGAACGAGGCGGCTCGAGGGGAGGACGGGGAAATAAGCTTATCCATGGCAGCATACAACGTCGTCGCTTCTCGCTACGCTAGCTCCTCACACAGACAGCCGCAACACAGCTGAAGTGGCAAACTGGCGACCATGACTTCCTGAGGATGAGGTTTTATTTATATTGGCGCTCAAGTTCAGCTTTCACAGTTCACAAAGATGCCAATGTCAAGCATCTAAGCATTGTTCGGATCAACAACTAACAGCTATAGTTAGCTGACTAATAGTTCGTCGCTAATACTATATATATACCTATTAGTAGTGTAAGGAAAATGGACCATAGACCTATTTACTTTAGATTTTGGTGTTTGATGACCAACACAACCAAATTGGATTAATGAATTTGCAAGTGATTATTTTATAGTTCAATAGAATGCAAGATGTGACTTGACAAAAGTGACGTGGTGATCTGATGATCGACACCTCAAAGAAGACCTTAGGAGCACAAGAGAAGATCTAAGATATCAAACAAAGTTCCAAGCACGAAGATAAGGAACCTAGCCGCACGTAAGATCACGAAGAAACGAGCTCACAAAGGTGACCGGACGCTAGAGAAAAGCGACCGGACGCTCTGATCAGGAGGCTCGGCAACAGCAGCAGCGACCGGACGCTGGACCGGACGCTGGCGGCAAACCGACCGGACGTAGGACAGCAGCATCCGATCGAGTACATAGAGGTTCCAGAGCGGCGAATTTGCGACCGGACGCGTCCGGTGGCATGTGACCGGACGCTGGCAGCGCCCGATCAGTGGATCGCGGCTCCAACGGTCGGGACGACCGGACGCGTCCGGTCAGGAGTGGTCAGCGTCCGGTCAGGACGTGGTCAGCGTCCGGTCAGTAGCAGAAAAGCGGGATATCGTCCCCAACGGCTACTTTCTCAGTGGGGCTTATAAATACAACACCAACCGACCAAATGAGGTGTGGGGCTAAGAAAACATACTAAGGGTGTTGATACATCATTTTAGTGATCTCCACTTGCATAGTGCTTAGTGTTGTATTAGGTGATTAGCGTAGGTGCTTTGCGAAGTGCTTAGGTTGATTAGACCATCGCTTATGCGCTTGCTCTAGGTTTAGGCCTAGTGTTTAGTGAGGTTTGCATACCTCTTACCACTCGGTGCTTGTGCACACCATTGTTGTACATCGGAGGGAGCTTGTAGTCTTGCGAGATCACACCAACCGCGTTTGTGGTGTGGCCGCCACCATGTACCTAGAGGGAACAAGGCCCGCAGCGTTTCGGCCGGGAGCTTGATAGTGAAGACGGCGGGGAGCATCTAGGGAGATGCTTACCGGAAGGCACGTCGAAGACCCACTTGCATGTGGGGAAGGCCTGAGGCTATCCACGGAGTTACCTGACCGGGAGCTTGACCCTTGCGAGGGATTCCTTGTGAGGGGCTCCAACGAGGACTAGGGGAAAGCTTGAGCGCTTCTCGATACCTCGGTAAAAATACCAGAGTCATCGATGGGAGTTTGCATATCTCTACCTTGCTCTTTAGCTTTCGCATTTACATTGATTGTATTACTCCTTTTGCGGTAGAGATAGCAACACATTAGCAAAATCGTAGTTGCACATTTAGATAGTTTATCTTTTGCATAGGTTTTGCTAAGGTTAGAAAAAGAGGCCATAGTTTAGAGTTAGATTTTTAAGTTGTCTAATTCACCCCCCACTCCTCTTAGGCGTCATGGTCCCCTTCAATTGGTATCAGAGCAGGTTGGCTCAATTTGGACCTTTGGCTTAACCGCCGTTGAGCCGACGCTATTTAGAGTGGTTGGGATAGATATCTCTAGTCCTCCGCACTTTGATGGCACTTACTTCCTCTATTATAAAGCTAGAATGGCTTGCTACCTTAAGGCTGGTTGATTTAGGTGTTTGGAGAGTCACTCGTGACGGGATGAAAACCCATTAAGAATCCAAAAAAACTCACAAAGAGTGATGAAAAAGAAATGCACTTCAATGCTAGAGCTAAAAATTGCTTGTTTGAATCTTTTAGTATGGATGTGTTTAACCAAGTGTTCACTTTAAATACGGCACATGAAATTTGGTTAAAACTTCAAGAGCTCCATGACGGCACATCTAATGTTCATGAGCAAAAACATTGTCTAGCTAAACAAAATTATGATTCATTTACAATGAATTATGATGAGCTTGTTCGTGATATGTATTCTCAGTTTGAATCTAATTATCAATGAGCTTCATTCAATATGACTAACAAAGCTAGATGATGCGGACATCGTAAGGAAGATCATCTCCGTGCTACCACAAAAGAAATATGCAAGCATCATCACCATCCTTCACAATATGGAGAACTTGAGCACCATGACGTCGGCCATAGTCATTGGTAAGATAGTGGCATTTGAAATGTCATGCAATATGGGTCAAGAAGAAGTCTCTTTATCAAACAAAGGCAAAGCTCTCGCATGTGGCGAGAAAAAGAAGATGAAGGGCAAGCAAGTTGAGACAAGCTCTAGCTCCTCAAGTGAAGATGAAGAAGAAGATGAGAATAATGATGATGATGATGACTCAAGTCATGATGATCAATCTTCTCCTCCACCTCCGACCTTGATGAAGAATCAATCAAACTAATCAACAAGGTGGAAAAGATGATCCAAAAGCTCAATATCAAGGGTGTGACCATCCAAATCCAAGATCTTATTTTCACAAATCAAAGAAATGAGCAAAGAAAGAGAGGATGCTATGGATGCGGCGAGTTGAGGCACTTTAGTGGAAGCTTGTCCAAATAAGCCCACACCCAAGAAAAAGAAGAAGGCATGCAAGAAACAAGCCCTCACATCAATAAGGACATGGGATGATTCTTCAAGTGAAGAAGAACACTATCACAAGAGGCGAGGGAGCAAGCACTCATCATCAAGCTCTTCTCATGTGTGCCTTATGGCACGAGGTAATAAAAGCTCATCCTCTAGTGAGAGTGATAGTGATGATGATATGCCCTCTTATGAAGAAATTATGCAACAAAATCTTAATTATGCTAAAGTTTGCACTATTCAACAAAAGAAGCTCGGGAAAATAAAAGAAAAGCTAGATAGTTCACAAGAAGCATACAAAACTTTGCTTGAACAATATGAGAATTTTGCTAATCTTAATATTCAACTATCTACTAAAATTGAGCAACTTGAGGCTAGTGCAACAACAAATGCATGCACAATCAATGATGATCAACTTATAAAGAAAAATAAAAAATTAAAAGAAAAGTTAGCTAGCTCACAAGATGCATATAAAAGTTTGCTTGCTAAAATAAAAACCATGTGCAAATATTGTGATGAGCTAACTAATAAAGTTGCTAATCTTGAAGCCGTTAGTACAACTCCCACTAAGGCATCTAAAAGGAAAAGTTCTAACATGTCTAAAAATGATGCCTCTACTTTTTATAATAATTTATGTTTAGACTCATCTTTGTGCAACCTAAGTTTGTGTTGAGAAAGTTGTTGTAGATACATGCACACAAGAGGTTGCAAAGGAGCAATGAGCAACTCAAGCAAGAAGTAGCTCGCCTCACCAAGGACTTGACTCAAGTGAAAGGCAAGGCGAAGCAAGCCCAACTTCATCAAGATAACACCGTCAAGAGAGTGAAGAAGCTTGATGAAGGACAAACCGTGGTTTGCTACGTGTGCCACAAGGAAGGTCATAAGTCCTATGAGTGCAAGGTGAAGAATGGGGGAGGAGCAAAGAAGAAAGAGAAGAAGCAAACAAGCAAGCTCTCCAACACCTACACCAACAAGGTGGACAAGAAGACCTCCACACCTTATCTCTTGAAGACGAAGAAAAATGACAAGGTGGTGGCCATCAAGGTGAACAAGCAAGCCAATAATGGGGCCAAACGCTTTTGGATACCAAAGGAAATCATTTCCAATATGAAGAGCACCAAGAAGGTTTGGATCCCGAAAGGGAAGTGAGAAGTCCTATGGACTTCGGGAATTTAGAGACTTGGCAAAGTGTGGATGCATTTCATTGGGTGCATCATGATGGACAAAGACATTGCTAAGTGGGTTAGTTAATACTATGGACCCAAATTCCCCTTCTCATGTTATGTAACTAGATTCAATTTATTTCAATTGGTATTAGATTTAATTTTTTCTACAATTGGTATCTTTAGCATCTAGTTACTCTTCATGCCTAGGTATGCATTTGCTTTCTTATATATTTTGTCATGCATACACTAGGTATTTCATATGGTAGGCTTGCTCGGTTTCTTTCTTATTCCTTGGAGCAATCCTACATGGTTTAAAATTGTTTAGGAGCATGGCACATAGCTTGTCTTACAATTGTTCATCTAATATGTGCCAAAGTCCAAATTATAAATAATCTCTCCCCGATATCACCTTCGAAAATGACTCATATTCATATGATGTCATCTTTCATGTGGTATTTATTTTTCTAAAATCAATGTGCACGTTTTCTACAACTATTCCACACTTGTGTGCACAAATTTAGGGGAAGGTTACTCTATAAGTTGGATACTTTGAGACTAACATCTTTTCAAGCTTATCATGTGTGTAGTAGTCTCATTGCAAGGAAAATGTAGTCCTAGGAGATAAGCATCATACTTCAAATATCCACCACCTATTGCAAGTGGTAGAAATCAAATTGGTTTTCACATGTGGTATTTCTAAACCGATATCATCATGTTGATTTCATTTTGATATTTATATGCTTTCTCCATGCATTATATAGATTAAATTCCCTTGAGCAATAATTTACCAATTATGCATATGCTTTGCCTTCTATCATATGTATGCATATATTTAGGGGGAGCTTAGTCTATATAATGTGAGAGTCAAATTTTTTGATCTTTTTCACTCTACACACAAAGGATCATAAAGTTTGACTCTTCCTTGTGCTACTAATGTCTTTCTTTTCTATGTTTGATTCCAAAGGGAGAGAATTTAGAGAACCAAAAGCAAGCATTAATTTGTAATAATGGTCCAAGAAAGGGAGGATAGTGGATTATAGATTAGCCTATGTAATAGGAAGAATTTGTAGAAAGTAAGGCTTAAATCCATAATACCACATAGGGACATTTGCAAGGGCAAGATAAGTTTTTATGTAGTCTTACAAGTAGTATCTTTTAGCATCATATAACCTTGCCCCTTGCATTGCATTATAGCAAGTAGATAGGTTTTAAATTCATTTTTTTTATTTGCTTGTTTTGGTCATGTTGTCATCAATCACCAAAAAGGGGAGATTGTAAGGAAAATGGACCCTAGGCCCATTTACTTCAGATTTTGGTGTTTGATGACCAACACAACCAAATTGGACTAATAAATTTGTAAGTGATTGTTTTGTAGTTCAATAGGATGCAAGATGTGACTTGGACAAAGGTGACGTGGTGATCTGATGATCAACACCTCAAAGAAGACCTTAGGAGCACAAGAGAAGACCTAAAATATCAAGCAAAGTTAAGCACGAAGATAGGAACCAAGCCACACGCAAGATCACGAAGAAACGAGCTCACAAAGGTGACCGGACGCTGGACCGAATGCAGACCGGACGCTAGACCGGATGCTGGTGGCAAACTGACCGGACGCAGGACAGCAGCGTCCGATCGAGTACAGAGAGGTTCCAGAGCGGCGAATTTGTGACCGGACGCGTCCGATGGCATTGACCGGACGCTGGCAGCGTCCAATCAGTGGATCGCGGCACCAACCGTCGGGACGACCGAACACGTCCGGTCAGGACGTGATCAGCGTCCGGTCAGTAGCAGAAAAGTGGGATTTGGTCCTCAACGGCTACTTTCTCAGTGGGGCTTATAAATACAACCCCCAACCGGCCAAATGAGGTATGGAGCTAAGGAAACATACCAAGGGTGTTGATACACCATTTTAGTGATCTCCACTTGCATAGTGCTTAGTGTTGTATTAGGTGATTAGCGTAGGTGCTTTGCGAAGTGCTTAGGTTGATTAGACCACCGCTTATGTGCTTGCTCTACACTACTACACAAACTTTACTGTAGGCGGGCGTTTTTGGTTTCCCGCGGCGGGCAAAGCCGCCCGCCGCGGCCTAGAGGCCACGGTAAATCGTGGCTTAACCGCGGCGGGCGGCTTTGCCCGCCTCGGTTAATGTTTTTTAAAAACAAAACAAAACCCAGGAGCCCGCCAACGAGCCCATTCTCAGCCCACCGGCGAGCCCGTTTCCAACCCAATAGTCCGAAACCCTACCGAAACCCTAGTGCCGCCAGGATCCGATGCGAGCTCGCCTTGAGCTCCACCACGCCGGATCCACCGTCGACAGGCCCACCAGCCGTGGGAGAGGGGCGCCAGATGTGGATTCATGCCGTGGAGCCACTGGTGGCCGGATCGATGCCGTGGAGCCGCTGGTGGCCGGATCGACGCCGTGGAGCCACCGGGTCCGGATCCACCCTCGTCGGGGCTAGATACGCCCTCGCCGGGGCAGATCTGCCGCCGTGGCCATCGCTGGAGGTGGATCGAGACAATGCCATGCCGTTGTAGCCTAGTGGAGGACGGGCCGCCGCGACAACCTCCGCCCGCGTGAGCCGCCTCAATGCGCCGTCCTCCCTCCACGCGAGCCACGCCACGGCGCCGCCCTCCACCCGCGTGAGCAGCGCCACCGTGCCGCCCTCCCTCCGCGCGAGCCGCGCCACGGCACTACCCTTTGCCCGCGCGAGTAGCGCCACTGCGCCGCCCTCCGTCCGCGCGAGCCACGCCACCACGGTCGAGAAGAGCGCCGCCGCCGCCGAGAGAGATAGAGGATGGGGAGATAGAGGATGCAGCGCGTGGGAAGGGAGTGTGGCCGCGTCTGAGAAGAGTGAGAGGGAGGGTGAGGGGGTGAGAGGAGTGAAAGGGAACAAGTGCTGGCTTATATATGAAGACAACTATCGGGCCGGCGCTGGGCCATTTGGGCCTTGCCTTTTTCCGTGGCGGGCCTTTTAGTGTGCCCGCCACGATAAACCGATTTACCGTGGCGGACGCGTTAAGATGTCCGCTGCGGTAAATGGGGATTTACCGCAGCGGGCAAATAAGGTTGCCCGCTGCCGTAAATCATTTACCGCAGCGGGCGTCTCAGTGGCCGGCCAGCCACCGAATTACTGTGGCGGGCAAAAACAGTGCCCGCCACGGAGGCCAATTATGCAACGCTGCGCAAGTTCATTTCTGTAGTAGTGCTAGGTTTAGGTCTAGTGTTTAGTGAGGTTTACATACCTTTTACCACTTGGTGCTTGCGCGCACCATTGTTGTACATCGGAGGGGCTTGTAGTCTTGCGAGATCACACCAACCGCGTTTGTGGTGTGGCCGCCACCGTGTACCGGAGGGAACAAGGCCCACGGCGTTTCGGCCGGAAGCTTGATAGTGAAGACGGTGGGGAGCATCCAGGAGAGGCTTGCCGGAAGGCACGTCAGAGACCCACTTGTGTGTGGGGAAGGCCTGAGGCTATCCACGGAGTTACCCGACCGGGAGCTTGGCCCTTGCGAGGGATTCCTTGCGAGAGGCTCCAACGAGGACTAGGGGAAGCTTGAACGCTTCTCGATACCTCGGTAAAAATACCGGAGTCATCGACGGGAGTTTGCATATCTCTACCTTGCTTTTAGTTTTCGCATTTTACATTAATTGTATTACTCCTTTTACGATCGAGATAGTAACACATTAGCAAAACCGTAGTTGCACATTTAGATAGTTTATCTTGTGCATAGGTTTTGCTAAGGTTAGAAAAAGAGGCCATAGTTTAGAGTTAGATTTTTAAGTTGCCTAATTCCCCCCCCCCCTCTTAGGTATCACGGTCCCCTTCAAGGTATGATGCTACTATTTGGACCCGTCAACTAAAAGGTGGATGCATTTATTGTTTTGTTTATAAAATACCTTTTTCTTTTCTATTTGTTATTGTAGGGCATAACATGTATTTTTGCAATCTATTTAGACACTACTAGATGTGTTGGGACTTGGGATAGCTAGCGAAATAGTTGTTAGCCGCTTGCCAGATAATAGTTAGCACACCTATTAGCTAGATCCATTTGATCCACTCTAGCTAATTATTAGCATCAAACTAGCTAAGCTATTAGCTAGATGGATCCAAACGGAGGAGCCTAAGGATTCTGTGATGGTTCCAGATGGCATGAATAATGCTAAGTTGCAGTGACCGAAAGAAGGAAAAACATATGCACATATGTAGTGGTTGGTTGCTTACCTAATTTTTCGGCTAAGATTTATTAGTATGTAACGTCCTAGATCAGTCTTTATGGATTTGTTTGGTTGCTTGGCTAAGTTTAGTCCAAGTGCATTGGATCGTGTTTAGTTTCCATGGCCAGTTTGATGGCTACACTATTAAGTGTTTAGAACACATGTTTTCACACCCTAATAAATTTTGACAGGTTAGGTTTTAGACTAGAAGGATCTTGCTGGAATCAGCTAACATATACCTCTAGACGGACATCCAAACACCATGAGGGTGTGGTCTGGGCCTTGTGACCGGCCACGTCGCCGGCTTGGGGTTAACTGGGCAACCAATAAATGTCATAGCATGAAACGTCCTCTGCCACCTAAAAAGGAAAAGATGAATCTCGGTGGATGGATACAGCATATCAACCGAAATAAATTGCATTGACAACCGGATAGGAAGACACTATACGTTGTGTAGCTTCGATGGAGTACTTTATGTACTTGACGAGGCATCCTCTACAAGCTGTGCACATCAAGTGCTGAATCACGCAAATGTGGACGGTCGGAACGAAGGACGTTGGGTACCATACCAAATATGGTTGGTTGGTTTAACAGTTAACACTAGTATAATACGATACTTTATCTATCCCTACGAAAAGGTCACTCTACCGTTCAAATTATGTCCCAAAAAAATGTCATTCTAACCCCTTGTTTATGTGCAATGTGCATGCTGCACGTCCCTTGACAAAGGCAACTATACATGTTAAATAGGGGCAACCAAGGTCATTTTACCGACTTTTTCTATTTAGCTTTTTAAATTATATTTTAAAACAGTTGTATTCAATTTTTATTTTTTATTTCTAACTATTTTGGCCATGCCAGATCACATGGTGTGATAAACTAACTCCATCGTATCCACATTTGCTAATCTTCAGTCGCCTGAAATATCAGGCGATTAATTCATACAATGACTAATGCACTAATGCTTTTTTGCTGCTAAGCTGACGTAAGCAACGATATGAGCATAACCCATGCCCAGCAACGTCGCCTGATAGATTGCAAAAAGACACTGTAAAATAGCAATCCCCCATCGCATCACATCTATTACCATAGCAAGGTATGTCACGCTAGACCGATCCACTAACACATATTTCACGTGAAAAGTTTGCCACGACACTACATAGGAAAGTTTGTCGTGGCAAAGTTAGTGCGGTAACTCTATTTTAGCACACCACCTAGACCGTTATGGTAAGGCTACATTTCTACCTTAGAAAAACTCACTCTGTTACCATGCATGCTATGTATATGACCAACGCCAACCCTAAGGTGGCCCCCTTCTAACTCCAAAGGCCATGTCCGCTAAGGCCTTCCCACAGTGTACTCCTAGAGTGATGCCCAAACCCCCCCCCCCCCCCCCCCCCCCCCCCCCCCCTTTTTTTTTTTTTGCTTTAGGCGTCCCTTCCTACATTGCAGCTACCGATGCCAAATTCTCAAAAAGATTCTGGTGCAGTGCAAGATGAAGCTCCGGTGCCTAGATTTAAAGAAGAATATTTTCTTGTATTCGGTGAGAGAAGAGAAGGTTTTGATGTCACATGAGAGAGAGAGTAGACAGCATGTATATGGGTCCCATGCATGCACATAGCTCCGGTTTCAAAATTTGTTAGACACTTCAAGTAGGAAGAATGATGCCCACGTTATCACTGTGGCATCCATATTTTTCAAACTCTCCTTGCACATTGTGGAGAACCTAAGTATGAGATCTGGATTGGCTTTTAACTAGGCCCTACACCAAAAATAAAAAAAAGTTATCGATGTTGGCCCCGTTCATTTCGCTGAAAATACTGCTGAAGTAGTGCTGCAGAACAGGGCAGTTATCTTCTTTACCGTTACTTCACTACGTAGTCTACACTGTTGTCGTACCATTCCCATCACCACCTCCATCTCAATCCACCGTTTGTGCAGCCATTGCTCACCGATTCTGCATGCCATGTTCGTTTGAACTTATCAGTCTGGCTTATTAGTTATGGTACATTGTTTTTCTCTCACAACAAATCAGCGAACCATATTTTTCAGCCTGGCTTTTCAGCGAAACGATTTTCGTCCAAAACCAATCAGCCTATGCCACCATCGTTTACCGCATTTGGGTCATCTTCTTCCCCATTGCCACAACTACCATGGGAGGGGACAAAGAATGGAGTTGTATCCGGTTGGGCGCTAGTCAGAAGAAGCTGCGTGGTTCTCGTCGCAGACTCGCAGTTATCTCGATCGGCTGCAAGTGCCAATCACGCCCTTCCTGTTCCTTCTCCCTCCTTGGCCTTACGGGGCATGCCGGTGGCAACCACCTGCTTGTGATGCATTCTACTAACAGCTACTCCATGTTTTTTTTACTGTTGTTTATTCGTAAGTTTGGGTATCAGACTTGAGACCCTGGCCACAAGCTAATTTGCACCTAAGGTCAATCTTGCAGTGTTTGAGGTCAACCTCAAAAACGCCACATCTATAAGGATCATGGGTCCTTGTTCATATTTTTATTTTGGTGATTTGAGAAGATAATACAAGCTTAAGACTAACATGTGTGCGAAAGATATGTTAGATAGATTCTAATTGGTCAAAGGGATGCAAGGTTAAAGTTTAATCAAGATTCTGAGTTAGAAACGGAAAAGAAACAGCATTCTGAGTTAGAAACGGAAAAGAAGCAGCTTGGACGGCTGAAGCCTGTGTTCTTCCTTCCCTCCTGTCTACTCTACTCCAGCCCATCACCTATGGCCTGCAGACAAGGCACTGCTGCGGTGGCCAACAGCGCCAGGGCGTGGGGGCCTGGGCGGCCCGGGCGACGGCGGGCACGGTGTGCGCGCGGCTGTGCAGGACGGCGCAGCGCAGGTGGCGCGAAACGCGAGGTCGGAGCGACGGCGGTGGTCTTCGCCGAGCTCAAGAACACGGCGGGGCATGCTCATCCGCGACATCAATCTCCGGCCGTACATCACCTAGACACGTTCCGTGCGGCCCTATGGCATCGTGGGGTCACGGCGAATTCGGCGGCGTGTCACGGTGAACTCAAGAACGATGGTGGCGGTGAAGCGATCGGGCTGCGGGGAATCTCCTCACACTCTTGCGGATGCGCCCACGGCTTGTATGACAACAGACGGGCGGCAGTGGATCGAGAGAGAACTCGAGGCGGAGGCAGGCAGGATTCAAGGGCGGCGGCGCGGACGAAAACAGAGGGCACGGGGGTTCGATCTGGCGGCGCACAGTAATGACTTCGGTTCTAGTCCCTTCTCGGCGTCCGTGCGAAGGTAGGGGCAGTTCTGCGCCGGATTGAGTCGAAGTCGGTGGCGCGGTCGAGTTCTAAGTCCGGCTCTGCTGCTGATGGCAGTTGCGGATGGGATGGAGAAGAACAGGGCCAGGGGATGACCGTGGGCCCACTCGGTCAGGGAAACAATGAAGAAGAGTTTTTTTTTTAGCACTAACAATGAAGAAGAGGTGCTGGCGGCCAGCCTTACTGGGCCACGGCCCAGCCTGCAAGGGAGGAACGGTGCGTGTAGCTGGTGCGGGAGTCCTTAGCGGGCCAGCTGACGGAGCTGGAGCGGGACGCTGCGGGCCGGCAAGCACCCAAGGGCTGGGCCTTTCAGGCCGTAAACAAAAGGCAGGTCAAAACGCAGAGAAAGAAGAAAAGGAAAATGAAAAAGTTTTTTTCTTTTTAGAACCTAGGTTTAACAACTTCTCCATATTATTTTTAAACTATTTAGGTTCAAAAAAAATTTGTACATAAATTTAGAAATTTTAATTTTAAACCCACTTGAAATATTTAACGTTTCTCAAACATATTATCAAATCCTTATTAAACTTTATTTTTAAATGATCAGTCTAAAACTATTTTTAACCCATTTTTTAATTTCAAAATAATATTTTTAACCATTTTTCACAAATTTGAAAGATTTTTTTATTATTTTTGGAATGTATTTAAACTATTTTGAAAATTTAAATATTTTTTAAATATATTTAAAACAAATTAAAAAAGCATTTTTAAGACTTTTTTAAACTCAAATTTGAACTTAATTTTAGAAGAAAATTTTGCAATATAATTTTGTAGTTTTATTTTTTAAAGTAGATCAAAACCTTTTTGTCAATATTTTGTAACAAGGGTATTCACATGTCGACTAGTAAATTTATAGTCACACATGTAGCCTCGAAATGGCTAGCACTTAGAGACTCTGGATTTATACTGGTTTAGACAACGTGCCCTACGTCATGTTCGGTGATGTTGGATCGTGTTTCTTAGCATGAGGGCTCAATTTTTGCAGTAGAGGTTAGAAAATAAGGAGTGAAAGAGAGGGAGAACGAGTCTAAAATCAAGAGTCAGTAAGCTGAGACACCGGCGTCTCTTGGTTTCGTCCGGAAGAAGAGACCCATGATGCCCCTTATATTGTTGGGGGCAGGGTTACAAAGAGAGGGTGAAAATCTTCCATGCGGTGCGAGTCTTGGAGAGTGATCTGTGTTGTTCCAATACAACACGTTCCTTTGTGGGAGCCCATGCTCCATGTTGTGTAGAACAATAGCTGGTCGTGGGAGTCCTCCTCAACCATGCTGATGTGAGGAGGAGGATGGACTTACAAACGTATCAAAGCCATTTTTTATTTGGCATAAGATGAAAACCATGGTCAACGAGTTTGTATCTCACTGCTCCATTTGTCAACAAGCCAAGGTTTAAAGAATTCTTTATCCTAGATTTCTACAACACTTCATGTGCTAGATCACTCTTGGCAGGTCATTAGCATGGACTTTATTGAGGGCCTCCCTACTTCTTCCATGTTCAATTGCATTATGGTGATAGTGGACAAATTCTCAAAGTACTCTCATTTCCTTGCATTAAAACACCCTTTTGCTGTCTTAATTAAGAGGACTAAGATGTTCATTCATCATATCTACAAGCTTCATGGCCTTCCAACCATAATTGTTTCAGATAGGGATCGAGTTTTTACTGGTTCTCTATGGCAAAATCTCTTCAAGTTAGCTAGCATGGACTTACTCATGAGCACAACCTACCACCCTGAAATGGATGACCAAAGCGAACGTGTTAATTAGTGTCTTGAGAGTTACCTGCGTTGCTTTGTACATGCCTATCCTTCCAAATGGTGAGAGTGGCTCTCCCTGGCAGAATACCGGTGCAATACCTGCTACCATATAGCTTTGGCTACAACACCATTTTAGGTTCTTTTACGGGCCATGAACCCAATTGGCATTGATGGTATTGAGACCTGTGCACACCTAGACTTAAAGACTTGGCTGGCCAAACGCAAAATGATGATTTAGTTGCTTCAACAACATCTTCATCGAGCCTAACAACGTATGAAAATACAAGTAGACAAGAAGAGAACTGACCGTACCTTTTTTGTGGGCGACAAAGTTTATCTTAAGCTTCAACTTTATGGCTCCGTTCGCTGGTCTGAAACTTGGCTGAAACTGGCTGAAAAACACTATTCTGGCTGAATTGTTGTGAGAGAAAAACACTGTTCCCGCTGAAAAAACAAGCCGAACAAATCAAATATGGGGTAAGCCGAACATGACCTATGTTCAAACTTCTGGCTCGCTGTGCTAATCACAAGCTTGCCTTTCGTTACTTTGGACCTTATACTATCCTAGAGAAACTTAGGATTGTCGCTTATCGTCTGCAGCTACCTATATCAAGCTCGGTTCATCCAGTTTTCCACGAATCATTGTTGAAGAAAGCACTCGGTCCTTGTGCTCATGTCAGTGATCAACTTCCACCGGCCGACATCTACTTGCAGGTACCTGAACTTATTCCTAGACCGTCGTTTGCACAAGCTTGAATCTATTGTTATTCCTCAAATGCTAATCAAGTGGTCTTCTTGGCTGGCTTCAATGGCTACATGGGAGGATGAACATGCATTGAAGTTGCAATTCTCGGACGCACCAGCTTGGGGGTCAAGCTGTTTCTCAAGGCGAGAGGGATGTCAGTATCCCTCGTACTGACGGTGAGCACCAAAGCCGGAGATTTTTATTTATTAGAAGAATATAGAAGCCGGAGATGATGAACCGGAAGAAGGCGAGTCAATCCAGCCAACAAGGAGGTCCAAGAGAGCTCGAGGGCCCAACTCACGTTATGAAGGCCCGCCCTAGAGAAAGTGAGTATGAAGGCCCAACACGTTAGGGAGAGGAGCAGTGGGAAGGAAGTAGAAGCCAATAGGCTTGTCGGCGGCGAGCTATGCTCGTTCCCACGAGGTCCGGTGAACTCTTGTAATCGAGATGTCGCAATCGGTATCGTGACACACACCGGAACGATAGGCGGGCGGCTTGACTGATACCAGCCGTACAGCTGGTCCGAGCGCGCGGCATGCATCTGATCTGATTCTTCCAGCGCCAGGCACCCAACCCAACCCCGGCGATCAGCGATCCGCGTCATTGATCGCTGCCCATCGGCCGGCCAGACGGACAACCGATCAGTGTCGCCGTGCTTGCAGGTGCGCGCGCACTTGACCTGACAGCTCCGTGGCAACCAACCTACGCTTCCAATTCTACTTGCACCAGCCGAAGCAGCGACTACTGAAGAGTACTGACTGACGACCGTCCTCAACCATGACGATGCCATCCACGGCTGACGGCCCTCCCCTGTCCCCTCTCTCATCCACCTCTGGCTTGTCAACACCAGCAACAACTTCTTCTAAGGAAGGTTGAGCGCCACGGGAGACTTCGTCCGTCTAGAAGGCAGGTGTGTTGAAGGTTTTGCCTGTGCTCACGAGTGTTTTGTGTGCCCGGTTTCAAGGGAATGGACAGTGGGGCTGTGGTTGTGTGAGGGTGAGGCTTGGTCGGAAACGTACCGCGGATCAATTTCAACGACGATACCTGGACTGGACACCCGCACGAGCTGGTCGTTTCCAACGATTTTTCATGTCCAAACTTCAGAGTTAGCTAGCTGCTTGCAGCCAGGTACCACCGTCCACAAGACTCGAGACCAGAGCTCCGTGGCCCTCATGTGTTCAACAAGGAACCCCTCCTGTGTTTCAGATTTGCAGCTTCCTTCTTACTTTTTACAGCTTCACTCGGTCAGGACTCATAGCACCCAGAAGGCCAGAGCAACCATCACAATTCACACAGTAGCCCTGTCGCGTGGTGGAGGAACATGCTCCGCACTGCACTGACATGTGAAGATCTTGCCTGCATCACATACCTCTGACGCTCGCTTTTCGTGTACTTTGCACACGTGAGAATTCCCGGTGCTTCTCGTGAAACCAAAGCCCAGCGCGCTGTTGCTTATTCCTAAGTCCTGCTCCTAACTGCCATCAGATTCGCCACCCAAAACGCACCAACCGGAACAATCACCCCTCACCAACATCTCAATTTTTCTCTTTTCCAATCTTATCTTAACAAGAAAAAAAAGTACCTCTTATTATCTAGTAGGGATCTAAAAAAAAAGATCATCTTTTTAAACGTTGGCGCTTGTTTTATACTACTATCTTCGCTCCAACCAAAGAGGGGTAATATATCAAACAAATATAAACGAGCTAACAACCGCTGCTAGCTGCAGCTCTCTACCTATAAATATAACGCAGAATCCAAAACCTAATCCTTGGATAAAAATCTAGCTAAACCGAAGAATAAAGGAGCCATAAGGTGTCTCTGCCTGTCAAGACTCAAGACTCCAGAAGACAGAACCGCAAACGGAGACAAAGGAGACTCTTTGTGGCGTGACCGTGAGTCCGTGACCATGAAGCCACGTCCACCGGCGGGGGCGTCGTCTGCTTCCGCCGCGCCGGGCAGGCTCCGGCCGCACCTCGCGCGGCTCGCCTCCTTCCTGATCGTCTTCGCCGTGGGCTACTCGCTCGGCCTCATGTCGTCGTCCACCCGGCCGTCACCGAGACCGTCCCAGACGACGATCATACGGCCGCACGCCGTGCACCTCACCGACGGCCGCTCCAACGCCTCCCAGGCGGCATCGAACGGAACCGGCGCGGCGGCCGTGTCGAGCTCGAGCTACCCGCGGTCGCCCCCGCACGATCTGTTCCGGTTTAAGGAGGAGTGCGGGGAGCCGGTGCCGAGTGACGCCGTGGTGCGGACCCTGCTCGACAAGCTCTTCGACGGAGAGAGCCCCTACGCGGGGTTCCCTCCAAACCACACGGCGGCTCTGCTGCACCCGGCCGCGGCGCGCCCGCGTGGGTGGGGCTCGACGGGCGCCGTGTTCGCGGAGCTCATCGAGGCGGTGCGCCCGGAGGTGATCGTGGAGCTGGGCGCGTTCCTGGGCGCGTCGGCGCTGCATATGGCGGCCGTGTCCAAGAACCTCTCCCTCTCCCCGGCCATCCTATGCATCGACGACTTCCGCGGGTGGCCGGCGTTCCGGGACCGGTTCCGCCGCGACGTGCCCGCGCAGCGGCACGGGGACGCGCTGCTGCTGCCGCAGTTCATGTCCAACGTCGTGGCAGCGGCCGAGGCCGATGACGACGCCGTCAGCAGGCCGCGCCTGCTGCCACTGCCCTTCTCCACGGCGTCCGCGTTGCGCGCGCTGTGCGAGTGGGGCGTGTACGCGGACCTCATCGAGGTGGACGCCGGGCACGACTTCCACTCGGCGTGGGCGGACATCAACCTGGCGTGGGCCGTGCTCCGCCCCGGCGGCGTCATGTTCGGTCACGACTACTTCACGTCCGCCGACGACCGCGGCGTGCGCCGCGCCGTCACGCTGTTCGCCAGGGTCAAGGGGCTCGCCGTCCGGCCGCACGGCCAGCACTGGGTGCTCTCCCCGAAGCCCCCTCGAGGGCGCCGCGGCGATGACGCCCGGCGACGGTGAGTGCCTGTCGCTGTCGCCGCCGGGCCCGGGCGGGGCCATGCACTCGACTCGGCCGAACCTGTCCTGACGTGTCCCGTTGCACCAGCGTCTGTAGCCGTGTTCGTACTTGCAGGTGCAGGCGTGCAGCACCCACCACGGCACCACCTCGATCAAAAGCCGACGAAAAAGGTTGCGCCGCCCTCGCCACTGTTAAGAAGCACTCGTCTCAACCCACCATTGCTTTTGCTGTAACATTCTTCTCTAACTACACGGGGATCATATATATATATAACTATATATAAGAACGCATGAATTTGTTCTCGTCTGTGAGACGATATATTCAAATACGAGACATTTATGTGTAGATATGGACGGACACGGCGATTCCAAGTGTTTTCTGGAGTTATGTAAAGCTGGTTAGATGGAATGTTGTTGTTGTTGAATGTTGATGGTTTGTTTCTTCTTGCTTTTTTTTATTAAGAATTAGACAGTACAACATAAGACGGAGTACATATACAGCAGCTTTCATGGATGGGAAAAGGTGTAACGTTCTTTTCATCTTTTTCTGTGGGATAGGGAAGTGCAGCGCATATGTATGGGCTAGACCTAGACTTCACCAAGAAGAACCGATGCAGCCGGACAGTGATTCGTTGATGATGGTGAGGTGAGGTGAGGTGACGCTCCATAGTGGAGGGTGACGCGGTATGCGTGCGGGCCGGAGGAAGAAGATGCATGGTGATGGTGTCAGCTCAACTCTAAACGGAGTACTACAGAGCAAGGGTTAGTGGATGACTGGATGGATCGATGGGCCGTGGGAATGGTAGCTAGAATCATGCATGCATGCCAAAAGATCTTCTGTGTTATCATAACACCACGCATCATTGTAGTGTAGATCGAGTAATTTACAAGGCGATCAAGACGATCGAGCCACTGGATGTTGTATGGATTAAGTTACTGGATTCGAGGACGGCAACTTGGTTAGTTCAGTACTTCAGTGGAGAGCCATGAGCACAAGGATTTCTGATGTAATTGAAGTAATAACTGGGTAGCAGCTAGCTGTATGACTTGCATCACACCCGTGTAGCATCCATCACATATGAGAGCGATAGCTTAAACCGTACCGCATCGATGGTGATTGAAGACAAAGGAAGAAAGCGAAACGTACAGGCCATACCAAATTGAAATCGAATACCGATGCCACCGATCCTAGATCCCTCATCATTATTAGATCAGATTGTATAGGATCAGAAATGACGGTGAGGAAATGAACTTACCTAGATCAGATTGTTAGAACCATTTTTCCTTGTAACTCCCGTGTTCGAGTCTCTAGACTCAGCACTGGTGATCTACTATCATTCTCGTCTAGCTATATTCTTTCAGTGATAAATGACGTGTGATGACTATATTGATATGATAAAAAACTACCGCCCTTATCTCTTAAAGTCTCCATGTTTACATAGAGGGTGACATGCATGCGTGTTGCGTGTATTTAAACCTCTGATTTGGTAGTGAGTTTTCGAGGGGATAATAAAAAGAAAAGAAAGTGACGAGTCAACTATGGTACGGTCTTCCAATGCTTGATTTGTGCAATGATCCAGGAACTGCATCAGGTGAGGGGTGACTGCAAATTAAGCCTTGCAAAATATCCAGGGCTAGGGCGCGGCCGTGGGCGTGCGTACTCTCAGCTTTTGGAAGGACGTACCAAGACCTCATCCGCGTCAGGAACATTGTTTAGTCTTTAATTTTGGCCAGCCCGTCAGCATCTGATACCAACTGTTTCAAATTGTGACATAAATATTCGTTTTAGAAAAAAACTGTGGTATAAATCTTGATGGTGAGGTTTAACATTTTTTAAGATAAAAAGATTTTATAAGGACCAAACATTCCATCAGAGATCGAGAAAACTTCTTTTTTGTACGAGACAAACAAGAAATTTACGAACTCAGTTGGTTAATTTCTTTACAGTAGAACCACTGTCTCAGTGTTCTCGACTTGACATGGAGACTCGTATTTTTTTTAGTGGAACGGCTTACCATCCGGTCATTGGTTAGATTTTTTTTATAGTGAAACTGTCGGGGAGTATTGCCTGGACCACTGGAAGACATGTACAAGAGCGCAGGAACAACAAGGGGAAGGCATCGAACATATCTCCATCTCCCTCTTGAGTTACTGTACTTCTTCCTCCCCGAGCCTCTATCCGTAGGTCTCGAACTCTCGTCCTTCCCATGTTCTAGTTCTCCACTCCTCCGTCTAGATTGCTTTGCTTGCTCCAGACCTCCCTTCCCCTGAGGTCGTGTACTCCGATTTGTATCTGAATCGAGCTAGGACTCCGTTCGCTGGTCTGAAATTTGGTTGAAACTGACTGGAAACACTGTTCTGGCTGAAATGTTGAGAGAGAGAAACACTGTTCCGGCTAAAAAAAGAAGCCGAACAAGCCAAATTTCATACCAGCCAAACGAGGTTATTCTGTGAACCAGTTGAGAGGTATGCTAACAGAAACTTAAACATTTTCTATGGGATATGGAATTTTGAGAATTATGTATAAGAATTGCTATTTATTTTGTCAAATTGCATTTAAACCACTGTGTTTCTAGTAGCCGCGAAGCTTGTTTTAAGAAGATAAAACAAGCTGCGCCAGTGCGCCACAGATTCTGCTCACAGGTTAGGAACAAAATAGTCCAGTCTCCAGTCTCCTGTGATTAGCCCTTTAGCAGGTCATATTACTTCGTTTCAAAAAAGCAGGTCATGTACGTGTTACTGCCGTGCTCGGTGCTCCACTGAGAACGGCAGTCGAGTACTTGAGTTGCACGAGCTGCCGAGCAAGACGAGAGGACTGGATATGCTGCAGGAGCGACGAGACGTAACCGGCTTGCCGGCTTGCGCCGGTGAAGTCCCCGGTTTCACTTTGCGGCACCCGGACGCCTCGCGTCGGCGCGAAAAGCATCGAGGCCGCTTTACCGGGATCGCTGCCATGCGATCCGGTCAAACCATGGCTCCTTCGTTAATCTTTGCTATTTCCACCGCATAAAAGAATTGTAATTCACGATTTTTTTTTGAGAATGTAATTCTCGATTTCCATGAACCTATAAAAAATACTCCTACATATCAAATAAGTATTATATTAAATTAATGATTAACATGTTTTCATGATATACCTATTTGGAATAAAAATGATAATAATACTTTTTATAAGCTTAGTCAAACTAAAAATTCAACTCATTGCATCACATGCAGTGATTTTTCTCGGCCAAAACGTAGGTTCAGCAATTATTCGCCTGCTTAAGTATAAAATGCGCACAGCCAATCAAAGGGTCCAGAGGTTCAGTTCAAGAAAACGCAAAAAGTTACAGGTCACACCACCTGAACATTATGGCCTTATGGGGCATGATAGAACAACTTCTCTGGAAAGACAAACGATAGATATCAGCATCTGGATCCACCACTATAATCGTCGAGTGGAACTACTCGTGCTCTGATTTGAGTTCCTGCATTCTATAAAAAGCATGCGAAATGCAGGCGGACTACATCATGACAGGAAACAACTTTTTCAAAAGACATGTTTGAGCCTGTTTGGAATGCGAGATTTTTTTTTCTATTCCTGCGTTTTTCCTATGAAATTGAATTGATTCCTGTAAAATTCTACGTTAGGGCTGTTTAGAGGCCAATACTGAGATGATCCTCTCATCAATTGAAACTATCCATGTGCTCCGAGTTCCTCCTATATACTTCCTTGCTTCCATGGTAAGTCGTTCTAGCTTTCTTCTAGGTACATAACTTTTGCTATGCATATTTATAGTAAAGTTATGTATCTACAAAAGCTAAAACGACTTAGGCCCTGTTGGTTACCCCTCCTAAAAGTTTTAGGAGCTAAAATCTTGATAGAATTTGCCTAAAGAACCAAACACCTCCTCTAAAAGCTCCTAAAAACTTTAGGATAGGCTAAAAACTTTAGGAGCTCCACCCCGTCCTAAAAGCTAGTCCATCATGGACCCCCACTACCCCTCCTTTATTGCCCTGCCCCCCTCTCTCTCTCCCACCCTCCCTCCCACCCGAGCCTCCATAGCCGCGGGGAGCGGAGCCAGGGCGCCATCGCCGGAGGCGCGGGGCTGGGCCGCCGCCGCGTGCGAGTGGGTCGCCAGGAGCTGCCTGGGCGCGGTCGCTCAAGCTCGTGGACGAAGGGAAGCCGGGCCACGGTCGCCGGAGCTCGTGAGCACGGCCTTCCCCGGATGTGGGCGCCGTCGGGAGCTGCCTTGGCCACTGGGGCACGGGGCGAGCGCGTGGCCGCCGGGCGCAGCTGCGTACGCCACCGAGCACAAGCTGCCACGCGATCGGGGCCTGCAAGCTGCGGACGAGCGCGGGCGCGGCTGCCAGGGCCACGCGTGGGCGCTGGTCATGAGCGGCGTGGCTGCCAGGGCTATGCGCAGCCACCAGCGTCGCAGCGTGGCTACCGATGTCGTGCGAGCAGGAGACGCCGCCTTCGGGGGCACGGGACCGGGACTCCATCGCCGCGTCGGGACTGGACTCGAGGCTGGGCCTGGGGGCGTGGCTGCCGGGATAGGGACGCGGCCGCCCGGGGGCTTGGGCGTTGGTCGTCGGTGAAAGCTCTAGTTTGGTTTTGGTGAATTGATGAAACCCTAAGTGCTAACCTAGTTTATCAAGTAATTATGAGATAGGTAGCACACTCCAAGTGATGAAGCAAATGAAGATCATAGCATGATGATGATGATATCATGATGATGATCAAGTGCTTGGAAGAAAGAGAAAAACAAAAAGCTCAAGGCAAAGGTATAAACCATAGGAGCTATTTTATTTTAGTGATCAAGACACTTAGAGAGTGTGATCACATTTAGGTTTAATAGCCATACTATTAAGACGGGTAAAACTCATATCGGAATGCGGTTATCAAAGTGCCACTAGATGCTCTAACTCATTGCATATGCATTTAGGATCTAGTGGAGTGCTAACATCCTTGAAAATATTTGTGAAAATATGCTAACACACGTGCACAAGGTGATACACTTGGTGGTTGGCACATTTGAGCAAGGGTGAAGAAGATAGAGTCGAAGAGGAGTTAGTCACGCTGGTTATAGAGTGACCGGACGCGTCCGGTATGTGATCGGACATGTCCGGTATTTTGGCGACAGACTCAGCGATCGGACGCGTTCGGTGTGAATCTGAAAAGGAAGTATACGACAGGACAATCGATCAGACGCTGGCAGTGTTCGGTCTGGTATCACCGGACACGTTCGGTCGGCCCTGGAGGCTTACTGGACTCGACCGGACGCATCGGCTGAGTGTCTGGTCATTTGTGTTTCAGCATTCGGTGTGAGCGTCCGGTCGTCAGCAGAAGGGGCAGCAACGGCTAAGTTGGTTTGTACTGGACACATGGCAGTCTGGGGCTACCGGACACATTCGGTATGCCGACCGGACGCGTCTGGTATTCACGACCAGAGCATCCGGTGCTGCGTTCGGTCAGTTGGCTTGCAGCGTCCGGTCAGCCCGCATTATGCCCAGTGAAGGAGTATAACGGCTCTATTTCATGGGGGCTTCTATTTAAGCCCCATGGCCGGTTGAAGCTCACACCTTTTGACCATTTTCATTGATATAGCAACCTTGTGAGCTTAGCCAAAGCCCTCCCACTTATCTCCATCATTGATTCATCATCATAGTAAGATTGGGAGTGATCCAAGTGCATTGCTTGAGTGATTGCATCTAGAGGCACTTGGTATTCGTGTTTCGCTATGGATTTCGCTTGTTACTCTTAGTGGTTGCCGCCACCTAGATGGCTTAGAGCAGCGAGGATCGTTGAGTGGAGGAGGTGATTGTCTCCGGCTCCGATCGTGGTGATTGTGAGGGGTTCTTGACCTTTCCTCGACGGAGAGTCAAAAGGTACTCTAGTGGATTGCTCGTGGCTTATGTGATCCTCATCTTGTGTTGGTTGTGCGGCACCCTATTGAGGGTTTAGCGTGTGAAGCCAATTAGCGCGTGAACCTCCAAGTGAGTGAATCGCCACAACGAGGACTAACTTGCCGGCAAGCAAGTGAACCTCGGTAAAAATCATTGTGTTCATCATTAATTCCGAGGTGATTGGTCTTCATTGTTATTCATCCTTATGATTGATTGGTTCTTTCATCTATACGGCAGTATAACCCTCTTGATCACTCTCTTACTTTACCGCAAACTAGTTAACAAGCTCTTTAGTGTAGCTAGTTGTGAGAGCTTGCTTGCTTGGTTGGTGTGGCTCTTTAGTTAGCCTTTGAAAGCACACTAATATAGGGTAGTGTCATAGCTCTTATGTGATTCGACACTACCTAAACTAGAATTGTGGTAGGTGGCTTGCATTTTGAGTAAGCTAGCGCAACACTTGCTTCGCCTCATAATTGTCTAACTATTTTGGTTAAGTGTTGTTGTAGAAATTTTATTAGGCTATTCACCCCCCCTCTAGCCATTAGGATCTTTCAAGTGGTATCAGAGCCGAGGTCACCATTATTTGAGGCTTAACAACCTTAGGTGTTAAAATGACTCAAATCAACAACACCAAGAAGCCACCCCAATTTGATGGCTCAAATTATTCTTATTGAAAGTCAAAGATGACCACATATATCAAGTCAATCAATAGGAAGGTTTGGAAGGTGGTAGAAACAAAAATTGAGATTGAAGATCTAGAGAATCCCACCGTGGCCGAAGAAGTGCTTCTTCAAAATAATGACATTGCTCTAAGTGCCATTCATGATGCAATTGATGTGAGAACATTTGAGCAAATCAAGAATATTGAGATGGCTCATGAAGCTTGAAAGAAATTAGAAGAATCATTTGAGGGCACTCAAGCCATGAAGGGTGCAAAGGCATATATTTTCAAAGAGAAGTTTGCAAGCTTCAAGATGAAGGAAGATGAGAGTGTGCCGGACATGTTCCATCGGATGAAAGTGATTGTCAATGATCTCAAAGCACTTGGTGAGAAGATAGAGGACAAGGACTTCTCCAATAAGTTCTTGAGATGTTTTGCCCACAAGATTTGGCATGTTGGTCACCTTACTAGTGAGGACCGGTTTGAACACAATGACACCAAACCAAATCTTGGGAGATATCATGACCGATGATGCTTATAGAGATGATGATGAGAAGGAAGAAAAGAAGAAGAAGAAAGATGACAAGAAGGATGACAACAAGAAGAGCATAGCATTCAAAGCTACATCATCAAAGGGCAAAACTAAGCAAGAGACATCAAGTGAAGAAGATGAATCTTGGGATGATGATGATGATGAGAAGATGGCTCTCTTTGTCAAAAGATTTGGCAAGTTTATGGTGAAGAAGGGCTGCCGTGCAAGAAGAAAGAAATCTTCATTCAAGAACAAAGATGAGTCAAGAAGGTGCTTTAAGTGTGGAAGTAAAGATCATCTTGTTGCTCAATGCCTATACAATAGCGACAATGATGATGACAACAAGAAGAACAAGAAGAAGGACAAGAAGGAAAAGAAAGAGAAGAAGAACAAGATGGCATTCAAGAGGAAGAAGGGTGGTTCATATGTAGTCACTTGGGATAGTGATGCTTCCTCAAGTGATGATGATGATGATAGTGATGATAACAAGACCACCAAGAAGAAGGTTCTTGTAAGCATTGCTATCAATAAGAAGCCTTCTCTCTTCGAATCTTCATCATGCTTCATGGCTAAGGCCACTAAGGTACAATCTTGTGATGATGAAAGTGATGAAGAACATATTGATGATAATGAACATGAAAATGAAAATGATAGTGATAGTAATGATGATGAACCTACTAAGGACGAATTATTTGACATGCTAGAAGATGTTAAAGAACACTTTGACATTAAGAGAAGGGAATGCAAGAGCTTGAATAAGGAGGTAAAAGTCCTTAAGCAAGCCCTTGATGAGCTCAAAGCAACTCATGAGAAGCTAGAGGAAGCCCATAAGAAGCTTGGCAAAGCTCACAAAAAACTTGAAAAAGCTCATTCTTCTTCGCTTAAAGAGCAAAATAAAAAGAAGCATGTTGAAACTTGCAATATAGGTTTAACTTGTGATATAATTGATGAATTACTATCTATGTCTATCATTGTTGCTCCCACTAACCCTTCTTGTAGTACTTCCACTTCTACCTCATCTAGTAGTGATGGTCTCACTTGTGATGCCTCACTAGTGGTTGAGAATGAGAACCTCAAGAAGGAGGTCACTAAGCTCACTCACACCTTAGCTAAGACTTATGGTGGTGAGGACCGCTTGTTTATGTGCTTGGTAGCCAAAGAGCTTCTCTCTATAAAGAGGGATTGGGCTATACCCCCAAGAAAGGCAAGGCGGTCTTTGCTCCTCACAAGACTAGTTTTATAAAGAACAATGGTCAGTTTTGTACTAGTTACAAGCAAGTGGGTCACAAAGAGCAAGAATGCAAAAACAAGAGCAAAAATGCTAATGTATCCTCCATTAAGCTTGATTCATGCTATATGCTTACTAAGGGTACAAATTATGTGAAGGTTAAGTTCATTGGTAAACCATGGATAGGCTCAAAGAAAAAAGCCATTTGGGTTCCAAAGAGCTTAGTAACTAACCTTCAAGGACCCAAGCAAGTTTAGGTATCTAAAAAGAATTGATCTTCTTTTGTAGATCAATTACAAAGCCGGAGGAAGGCATTGGGTTCTTGATAGTGGGTGCACTCAACACATGACCGGTGATGCAAGAATGTTCAACTCAATCAACACCAATGGCAATGATGGTTATGATAGTATCACATTTGGTGATAATGGCAAAGGCAAGGTTAAAGGGCTTGGTAAGATTATAATATCTAATGACATGAGCATATCCAATGTGTTGCTAGTAGAGAGCTTGAACTTCAATTTGCTATCCGTGGCTCAATTGTGTGATCTTAGATTCAAATTCATATTTGGGGTAGATGATGTAGAAATCATAAGTGTAGATGGCTCTAATTTGATCTTCAAAGGTTTTAGATATGAGAATCTATACTTGGTTGATTTCAATGCTAGTGAAGCTAGATTATTTACATGCTTGATCACTAAGTCTAGCATGGGTTGGTTATGGCATAGAAGGCTTGGTCATGTTGGAATGAAATAATTGAATAGATTGGTTAAGCATGACTTAGTTAAAGGCTTGAAAGATGTTGTGTTTGAAAAGGATAAGCTTTGTAGCTCTTGTCAAGCCGGCAAACAAATTGGAAACACCCATCCTAAGAAAAGCATGATGAGCACTAGTAAAGCATTTGAGCTATTGCACATGGATTTGTTTGGGCCAACACAATACACTAGTATCGGTGGAAACAAATATGAATTTGTGATAGTAGATGACTACACTAGATACACATGGGTATTCTTTCTAGTGGATAAAAGTGATGTGTTTGCAACATTCAAATCATTTGTCAAAGGCATTCACAATGAGTTTGAAACAACCATCAAGAGAGTTAGAAGTAACAATGATAGTGAGTTCAAGAACACTAGAATTGATGAGTTATATGATAAATTTGGATTTAGACATCAATTCTCGGCCAAGTACATACCTCAATAAAATGACCTTATTGAGAGAAAGAATAGAACACTCATTGATATAGCAAGGTCTATGCTTAGTGAGTACAATGTGAGTCAATCTTTTTGGGTCGAAGCTATCAACACGGTTTGCTATTGTAGCAACCACCTCTATTATCACCGATTGAAAGAGAAGACACCATATGAGCTCTTGAATGGTAGAAAGCCCAACATTGTATATTTTTGGGTCTTTGGTTGCAAATGCTATATCTTGAAGAAAGGCACTAGATTGGATAAGTTTGACAAGAAATATGATGAAGGATTTCTACTTGGCTATTCCACTACAAGCAAAACATATAGAGTTTGGAATTTGGATAGTGGTACTCTTGAGGAAGTTCATGATGTTGAATTTGATGAAACCAAAGGTTCACAAGAAGAGAATGAGAACTTGGAAGATGTTAGAGGCATTCAACTTTCAAATGCCATGAAGAACATGGATATTGGTGAATTGAGGCCTAGGCAAGTGAATGATGATGAAGATGATCAAGTACAAGTGCTCTCCAACTCAAATATGCAAGATGATACAAATCAAGCTAGTACAAGTGGATCTCATGACAATAAACAAGATCAACTGGCTAGTACATCATCTCAACCCAATGATCAAGCAAGTGCAAGCAATCAAGTTCCAATCCTCCAACCAACCAATATTACAAGAGATCATCCATTGGACACTATCATTGGTGATATTTCAAGAGATGTACAAACAAGATCAAGATTGGCATCATTTTGTGAACACTTCTCATTTGTGTCATCCATTGAACCAAAGAAGATAGATGAAGCTTTGAAGGATGTTGATTGGGTGAATGCTATGCATGAAGAATTGAATAACTTTACAAGAAATCAAGTATGAGAATTAGTAGAGAGACCAAAGGGACATAATGTGATTGGAACCAAATGGGTCTTTAGAAACAAGCAAGATCAAGATAGGATAGTAGTAAGGAACAAAGCAAGATTAGTAGCACAAGGCTATACACAAGTTGAAGGTCTTGACTTTGGAGAAACATATGCCCCGGTTGCTAGATTAGAAGCAATTAGAATCTTGCTAGCCTATGCTTGTGCCCACAACATCAAGCTATATCAAATAGATGTTAAGAGTGCATTTCTCAATGGCTACATCAATGAAGAAGTATATGTAAAGCAACCTCCTGGTTTTAAAGATGATAAGAAACCCAACCATATGTATAAGTTGAAGAAGGCATTGTATGGATTGAAACAAGCACCTAGAGCATGGTATGAGAGATTGAGGGACTTCCTACTCTCTAAAGGGTTCACAATGGGCAAGGTGGACACCACTCTTTTCATCAAGAAGATTGGAAAAGATCTATTTGTCTTGCAAATCTATGTTGATGATATCATATTTGAATCAACCAATCAAGATTTTTGTGATGAGTTTGGAAAGATGATGGCTAATGAGTTTGAGATGTCCATGATTGGAGAATTGAGTTACTTTCTTGGTCTTCAAATCAAGCAATTGAAACATGGTACATTTATAAGTCAAGGCAAGTACATCAAGGACATGATTAAGAAGTTTGACATGAGTGAAGGTAAAGCCATTAGCACACCAATGGGAACCAATGGCAACTTGGATAGTGATACAAGTGGCAACATGGTGGATCAAAAGTTGTATCGGTCTATGATTGGAAGCCTACTCTATGTGAGCGCATCAAGGCCGGATATCATGTTTAGTGTATGCATGTGTGCAAGATTTCAAGCCTCACCAAGAGAAAGTCATTTGAAGGCTACAAAGAGAATATTAAGGTACTTGAAGCATACACCAAATGTTGGTTTATGGTATCCCAAAGGAGCAAAGTTTGAGCTAGTTGGTTACTCCAACTCAGACTATGCAGGATGCAAGGTTCAAAGAAAGAGCATCTCAGGCACATGTCAATTGTTGGGAAGATCGCTTGTTTCATGGTCATCAAAGAAGCAAAATCGTGTTGCATTATCAACCGCCGAAGCCGAATACATATCCATCGGTAGTTGTTGTGCACAAATACTTTGGATGAAGGCCACTTTGAGTGACTTTGGAATCAAGTTCAAGAAAGTGCCATTGCTATGTGACAATGAAAGTGTCATAAAGCTCACCAACAACCCGGTTCAACACTCAAGAACAAAGCATATAGATGTCCATCATCACTTCATAAGAGATCACCAACAAAAAGAGGACATTTGCATAGAGAGTGTGGGCACCGAAGATCAACTTGCCAACATATTCACCAAGCCACTTGATGAGAAGAGGTTTTGCAAGCTAAGGAATGAATTGAACATACTTGACTTCTCCAATATGTGTTGATGCACCCCCACTATATGACATGCCTCTCCTTCGAGCCAAGCAAGGTAAAGTTGATTGACATGTCATCCATCCATTGCTAAGGACTTGTTTAGTGCATCTAGTCATTCCTATCATGTCCTAGGCTCATTCATGAAAATCAAATGAATTTGATGTTTGTATGGTACCACTATTGCTTGTATGTTTGAAATGATCTAGTGGTAGCATATGACATGTTTGTGGGCTTGTAAACCTAGTGTTTGATTTAGAAAATGAGCTATAAGTGTTTAACTCAATATGGTACAAGATAACCCTTATTTGGAGGTGTGAAGAAGCTTGTCCTTGGATCAAACCGAGTTAAATATCTTTGGCAAATAATCTAGATTGGACCAAATTTGGGAAAATGATCCTCACCCCATTGATTGACATTGATAATCTCGACCCTACAAGTAATACTATCTATATTTTGAACCTTTGTGGTCATTGATGACAAAGGGGGAGAGAAACAAAGATAGTAGTAAAAATAGTGAAATAGGGGGAGAAAAGTGAAAAAGGAAAGTGATCATTAAAATTTTGAGCACACAAGTAGGGGGAGCAAGCTCATGGAAAGGGATCATTAAAATTTTGAGCACACAAGTAGGGGGAGCAAGCTCATGAACTTGTATGGTGCATTTGAATGTGCATTTCATATGTTTGCTTGCATTGCATACGTTCTAAATTTAAAATATCCATGCTTGTGTGATGTATGCTAGTTGTTAGATTGAATGATGAAATGAAATCACTAGATAACTTTCATTTCCAAATATTTCCAAATGGTATTGAGCTAACCATGGTGCTAAGGATGGTATATTGGTGCACTCCGATTGGTATCACGCTTCAAAGGTCCATCTTTTATAGCTTAGCATCATTTGGTAGACATTGTCTCCTATATTTCCCATCTAAGCATATGTGCAAGCTACTATCCAAACTCTTAGCACATATGTAGGGGGAGCAATTGCTACCATTTGGGGTTCATGAAACTTGTCCATATTCTTTTACACATGGTAAATATGCTTGGGCAAGCAATATGGATTCAATTGAATTTTATTTCATATCTTTGTATAAGGGTTGTCATCAATTACCAAAAAGGGAGAGATTGAAAGCTCTAGTTTGGTTTTGGTGAATTAATGAAACCCTAAGTGCTAACCTAGTTTATCAAGTGATCATGAGATAGGTAGCACACTCCAAGTGATGAAGCAAATGAAGATCATAGCATGATGATGATACCATGATGATGATCAAGTGCTTGGACTTGGAAAGAAGAGAAAAACAAAAAGCTCAAGGCAAAGGTATAAACCATAGGAGCTATTTTGTTTTAGTGATCAAGACACTTAGAGAGTGTGATCACATTTAGGTTTGATAGCCGTACTATTAAGGGGGGTAAAACTCGTATCGGAATGCGGTTATCAAAGTGCCACTAGATGCTCTAACTCATTGCATATGCATTTAGGATCTAGTGGAGTGCTAACAACCTTGAAAATGTTTATGAAAATATGCTAACACACGTGCACAAGGTGATACACTTGGTGGTTGGCACATTTGAGCAAGGGTGAAGAAGATAGAGTCGAAGAGGAGTTAGTCGCGCTGGTTACAGAGTGACCGGACGCGTCCGGTATTTTGGCGACAGACTCAGCGACCGGACGCATCCGGTGTGAATCTAAAAAAGCAGTATACTGCAGGACAGTCGATCAGACGCTGGCAGCGTCCGGTCCGGTATCACCAGACGTGTCCGGTCAACCCTGGAGGCTTACTGGACTCGACCGGACGCAGCGGCTGAGCGTCCGGTCATTTGTGTTTCAGCGTCCGGTGTGAGCGTCCGGTCGTCAGCAGAAGGGGCAGCAATGGCTAAGTTGGTTTGTACTGGACACGTGGCAGTCTGGGGCTACCGGACACGTCTGGTATGCCGACCGGACACGTCCGGTATTCACGACTAGAGCGTCCGGTGCTACGTCCGGTCAGTTGGCTTGCAGCGTCCGGTCAGCCCGCATTATGCCCAGTGAAGAGGTATAACGGCTCTATTTCGTGGGGGCTTCTATTTAAGCCCCATGGCCGGTTGAAGCTCACACCTTTTGGCCATTTTCATTGACATAGCAACCTTGTGAGCTTAGCCAAAGCCCTCCCACTCATCTCCATCGTTGATTCATCGTCATAGTGAGATTAGGAGTGATCCAAGTGCATTGCTTGAGTGATTGCATCTAGAGGCACTTGGTGTTCGTGTTTCGCTATGGATTTCGCTTATTACTCTTGGTGGTTGCTGCCACCTAGATGGCTTGGAGCAGCGAGGATCATTGAGTAGAGGAGGTGATTGTCTCTGGCTCCGATCATGGTGATTGTGAGGGGTTCTTGACCTTTCCCGGCGGAGAGCCAAAAGGTACTCTAGTGGATTGCTCTTGGCTTGTGTGATCCTTATCTTGTGTTGGTTGTGTGGCACCCTATTGAGGGTTTGGCGTGTGAAGCCAATTAGCGTGTGAACCTCCAAGTGAGTGAATCGCCACAACGAGGACTAGCTTGCCGGTAAGCAAGTGAACCTCGGTAAAAATCATTGTGTTCATCATTGATTCCGAGGTGATTGGTCTTCATTGTTATTCATCCTTGTGATTGATTAGTTCTTTCATCTACACGGCGGTATAATCCTCTTGATCACTCTCTTACTTTACCGCAAACTAGTTAACAAGCTCTTTAGTGTGGCTAGTTGTGAGAGCTTGGTTGGTTGGTTGGTGTGGCTCTTTAGTTAGCCTTTGAGAGCACACTAACATAGGGTAGTGTCATAGCTCTTGTGTGATTCGACACTACCTAAACTAGAATTGTGGTAGGTGGCTTGCATTTTGAGTAGGCTAGCGCAACACTTGCTTTGCCTCATAATTGTCTAACTATTTTGATTAAGTGTTGTTGTAGAAATTTTATTAGGCTATTCACCCCCCTTTAGCTATTAGGACCTTTCAGTCGGGCTTCCCTTTTCTTTTTCCCGTGGCTGTAGGAAGAAGATGGCAAATAGAGAAATAATGGACGAAGGCTAAGGGGGCCGGCCCCTGCCGCCACCCGTGCTTCATCGCCCGTGCTCCCCGACGGGTAGGGGGAAGGCCGTGACCAAGACGAGGCGACGGCACGTGGTGGAGCTTCTCACGCTCCCGTCCGTCGAGATGGCCACCTCCACTGAGACTGCGTGGAGGAGGAGAGCGAGGGCCACGACGGGAGCAGAAAAGGAGCAGGGGTAAAGAGGAGGGCTGCATGGTCTTTTTGCTAGTGCATTTATTGCTTTTAGTCAGTTTTAGGAGGTGGAACCAAACACTCTTTTAGAGCATCTCCAAGAGTTCCCTATTTGCCTTCCTAATACTTGGTTTTTAGGAAAATAAGAAAAAATCTCTCTCCAACAGTTTCTAATCCATCCTCCTAATATTTAGGCACTTGGGAAATCTCCTCTCCGCGCGCGTAACTTTGCGCGTCTTGCCGGTCACACGGATTCGCCTTCCTGCGTGGAATCCATCCTGGCACGCCTTCTTTTGCCGCCAGTCTATTCTTCGCGCGCTCCTCCATCGTTTGTGGCAGTCGTACAGGAAGGAAGCCGCTCCTCCATCGACGAACGACGCCACCACGGACGTAGGTACATACTCCGATCTATCGTTTTGCCATGGGCTTGCTGTGCCGCCGCCGGCCGCCACCGTCGCTAGGTTTCCCTTGCCCGCCACCGTCCGCTCGTCCCTATGTTTTGCCGTGGCCGTGCTCTTTTGGATCTGCTGCTAAGTTGTTGTATCACTGGATCAGAAGTCGTCCCTATGTGCTTGCCGTGCTAGGTCATGGCCGGATGCCGCCTCTTTGCCAGGCCATGGCGGGCTGCTGCCTTGCGTGCGAGGCCGTGGCACCCTGTGGCCGGCCGTGGCTGTCCGCTAGCCACCAGCTGCTGCCGCTGTGCGATGCCGCTGTGTGTATGCTGCCGCTGTGTGCCTGCTGCCGATGTGTGCCTGCTGCCGAGAGGGTGCCTGGCTGTGGCCGGCCGATGTGTGCCTCATGATGTGTGCCTTCCGATCTTAGTATTGCGCTAGTGCTTTAGCCAGATAGGTATATGTTGGTACTGAAAGCATATGATTGCCTGACTGCGTGATGGTTGTCGGCTGGTGCTGCCTACTGCTTATTGCTGATTCCTGCATGGTACTGTGCACTGCTGTTGGCCGCTGCATGGTACAGTTATTGGAGTACTTGCCTACTGCTTGCTGTTAGCAATTAAGCCTGTTGCCGGATATGTACAGTAGGCTAGCTATTTTTCAGTTTTCATTCGGTTAGCGTTTCAGGCTTTCAGTACTAGTTGTTTGATCGATAACGCTGTGTGTCTGCTTGCATGGTACTGTTCGCCAGGTTATGATGCCGCTGGCCAGCTGCTGAGCAACTGTAGTGTATCTTGGTTGTGATGGTTATGAAGTTGTAAACATTACATTCAGATTTTTTTTTCTGAATATTACTTTCAAGATTGTTAGGGTTATGATGTTGTAAATAAAATTTTATTATTCATGGCATTTGGTAATGATTTCTTTGTCCATATTTGTAGGCTCGTCGCAATGTCCGGTGGTGGATATTGGACTGACTTGGTCACAGGATTTGAGGGTGTTCGTTCTTTGGACGAGTTCAGCTTTCCTATGACACAGGAAACGCACGCATAAGAGGACGTGGAGGTAGGAGCTGGTGTTGAAGAAGATGAAGTGCTGGCAGTAGCAGGTGCTGAAGTTGTAGAAGTGCAGTCCAGTGCTGGTGGTAATAAACGCCCACGCGTTCCAAGGCCAAACGCCAAGAGGCAAAAAAAATTCATTCCGGACATGGATGAAATTGTTGTCTTGGCTTAGTTGAACGTCAGCAAAAATCCTGTGCAAGGTGCTAATCAGTCTCATTCCTCCTTTTGGCGTAGAATTTATGATTACTATGAGACCCACAGGAAGTCATTTGCAAGCCGAACAGAGAGTTCACTAATGCATAGATGGATGCATATTTTGGAGAATGTCAACAAGTATTGTGCTTGCTATGATGCGATTGAGCGTAGAAATCAAAGTAGAAAAACCATTCAAGACAAGGTAATTCTTTTTCTTATTTCAGTAATCTTAGAAGACATACACATTGATATTTAATAAACACATATGTTTGCAGGTTTCTGAAGCATTAACTATGTTCAAAGGAATGAACGGTGAGAAGACATTCACTCTCATGCAGTGCTGGAACATTTTGAAGGATGAAGAGAAGTGGAAGGCCAAGAGGAGGGAACTGGCAGAGCTGAAGCAAGCCGGTAACAAGAAAAAGAAGGTTCGCCTAGACTCCACTCCCACGAATGTACAAGTCAACATCACTGAAGATGTCGGTGAGATTGCACCTCTAGAGCCCGAAGCCCGAAAGAGGCCACAGGGACAGAAGAAGGCAAAAGATGCTCTAAGGTGAGGAGGAGGTGAAGCTTGCATGGAGGCTTTGGACAAAATGTGGGCGAAGAAGGAGGCATTTGATATGGAGAAAGAGAAGAAGAAAGAGGAGAGGCACATGGCTTCACTTGAGCTAGAGAAAAGGCGCCTGGCATTAGAAGAAAAAAAGGTAGAAGCTGAATTGCGGAAGGTGAAAAATGACACGATCGAAAAGGAAGAAAAAATAATGGCAATGGACATTAGCGCCCTGACCCCGCTACAGCAACAGTACTACATAGTTATGCAGCAGAAGATTGTTGCTCGCTGTTTGGCGAATTAGAACTAGTTCATGTGATTTTTTTCTCTATAGCCATTTAATTTTGGAATTCAGTGAACCTTTGCTTTATCATATATGGTCAAGTGCTTTTTAATTTGAATTATTTATATTCAGTGAACCTTTGCTTTATCATATATGGTCAAGTGCTTTTTAATTTGTATTATTTATATTCAGTGAACCTTTGCTTTATGATATATGATCAAGTGCTTTTTAATTTGTATTATTTATATTCAGTGAACCTTTGTATATGTGGCCATGAAATTGATTGGTACTGGTGCTAGCTGGGCGTCTACTCCTTACCAGCGTATTGCCTGCATGGTCCTGTACTGCATGGAACTGTCTGCTACTGCTGGTTGGCTGCCTGATTGCCTGCTTTTTTATGTGTTCTTTGTTGATGTCTTTGCAATCAGCAGTCATGTCAAAATTCACCTACTGTTCCTGATCCTAATCACTACCTGCTGCTGCCGGTAGATGACCGGCGACTATTGCTGCTGGTGGTGATTGGTACCTGCTGCTGAATTCTAAATGGACATGACCGCCTGATGCCTGCACATAGCCTTTGCTGATTGCTTACACAAGTGCATGGTATTTTGAGAAAGAAGAAAAATTTAAATTATATGACACAAGTGCACAAATCCGATTTCGAGAGAATGAAAAATTATTTATAATCAAACTTAGGACAAACAAAGTACTGATTGCAATTTGAAGCTGAAAAAGTACTCATGCTAATAAATATATAGAAGTCCTATGAACTTAATATTTATCAGGAAAATACTGCCAGAGGTGCTCGATGAGGTCTGCTTTTAACTGGTGGTGTATTTCCTTGTCTCAGATCCTTTTATGCGCTTCAATGAATTCATCGAGGGTGCGATTACTCTCATGAGAAGGTTCCACATTTTGGCCACCATAATCGAACCGCTCAGTAGGGTCAACGACTCCCTCATCTTCGACAATCATATTGTGCATAATGACACAAGCTTTCATGATGTTGCCCAGTGTCTCAGTGTCCCATAAACGAGCTGCTCCTCGAACAATGGCGAACCTTGATTGCAGAACCCCAAAAGCTCTTTCGACGTCCTTCCTCGCTGCTTCCTGTGCTTTGGCAATATATTTGTTCTTGTTCCCCATAGGCTGAGATATGGACTTCACTAAAGTAGCTCATGATGGGTATATACCATCGGCTAGATAATAACCCATCGTATAATTATGACCATTTATGGTATAATTCACCTCAGGAGCTCTGCCCTCAGCCAGCTTAGCAAATAAAGGAGACCGGTGAAGCACATTAATGTCATTATGAGACCCAGGCATTCCAAAAAAGGCATGCCATATCCAAAGATCGTTGGAAGCAACAGCCTCCAAAATAATAGTGGGATCCTCCATATGCCCCTTGTACTGACCCTGCCACTCTACAGGACAATTCTTCCACGCCCAATGCGTACAATCAATGGACCCTAACATACCAGGAAAACCATTTTGCTCACCGAGTGCCAGTAAATGTGTTGTGTCAGCCTCATTAGGATATCTCAGGTATTCTTCTTCAAATAAATCAACAACTGCAGCGACGAACCTACGTAGGCTCTCAATTGCGGTACTTTCTCCAATGCGAACATACTCATCCGTAGCATCAGCTGGAACTCCATATGTTAGCATACGAAATGCTGCTGTGACTTTCTGAAAGCAACTTAATCCAAGAACATTGGTGCACTCCTTTTTTGGACAAAATAGTCATCGTATGATTCTACATCATTCATTACGCGTACGAAAAGGTCCCGACTCATCCTATACCTGAAATTAAAAAATAAAATAAATGTTAGAATAATTACTTAGCGTACTAGTGATCATATCACAAGTGAATGCGCATAAACCTCCGACGGAATAAATCTGGGCCATATGTCGGATCATCAGCCAAGTAATCTTGAAACATCCTTTGGTGTCCGCCTTCTCTATCTCGATAAATAACTTTATGCCCTAGAACAGAACCACCATGTCTTCCTTTTTTATTTGAATATGTTTCAACAATTGCAGCTGCTGACATGATGAGACAATCATCGTCGTCTGATGAGGAATCTTCTAATTCTCTTTGCAACAGAGATTTGCCAAACGCCATGATTCTACCGAGGCGATAATCCTGATGTTGGCGTTCTGAGACGAAGAGGGGGAACTAGGAAGAGATAAAGCAAGTAGCGACGATTTGCTGCTCCCTGTCCATCTATGGTTGCTGCTCCCTGGTTGGGTATTCTGGGATTGGATAGACGTCTACACCTTGCCGTGTAGAAGCAGTAGTAGTACTCGCGTCGCTGGCTAAAAGGAGGCGGCAGCCGGCTGAGTGGTGGCTGCGTTGGCTGGGACTTGGCAGCGGCGGTAGGGAGATCGTGGGCTCAGGGTATGGCACGCCGATATGTTTCCCGTGACAAAAAAACAAAAAAAGCCAGAAAAAATTGACATGGACCTCAATTTGATTTTTTAGATGACATTTATTAGAAACTCTTGGAGATGACTATCTTTTTCTCTTCTAATATCTTTTTAGGAGTTGCCAAACTATAACTTTTTAGGAGAAAAAAGTAGAAAACTCTTGGAGATGCTCTTAGGAGGTTTTGACAGCCTCCTAAAAGCTCATAAAACTTGTCCTAAAAATTTTAGGAGCTTGGAACCAAACAGAGCCTTAGAATTTAGAACAGAGGGAGTATCAAAAGTACTGAATGTAGACAGCAAATAGACTCCCCTCATCAATTGAAGCCACATGTGTTGTGAGTTCCCCTCGCCTATCAAAAACAGAACGCGGACAAACTAAATCATGTTATCATTACACCTCAATGTCACAAGCTTGGCTAGAAACCAAAACTGGTTGTGGAGATTGTGGGCACATCACTAGTATCCCTTGTTCCCGCGTATACGGGCCCGCATGTCAACCTGTTGCATGATTAACAAAATTGTTATTTGCATGTTTACTTAAATAAATGTGTGTGCAATTCAGTTCACGCAAGCAAAATAACAGTATCAAAGACCAAATCAGAACAATGATAATACGGAAGATCATGAATAGTATATTCAGGCATGGTACTGAAAGATGTTAGCCATATATGGACCGATATGGTGGATGCTGCAACAACTTGGACACCAATTGCAATAACTATGGGCCAGTGCAATCCATAATATTCCTAAGCTAGGTTATGTGTCACTTGTACAATTAAAAACATCAGGTTTTCATAGATAAGGCGATAATCGTACTTCGATTGGAAGAAACAAATGAACTGCCTATCAGAAGTATTACCATTATTACATAATGCACAAGAGTTGCACACAGGTCTGTAACTTTGTATACAAGGATTACCAGGTGTTTCAACCTTTCAGGTTAGTGTTACTCAAAAGGGTACATAAAGATGAGCATATTAAATTACATTTTTTTTGTGTGTTTAACAAATACAGGAGATAAATCAAAGGTGTATGTCTCCATACTCTTTTAACAACAATGATGGGAACAATTAATTTGAAGTTTGGCAGATGGGAGAAAGATGCTAATTCTGACCTCATTCCAAGATTAAGTTTTTCAAGTCATTGAATCAAGATCAAGGGAAAGATTTTAAAAAATTGAACTGGTGGGGGAAAGGCTGCCTGCTGCCCCCACAGCTTTGCAGTGAGAAGAAAACCCAACAAACCAGCCCAGAAAACCCCCAAACCCTGGCCTCGCCTGTCACACCGTAACCTGGGCGGCTGGCAGGGCCACCGGCCGCACCGTAAACCAGGCCAGTGACCACTGCCATTATCTGCTGCTGCTGGTAGGACCGCACCGTAACCACAGGCCAGCTCCCTGCCACTTTTTTTTTTTTTTTTGTGCGGCAGTGAAGGTATCTGTTTTTTGCAACCTTAGGATTTGAAACCCAGGCGGGTGTTACCACTACTCGCTGACGAACCACCATACTAGCATTGCGTTCACCAAGGGAAAGATTAGCATCATTCTACAGCCACTATTTCTTTTCGCTAGATTGAAATTAATTTCTAGCTTCATTTGTTGCACACAGTCCTGTTCCTCAGACTATAAACTGTAGCACCCATAAAAACTAAGAAACTGACAACATTCATTGAGACAGAGCAACACTGTGAAGTAACTGAAACAAATAAAACTGGCAAAGCTAGGGGGGACAGGGGCGAATGCTCAATCTCATCTAACTGGAAATACAACTTTATGCTTTCCACTTAGGCAAACAACTGCAACAGAGGTCTTTCACTGCATACACATTGACATAAAACAGTAACTTTTAATCTATTATTAACAATCTTAACATTCAACTCAGGCATAGATGGAAATCTAACTCGTCACCTGTCACACAATTCTGTATTGGCATCAGATCAGCAATAGACTACAAGACTGAGATCAGAAATAGTGTCCTTGAACATTCCACAAACTAATGGACTCTGATGAACATAGTAGGATGAGCATGAACACCATCTTATTTAGGCTGCAGCACAGGTATTTATGCCGTGCCCAAAGAATGTCTAATTGCTAATTATTCGGCTCTAAATGTTGATTATTGGCACCTCCATAAAACCTAACACCACGGCCAATTCAAGAATCAACTATCAACAGTCACTAGGCACTGCTTCGAATGTGGGAGAACCCCCAAACAAATGGAGAATCAATGTCTCCAGTGAAGCAGCAATACATTCAAATCCACGGCATATCATCTGGCACTCCAAATCGCAGTATGACCTATCAACATGAAGCTAGGAATAACTAGTAGTAATTTGCAAGGATCAAGACACACCTGGCCTCTCTTACAGTTGAAGTAGGTCTCCCGCAAGCCAACGCACTCGCTGGTAATGTTGGGCGCCTTCTCCCCGGCGCACTCCTTGTACGGCCTTTTCTGCACCTGCACACAACCGCGTCAGGAGACTAGAAATAGCCCGGGCCACGAGAACTCGGACGCTGAACCAGTATCACCCATTCTGGGTCCAATCGCCCGGCACTAGTTTGCGGGTGATGTCCGCCGCAGCTAACTACGCTTGCGCCTAATCGGATCGAAACAGGCAGCGGCAAGCTGCGGCGTGGGTGGATTTGGGAGAACCGGAGAAGCAAGGAGAACGGAGCCGACCAACCTTAACGCAGTCGGTCTCGCTGAGACACTTGACGAGCTCCATGGCCAATCCCTTGCACGACTTCGCCATCGCTTCCTCCTCTCTCTTCGCGTTTCCCCCAGACCCACACGGCCCCGCGACTGCGAGCCGGCGGCGACTTGCAGGAGGGGAAAGGCGGAAACGAACGGAGCTCCGCCGCCCCTACCGGCGGCCGGCTTGACGGGCCGGGCCAGAATTCGTTCTGACTGGGCTCTTCGAACGAATGCCTGTAAGCCTTTTTTTTAATGCCTGTTGCCAATAGGAAAAAGTCGTTTTAACCCCTTAGCTTTCGCTATAGTGTGATTTAATCTCCTCGACTTTTAAAACCGTTGTTTTACATCCAAAAGTACATTAGTATTATCTTATGGTAAGTTGTCTTATAGTAATTTAATTATCTTTAATTTATATACAATGAACACAGGAAAGTTTGTGAGTTGTGTGAACATTAAATCGTACAATGCCAAAATAGTTGTCTCATAGTTTTACATTTTCATGAGATAGTTGTTTCACGGAACGACCACCTTCTACTCTCATCTTCCTTACTTTTAAGACTACCGACACGTAGCAATGTACCTGCCTTAAGCGGTTTTGGATAGCGGTCTAGGAGAGGGTAAATCGGACTTTGAAGAAAATTTAGAAGCTAAATCGGACTATAAATATTTTCTGAAAAAATATCAAATATTTTTCCTAGAAAATTTATGTAACTAAAAATCCTAAAATCTAGTCCAATCTTAGAAAAAATAATAGAAAATTGTTTTAGTTCAGAAAGTTAACAAACTAGTTTTAGATTTTTTCGAAAGTCTTTGCTCTAACTTAAGGTGCCTAGATTAAAATTATTTGAATATTCTATGGCATGTTTTTTTTATGTTTATTTGCTAGCAAATGGTCTCATTATTTATTATATTATCCAATGTTGACCAACAAAACTATGTAAAAGACTATTCTTACTAGTGGATACACTTGTTTTCTATTTTTTTTTTCTAAAATTTGTTTTTGTATTGCTGGTGTCTGTGGAGTGATACCTATGAGTCATGATATCCACACTTCGACGACAACACTCCGTGATTTCTAAACTAACATTGTCATTGATAGAATCAAAATCAAGTGATGCTTGTGTTCATACTATGTGCATGTTTGGGATAGCTTTTAAGCCGTTTATGGCCAAAATAAGCTGAAACTAGAAACCAGACGACACATGTTTTCCGCTTTTTTCCATGTGTTTTCTCATAATCCATGTTTGTGCTAAAATGTAGAAACTAGGTCAGATTAGTTTATTTTAGTTGTGCTTTTTCAATGCAGCTTCTCAAGGAAGCGCCTCTCACTACTATACTCGGACCTTTCATAGTCATGTCGTAACCCTTATCGCAGTCCAATTTCGACCTCGGCAGTAAGCTGTCGGCAGTGATGATGATAGCCCTCACCGTCGCTATCTGAGACTGATTGCGGTGTACACTAACACCGCCGTATTGCTTATGATCCGTCCGTAATAAGGTCTATACTTCCGTCGCATTGGAGCACGACCTGGCTATGTTGGTATACACTAACACCGCCGTGTTGGTTTATGATCCATCCGTGATCAGGTCGTTGTTTCCGTCGCATTGGAGCATGACCCGCCTGTGTTAATGTACACTAACATTGCCGTGTTGGCTTACGATCCGTCTGTGATCAGGGGCCTGTTCGGCTGGTATTGAAGCTGATTTGTTGTGAGAGAAAAAAACTGTAGATTCTAGCTGATAAGCCGGCTGATAAGTTCAAACGAACATGCCCCCAAGTCATTGCTCCCATCGCGTTGTACCACGACCCGCCTGTGTGGGTGTACACTAACATTACCGTTTTGACCAATGATCAGGATCACAGTCGCCTTGCACAACGACCCGATTTGTGTGTAATATGTGTTCACCGTCGCTTTGACGTCCGACGCATCTGTATCGAGGTAGACATCACCGTCACTTCAGTATATGAACCGTCTGGTCATTGGTAATGGTCATCGTCGTATTGTAGTACGATTCAGCGGTGATACACTATTGACCCCTATCGCATGAGATGAATAGCGGCGGTGTTGTTCGTCTACTTCCCAACGGCGAGTGTTACGGCGGTGATGACAAAACAGACAACGGCCCTTACATCCAATGGTGACAAAATTGGATCCGGTTTTCATAATTTATTTATTAATTCAGACGGGCCTTAATAACTTAAAAACACACACAATACAGATATAATCATTACACACCATTCATCATGTCCACAATGAAGAGTACTTTTTATAATAAGAAGTGACACTAGCATAACAATTGTGTCAACTCAAGAATTAACACAAGCGATACATAGATAGGAGAATAATGGTTCTGCTCCCTACAGACTTATATAACAAAAATGAAATAGATGTGCTCCACTCCTTCATATTGGCACTCCTACTTGCAAGGTAAAACTTCCTTTGGCTTGGTAGCCAGTGCACCATGAAACCCCTCTTCTTCCTCCCTCAGCCATTGCAGAAAAATCGTTCAAAAGCACTTAGACTCCACAACATGCACAAAGCAGCAGCATCAATAATATTCAACATACAATTACTTTAGTTACCAAGGCAAAATTGAATTGTATATAGAATAAAAAACAACTCTCTACCTAAGGAAAGAATAGCATATGCAACTTTACCGCACTCCTACTAACTCCATGAATTAGGAAACATAAGGAAGTTAGTGAGGTCCCTCTGGAAGTAGCCTCCAGGTAGGTCTACGATACTACACGACCTGGACAGGGAGGACAAGAACTTTTCAGAGGTTCATGTCATATGTGATCAGTTTTTTATCCTCGCCAACAAGGAAAATCAAATTTTATTCCAAGTGAACTGCAATCACTCTGTAGTTCGCATCGCAAACATCGTAACCAAATTGAATATTGTCCCATCCAAATATCTTCAGCATGGTCACCATATGCTTCAGTGTCTAGTTATCGGTACCATAGTATTCTAGGACCCAGAATAAAAGCCGATACTTCCTAAACATACTAGCAATACATACACATAACTGACCCTAAGCTTCATGGATGGAGATTGCTTCACCATGTGGCCTACGAATTTTCCTCCATGTCTTTCCCTGCATATCAACAGCAACTATCTGGGACAACTCTAGTCAGTGCATAAAACCATTAAGATTCCTTAATGTGTGCGTACAACACCTCGCCCCATTCAGATTCCTTAAACATCCATGCTGCACTCTTAGATGAGTAGATGCTCACACTTACGGACTCACCGGTCCTCTTCTTCCCATATTCAATCACATGGAAGTGCGAGGAGACTGTCGGATCGAACCCCAAGCGAGTTGAACCAAAAGAACGGTTGTTATCCAGCAGTAACCATCATTTGTTAGTCATCACATTACAGACAACATAGCGAAACCCAACGCTCTAGCATAAGATGAGCCCGCGGCAGCAATATGAGATCACAACATCCTCAATGGGGAAGGGCAAGAAAGTCAAGGAGGGGTATTCGCCATTGATGCTGGTGAACTTGCGTTTGCCTTTCCAGCCGCGATAGAAGAATCTGGCAACAATCTAGGGCAGCTCCTTACGGTACTTGAATTCGGAGATGAGATAGTTCTAGGAGAGACAAATACACTTGCAGCTGCACAAGGTGCGGGCGGTGAGGCATTGGAGGATGAGGACGAAGACATGGTCTATGAGGACAGCCACTTCGTTCCTCTTGCTGGGGGCTTCCTCTATCTTCGGTTCTTGACTAGGATCTGGTGTAGCGGGGCCAGCAATGGAAGCGGTTGCACTGTTGCCTGAATTAGAGAAGGAACACCTGCGGAGATTAGATCGTGAGCTCCTTAGTAAACATATGGAAGCTTGTTTCGTACTCAGATGAGTGAAGAGAAATAAAAATCTAAGAAAGATGGAGGGAAGTGCGAAAGAATTAGATGTTCTTTGAGATGGCATGTAATCAAGCATTACAGATACGACTAGGATCCTGAAAAGATGCAACTTTGTGGGGACGGTGGGTGTTCAAATAGATGCAGAGATGTTGCTTGAGACAGCCTGCGATCAGTATTCAGATGGCTGGAGCTCGAGAGGTTATAGACATGTACGTGTTAGCTCCTGAATCTCATTTCAGTGCAATGGTAGCCAACTCTGCACTTGACAAGAACAGGTCAACAGAATGTGTCATACAGAGATTGCCCGCAGGTGCATGCCAAGCCCCTGTATATATCAGTTTATTCTTTCTTGAATCATTAATCATTAGGAAGGAAACATATATATAAATTGGACCTCTTCACATACCCGCCTAGTTGCACTATTGAACACATGCCATAGATACATGCTCATTCAGTGGCTTCTATACTGTACTGTATATGTAGCATCAAGAAAAAAAAACTACTTGGCTTTGGCTAACAGGTATAGGTAACCTGCACAAGTCTTTGCTAGACATATGGGGCAGAATGTCAAAGTTTTCAGATTGTGCCTTGAAGTACTTCCTGGATCATGCATCTATGATCAAAGAAATCCACATGAATACATGGTGTAGCAACTTTCAGTAACTCATAACTCATAATAAGTGCAGGTGCGCAAGTATTTTTTCCGAGAACACGTCCATTGACGCGTGTTTCATTAAGAGGAGTCACGCGCGCATGTATAAATCACGGTTCACAAACAAACACACTGCTTAAAATTCAGAGACAAACTTATCTGTTTTAGAGTTCAGAGACAAGCGAATTAAAAAAAAAAAGACATTCCAGCACGAAGTTTTAGAGTTCAGAGACAAGCGAACTAAAAAAAGACATCCAGCACGACCTGCACGGCAAGTGACCCAGAAATCCAGAATCAAGATTGCAAGCTGCAATGCAGCTAAGATAACCTACATGAACAGTGAGCCCACGGCGCCAGCCGCCGGCAGGATATTGGCAAAGGGGCCCAGGGTTACCTGTGACAAAGGAGGGAGCGCTCACGGCGTGGGGGCGTCGTCGCTGGGCTGATAACAGCAGCAATCTTGCAGCGTCGTCGAACAACAATAGCAGTACTCGGGCGATGCCGGGGTTTGTACCTTGTCCGCCAGAGTTATGTCTTCCCAAACATCGTTGAATTCTTCTGGAAAATGACCTGGCGAGATGGGGTAGTAGGCTGGCGATCCCAACAGAGCCGGAGATGCATGATCGTTGAATTCTCCAGGGCAGTAACCTGGCGCGGTGGGGGAGTCGGCCGCCGTTGAGCAGTTGCCATGAATCGGTGAGGTCTGGGTGTGGCAATAGACCGGTGAACCCGGCGCCGGAGATGTATGACTACCCCACTTGTTGAATTCTTCGTCCGGGCAATAATTAGGCGAGGTGGGGGAATGGACCGTGCAGTAAACCGGTGAGGGTGGGGATGGGGAATCGTCCGTCCAGCTGGAGCAGTAATGGCGAGGCGAGGTGGGAGAATAGATCGGCGAGGTGGGGGAATAGATCGGAGAGGTCGGGGATCTGGTGGAGTAAATCAGTGAGGTACTTGGGCTCTATCTCTGTTCCTGTTCGGGGGAGCCTAACCCTAATTCGGTTGAAGGGCCCCTGTCGCACGGCATACATAAAAGGAATGTGGGGGTGAGAGCTCGAACTACGAGGTTGACCGGAGCCGTCACACCCACCGAAAGAGAAACCCTAATCCGATCCTAAAGCGTGCTGCCAGCGACGGGATGAGCCCGCCACCACCACTACCGTCGCGCCTATGCAGGTTCTCCGACGCCCCACTGCCTCACCACCACGCCGTGCACTGGCGTCCGCGAGGCTGCATCTAGGGCGACATCGGCGTCCACGCTGTCGTTACGGTGAAGCTCCGCAAGGTCGTGGAGCCTAACTACGGATCTATGGGTGAAACACAGAGGTACCAATTCTACGATTCTCACAATGGTACCAGAGCTAGGTTCACTCTGTGTAACCCTAACCCTAGATCGGGTACGGGAAAAGTGGACACGGTTTCAACAAAGAACCCTAGCAGTTCGTCAGCCTAGGGTGTAGATCTAGGGTTTCAGATTGAAAAACAAAGAAAATGCCTGATCCAGATCAGATCGGGACGGAACTCGAACCCTAACCGTACAAGAGAAAGAGGACGGTCATGAGGCTACCTACCTGGAGCCTGGCCGTCCTGTCACTGCCGTCGACCAAATCCATGGCCGACGAGAGAGAGACAGAGCCGCTGGGCTAGGTAGCCTGGCGCGCGCGAACTCCGATAGATCAGTCCAAATCGGAGAAAGAAAAGGGGAAGAAGGGAAGAGATTCGGATGAACTCTGAAAAGGAAAAGAAATCAAAAGAAAATAGAAAGACTAACCCCCTCATCCCAATCGGAATCAAACCCTAAAAAGAAAAGAAACCCTAACCCTAACCCCATTCCCCACATCAGTTCGGATGAGAGAAGAACCAAATCGAAAAGAAATAGGGGAATAAGAAAGGGAAGGGAGAAGAAACCCACCCGAACCGGCCCTTGGCCGGCGCGGGAGAAGAAAGGCCGAACCGGGGCTGCTGCTCGCCGGGCTCGGCAAACGGGGGCACCGCGGCCAGGGCGCTCGACGGCGGCGTGCTCACCCGTCGGGGAGCACGCACGCCGGCGAGGGGGCCGGCGATGGCGCCGTGTCTGCCCGCTCCACTGCCTTCGCTGGCTCTCGGTGTCTCGCTGTGGCGGCGCTGTTGTGCTATGGAGAAAGAAAGAAGAGCAGCGAAGAGAGAGAGGCAGAAGACCAAATGGGCTAGGGTTTCGGCCGACGCGGCCGGTCGGGTTGCTTTTGATCGAGCGAGACGGTCGGGCGACCATCGGATGTGATCCGACGGCGGAACGCTGTTGGGCCAAATCCGGCCCAGGCGGGTGCGCGCGCCAGGCTGAATTCCCGGCCCAGGCCCAGGTTGCGGCCTAGGTGCGGGGGGGGGGGGGGGCGCGGGAAGGGCGTGTACGGCCGTGGACCGTGGGCTGCCTTGCTGTTTTGGGCCGAAAGTACAGTACAGAAAAGAATGAGTTTTTCCTTTTTCTATTTCTAGTAAATATTTATTTCTGGAAAATGAAAAATAGCTCAAAAAGAAAAATAGAAAAAGTAATTTTTCCCGTGGGTAAAATTCAAGAAATTGAGCATACGTTTTCCGCTGCTAAAGAAAAGGTATATTCTCCAGTAATTTTGAACAGACGTGATATTTAACTGGAGAAAAGGAAGTTTTTCCAGTAAATGTTTATTTCCTGAAAATTGATTAATGGATTAAAGAAAATATAAAAAGCAATTTTCCCTGTGGGTAAAATTCAAGAAAAGGAGAAGTTTTTCCATAGCTAGAGAAATTATTTATTCTCCAGTTAATTTGTACCAACGTGGTATTTAATTGGAGAAAAAGAAAAGTTTTCCGCTGCTAAAGAAATTGTTAATTCTCCAGTTATTTTGAACCAATGTGGTATTTAATTGGAGAAAAAGAGATTTATCATGGATTATGATGTTGTTATTTTCTGACCAACGTTGTTAATAACAATATCGTAATTTTAATGATTTATGCATTGATTCTACTTCTGCCCAACGGTGATGTAGAATTAGTGTATAAGAACCGATGTTAATTTTAATGATTTATGCATTAATTCTACTTTTGCCCAACGGTGATGTAGAATTAGTGTGTAAGAACAATTGTGAAAGTTAATGATTTATGCATTAATTCTATTTCTGCCCAACGGTGATGTAGAATTAGTGTATAAGAATAGTTGTATATTTTGATTTTGACCAACATTAGAATCAAGGCATGCAAATGGTGTTAATTTTATGTTAAGAAAAGTTATGATCTGATTTTCATCCTGTCTAAGGTGGACTGGGTAGTCACCTCACCGTGTTCCACTGAGATTGTGGCACCGATGAGGGAGACAAAAGAGAATGATGCCACTTGGGTAACTAAAGAAAGGGATTTTGAATCCCAAAAGATATCCTATGGCTTTTGAGCATAGAAAGTGGGTCACTGTCAGCAAGAAATGTTTGGCTGTGATAAAGAACATGATTGAACCCGCAATTGTGGGCTTAATCCTAGAATGTGACACGGTCACCGAGTACCTCGATAGAATAAAGAGTCAGTTCACTGACACTTCAAAGACATATGCTACTCAGCTGATAAAGCAGCTGGTGACAGAGTGTAACTCTGGAAATGATGGCATAAGAGAGCTCACGATGCGTTGTCGAAATTATGGCACTATCGTTCAGGCCATATTTCGAGGGGGAGAATAGAAAGACAAGTTAAGAATGATGTTCTTCCTCCATTAGAGCCCTCAGATTAAGAACAATGCAGAGAATGCATAAAAGAAAAGTATGTAAAGAAAGATGCTAAATGAAGCGTAGGAATTTTATAGATTATTCACATAGACATCTGTGGTCAGTTTTCTGTAAAGAGTGTGAATGGTTATGATCCATTCACAGATGATTACTCCCATTATGACTATATTTATCTAATCAAAGAAAGAAAAGATGTATTGGATAAATTTAAGATATTAAAGATTAAAGACAGTCAGGTCTGACCATGGTGGAGTACTACGGTCGGCATACCCTAAAAGAATGGTATAGTAGCCCAGTATTCTATACTGGGCGAACCTCAGCAGAATAAAGTAGCTAAAAGAATCAATCATACCCTGATGAATATGATGGGCAGTATAATAATTTACTCCACCTTATAGTTGAGCCTGTGGATGGAGGCATTAAAACCTCCATTCATATTCTTAATAGAGTATCAAGAAAGTCGGTGCTCAAAACACCGTATGAGTTGTAGACAGAAAGAACACCCTCACTTAACCACTTACGTGTGTGGGGAGGAGCCCTGCTGAGGCTAAAGTGATTAACCCAAACATTAGGAAGTTATATCCCAAAACAGTAAGTTGTCATTTATTTGGCTACACAGAAAAGTCAAAAGGTTTTTATTTCTACTATCCAGAGAGATATACAAAGTTTGTGGAAATGAGACATGCTGTCTTCCTAGAGGATGAATTGATGAGGGGGGCATGGTAGCTCGAGAAATTGACCTTGAAGTGAAGCGGGTGTAAGCGCCCACTCCAATGATT